>NC_092212.1:36970367-36993197 GCF_043381705.1 Parasteatoda tepidariorum | reverse complement strand
ATATATATATATATATATTTGGCTCTTGACTCGTAACTTAATTTATAACTGGCGTTGAACATCTAATCCAGGGATATCGAACCAATGGCACCCGACACAATATTTCGGGCGCGCCACCGATCACATTTGTTATTACACTAATGGTATTACACTATGAAGCATATGTAACAATTAAATTAAAATTCCCAAAAAACACACAAAATAATAAACAATTATTAATAAAAAATTAACAATTAATACTAAAAAAAACAATTAATAACCATTAAAAATAAGCTAACAATAAAGCTAAAAAACAATTAATGCTTAAAAAAACAATTAATAACCATTAAAAATAAGCTAACAATAAAGCTAAGAAACAATTAACAATTAATGCTTAAAAAAACAATTAATAACCATTAAAAATAAGCTAACAATAAAGCTTAAAAACAATTAACAATTAATGCTAAAAAAACAATTAATAAACATTAAAAATAAGCTAACAATATAAGCTAACAAAGAAATAAACAGTCCTGCTTAAACTAACATTTTACAACCTAATATAAGTTATTTGTCATCTAATCTGCAACAGAAGTCACGCTGATGTTACTTTAAGTTGAATTACGCGAATAACTGAGACAGTGCAATTTTTTTTTCAATGTAAATAAAGAGTTTTGAGTTGATAGTATTTAGTATTAATATTTTCCCAATAATCACGAAGTCAAAATTATTTGACGGCACGTCAATGACCTCATCAAACAATTTTTTTTAAAAAAAAATGGCACGTTGGTGTATAAAGGTTCGCCACCCCTGATCTAATCTAATTCTGATTTTATGACTCTCAATGTTTAACTCGGTAACCTTCAGGGTTTTAACCCAGCCTAGAAGACAAAGGAACTCCTGGATCAATTATTGGTACAAACTAGCCTTTGATACAACTAACTCGCATTTGCGTCTCATGAAAAGGAAAGCCACAAAAACTTTCCGCTGCTAACCCGATGTCAAAGGGATTCTTACCCATGAATCATCTACCTTTGAGGATATTTTACATCAGCACTGTGACCGGTGCGAGCCGGGAGCAAAATCTGTATCAGCCAATCACCGGTCGGATTTGAACCCGGGTCATCTTATTGGGAGGTGAGCGCACTGTCCCTTGAGTCATTGCGGCTGGACTCGCAACTTCGAAAGTATCGTCTCCAATAATTTTACCAGAAGAGCAGTCATGAGTTCGGATCTTTTAAATGTTAATTTAACTTTTTTCATATTTCGCCAACTTAATGGAACAATTTAAGAAATCCTAATTTTTCTAAAATTTATTTATCCAATGATATTTCCATGCAAAATTAAGAAAAAAATTTAAAACTATGTATAATTATCTGTGCTTTATTATTGTGATAGACATACATTTTCATATCATTTTAAACGATAATATTCTTATAATATTATTGAATTCTTTTCATATAAGCGCCTCACTGTAAACTGTGCTGATAAACATAAATACTTTCTAACTGTAAGGAAATTTTTCATATCAAGCAAAGGTTGAAAACAAAGATTTATTTATTGAAATATAGTAATTGAAAACTTTAGACTTTCAAATTAATGACTTCGTAAGTTTCTATCGCATTCCCATTGGAATGATCTTTCAAATGAAAAGAAAACATTTGCTTATGATTTATGATTTCTTCTTATCCATTTCCCAAATTAAAATTTTCGAAGAAAATAATAATTCAGCTCCTTTGACTCAAAAATTTAAAATTTATGTTTAAATATATAAAAAAGTATAACTTTTAGTGAAGAGTCGTTTGATTTAACTTTTAAAATATGATATTTCTACATTTATTGCTGAATAGTTTTAGGTGAATTTGTTTTCCTTGTCAATCTTTAAGTTGCCGATTCCAAACAAAAAATCTAATCCTAGAAAACTTCTCTCGTCAGACATATGAATTGATATGTAAATTTAAAATATATTTTATTCTCAGCTGTGTGCATATGCAAATTATTTTATGGAAATGTTTTGCATTGTTCCATATCAATAATTTGTAATTTATGTTCGGCAAAATATTTCTAAAGAAACTTGATTCAGATTCTGGAAAACTAAACTCACTAGCTTTCATTGTGTTTCATGTAAAGCTGATTCTAATGTGTAAGGATATAAAATTTCCAGACAAAATTTAGGCTGCAAGCATATGATTGAAGATTCTTTGATTAAAATGCATAATAGATCTTCGAGTTTCATTAATAATTTTCTAAAATTAATTGCTAATATATTAAAACCAGATTTCGCAAAAGAAACGAATAATGCCAAGATACATGAATCAAGAAATATTGAAAAATTATAACTTCTTTTTGCTTCATAATAGAAGTGGAAAAAAGTTCATATGTTTTGAGCGTCCATTCGTCTTCAAATATATATTTCGTCTAAAATATATTTCGTCTTCTTTTGAAGACGCTCTTCGCCAAGACGACATGTGAATAAGGGAACTTTCAATACTGGTTAAAAAGATGGGAAAAAAGCATAGTTTCGATTTTAAAAAAATAGTTGGGAAAAAATATTGGAAATAAAAAGAAAGAAATCACGGCAACCGAAGGAAAGCGAGACGGAAAAGAGAAAAAGCTGGTAGTAAAGCCATTTCAGTTATACCTAGTTTTCGGGAGGTATTTACTTATTCTTTTTTAAACTATTCAACAATATCTAAACCATCTTAGAAAAGAAGCAGTTTTATATATACTAGTGGGCTGCGTCCCCTGCTAGCTAACGCTCGCCAACCCCCGAAAATTGCTACGAAATCTTATATGGTTTGCTTCGCAAACCAAGCTCGCGTCGCTCGCTACTGACTTAGGTACATTGCAAATGCACAAAATTCTAAGAATTCAAAACAATCATTCAAATCCATATAAAAACTTTTTTTTAAAGAAAATTACATATTTTTAGTAAATACTAAGTCATTAAAATAAATTTGAATTCAAATAAATGACATGTAGTTCATTAAAAATATGAGAAATGTGCTATAGTATAATTCGTGATATAAATCATAAATCGTCAAATAAATTCGTAATATATAAATTCGTGAAAAAAGCGCTTTCGACAAAATACTAAAATAGAGATCTATCGACAAAGACTACTCACTTCTGCATAGCTTAATAGTATGAGATTGCCGCAGCTGCAGCTGATGCTCTCTGGTTATTTCCGTTTCCGTTTTTAAAAGCGCTATATGTTAAGCCACCTCAGTAGATTTGGCATGTGACATTTTTAGCGGTAATCATTGGTCGATTTTCTAGCGTTGCCATTCAGGAAGTTGTAACGAAGCTTTTTTTGTCGCCGTTTAAGAGTAATATATATATATAGATGCTAAAATTAGGAAAGAAATTTTAATAGTTACAGATATTTAATTTTTCTCTAAAAAAAAGGTTTAATAAAATGACTTTCGTACCAATTTTTGCTCTTCTGCGTCTTGCTATATAAGGGCTTTCAACCATGCTCCGAAAGAAATAAAACAGAGTACAATAAAGTTCCATGGATTGTTTTCAGAACTGAGATCAAAAACTAGATAATCGGTGTTTAAAAGAATGACAAAGCATAAGGATGAGCAAATTTTCTAAAGCAAGCCTAATTTTTTACAACTATTTTTCTAAAATAAATTATCTTATTTCTGCTTTTTTTTATTGCAGAATTGAAGGGGTCAAACATCCGATGTAATATTTCAACTATTTTTTGTATAAGATAGCACAGTGGCTAAAAAATTAGTATAATAAAACGTTAAGAGTTTTAAAAAAATTATATTTTCGCATTGTAATAGGAAATTGATGTTGAATTATTGATGATATTGCAATAGGGTAGCCAACTGCTCCACTATCTGCAAAAGTTTTAGTAAATTGATAGCGAATTCAATATTAAAACATATAGAACATGAATAATTCGACTTAATTCTTATAAGTTTTCAACGTGATCGAAATAAAATTGTATTTCACATGATACTTTAAATTTTCGATAGTAGTGGAAAAATTACTATAAATATAATAATTTAAAAGTAACTTAAACTTTGTTACCACTACAAAATATTTTTTATAGGGCGGAGAAAATTGGCATCGCTGTTGCAAGGATGCTAGAGGTGACCAAATTGTTAGAAGTGGTAGTAACTCAAATATTTTTTTATTTATTTAATCTGCTTAGTTTTTAAATCGTAACTGCCACCTCAACTTACATTGAAAACTATTCATATTTAAATCGAAATTATTCTTGCATTAACTTTCAACTGTAAACTTAAAAAAATAAACTTGAAAAAGTTACTAGTTTTACAGGGATGCCAACTGCTCCGCTTTTTGCAAAAGTTTTAAATAAATAGTAAAACTTGTAGTAATCAGTGTTAATTAAATAGAGACACTTTTACAATAAGGATATTTGCGCCCATTCTTAACAAAAATGTCACCACTGAAAAACTGCAATAAAATTGCATTGCATAATAATACTTTGAATTTTTGATACTAGTGTAAAATTACTTAGCACTAGGTTTACGGGAGTAATCTAGTGTTAAGTAAGTTACTATGTTACTTAACACTAAGTTTACTAATTTTATTAGGAAAATTACAAAACCCGTTTGTATTTTTATTTTATGTTTTATAATGACTTTTATTCATTTATCGAGGTAAATATATATTGAAGTCTATTTTCTTCAAAAGCGTAGAAATATTGAAAT
Organism: Parasteatoda tepidariorum; assembly: GCF_043381705.1. Taxonomy (NCBI): domain Eukaryota; kingdom Metazoa; phylum Arthropoda; class Arachnida; order Araneae; family Theridiidae; genus Parasteatoda; species Parasteatoda tepidariorum. Next base: position 36,988,527 of record NC_092212.1, on the reverse strand, counting down.
TTTCTTTGTAGTATGCGTCAATCTCTACGAATATCTCTACGGATATGCGTCAATTTGACGCAATCATAATTTAGACAAAATTTTGAGTAAACATCACGTCAATAATAAATAGGAATGTACCGACAATATTTCGATCCGTTATCCGCTGTCGTTATCTCAAATGAAACAAGCGATAAACAATTGCTGCCGATAAGCAATAATAGAACGAACAAACGCAGAATGTCAATTGATGTCAGATTTTGAAGGTTTCAGCTGCTCAGTTCGAGTGTTGAAAAATAAAATACTACAATATTTCATAAATATGCATATCATTTTATTTCTTATAGTGTATAATTGCACTGCTTTCTAAGGGCAGAGATGCCAACTGCTCCGGACAAGACAAAATAATAAAAAAGAACGGTAAATAACTTCAAAGTAAATTTAACAATTATGTAGTGGTGAACTATATAAGCTAACGAATTATTTAGAAATAGTGGTGGATAAAAATCTACTAAATTGAATTTATTAAACTAGGAATCACAATTGATAAACTACCACTTTAAAATATATATTTGCTGTCCGGAGCAAGTTGACATCTCTGTAAGTGCTGTTATATGTATTCGTTCATGCGTCAAACTGACGCGTGCTCGTAGACATAGGCATATAAAAAACGTTCGTAAGCCTAGTGTTAAAAAGAAAAATACCGAACTCAAAAAAACTTACATTTCGTCAACACTAGAAAATATTTTTTTACAAAGCGGAGCAAGTCGGTATTCCTGGTTTTAATTACTTTTAATCGTTTTTTGCTTTTTATTAGTCACAACTTATTATTATTAGTCGCTCGTGGCCTCCCGGGTATTGAATTTGACGATATGAATAAAAAAAAACGTGAAGTAATGAGGAAAAATTAAATTTTTTTTGATTTAGCACTAAAGAAATACATAAAAATCCAATAACTTAAAACATAGAATTCTTACTTTAGAATGTAATTATTTGAGAAACAAATTTGAAAATCTTTTTCGATTCAGTGCTTAATAATTACATCAAAATTTAACAAATTAAACCACACAATCCTTCGCAGGAGAATATAGTTATTTGATTAAAAAATTTGAATCGTTGCAGCTCATTTCACGGTTTCATTTAATGTAAACAGGTACCTGGCTTTTATGATTTGTATTACAATTAAATTCCCATTTACTACAGGGCATGCAGCTGCATATTCAGTGAAACAATTGGTTTTGAGTGACAAGATAAACCTGTTTATCTAAATTGCTCATTCCTGTGTTGGACATTGTTAAGCAGCTGTAAGTCCTTTAACAACGAACACCGTGAGGGAAATTAAACAGACGTATATTATCCACTAGTTAGGTTTAATAAGTTAAGTTTAGTTAATTACAGCCCATTTATTGTTATCTAAAATATATTTTATGTGAATATACATATAAAAATATCTGCAAAATCTTTATAAAAGCATTACTCTCTTAAAATTTTTTTAACAAACATTAGCTAATGTTTGTTATTAAATAATTAAGAATATTAGCTAATAACAATTTTTAAATAATTATAAGTTATCTTATTAATTTTGTATGGAATTGAAATGTGTTGCGTAGGAAAAAAAAGGAATGGTACACATTTAATACCTTTTTAATTTAATGATCTTATTTTGACTTATCTGTCTGTCCCTTTGTGTACAGCGTCTATTTAAATTGACAGTTTTTTTTTCAAAAGCGAAAGGAGTGGTAGTTTAATTGATTCTATATTAAGATTTATTTTGCAGAAGTAAGAAATTTCTGTGGATCACAAAATACTAATAGCACATATTTATTTTAAAATAAGAAATTATGCCCCAGTTTTTTTTTAAATGGTAGGTTACAAAAAGAAATATCCATTTGATGGTATCAAATATTTACTACCACTCTTTCCATACATATTTTTTTAATATGTTGACCACTCAGATTATCATTTGAATATTACATATCTGCCAACTATTCCGGATTTTCCGGAAGGTTTTATTTTCATATTTAAAGTGGTAGTAATACTCAGGTTATTCCAATTAACTTTTTCAATTATAATGATAATTATAAATGAGTTTGACCACCAGTACATATAAATAATTACAATAAATATATGAAAGCATAATAATCTTTGCCCAAGTGAATTTCCACGGGATCAAAATATAAATATATTTTTGAGTCAGATTGTTTATTGTTTTACAACCACTCTGAAAATCCAATCTCGGAAAGAGTGAAAGTTGGCAGGTATGATATTACGATGAGTCGGTTAGTGGGGTTTTGCACCTAACACCGAGATCGCAACAATATCCTGCACTGGGCATTTATGTGTTAATACTCAGGTTTAATGGTGGCGAAATTATTTGATGTTTATTAATGATTCAAATGTTTTAATTAAACGCCACTTTCTTCCACTTTTCTTGAGGTGAAGTTTATATAATGTTTTGGGTATAGATGCCAAATGCTTCCGGCGCGCCAATTTAATCTAAAAAACGGTAAATAACGACAAACTAAAATTTGACTAATTTTACTTGCTTTTTAAAAGATATATATANAGCATAATAAATAAAAACAAAAAAATATGAAGAATATTAAGAAAAACAATAAGTTTAATTTATAGCGCATAAGCTGCAAGTAAATAGAACTCATGAAATAAGTTCAAAATGTAGAGAAAACAAGGGAAAAATTACAGAACAATGGAAAAAAAGAAAAATAATAATAAAATTAAAAATAACAAAAAACCGGGAGGGGAGAGAGAACAAAAATTTTTAAAAAATCCAGAAAATAAAAGATAGCTTTTCATCAGCTCACGCGATTATATCCGCAAAAAAGAGTGCTTTCTAATATTGCATCAATATAGCCAAAGCAAAATATATCAATACAATAGTGTGAGATGCACTCAAAAAATTTTACAAAAAAATTATTACAACAAATAAAATAGAACAAAAGAAGTAAAAATATATCACGTAAAAACAGAAAATAAAGTATAAAGAAAAAACAGAATAAATCATGAAATGAAAACTATAAAGCGAGTAGCGAATTCAAATGAATTTACGTGAACGGGAAATTTTTCAAGAATGATTTAAAATATTTTCGTAACAAGATTGCCAGGTTGCAAAAAATGAAAGTAGAAGCGTAAATTGAGCTAAAAGCGTAACTAGGGGAGTTTTGTGTTAAAGTTCGTTCTTGCTGCATTACTGAAGTGCGTTTGATTTGTTAGTTACCAAGGATGGACCCGAAAATGAATGTGCACAAGGTAATATTATACTGGATAATTTAAAGAAGTTGACAATAAATAATTTTACAAAATAAATATTTATCTAAGAAAAAAAATATATAAAATGGAAAAGAGAAAGAAACATGAATTGCCTGTTTTCCACATAATTTTAGTCCACGGCTTTGCCTGAAATGGATTTGCACATGGAAAAATTATATAAAACAAAGAAACTTTTTAGTGAATTATTTTAGCCATGAATTTGCCTGAAATGGAAAAATTTAGCAAAGAAATGTTTTAGTGAATAACTTTTGCCACGGATTTGCCCAAAATGGATTTGCACATGGAAAAATTATATAAATTAAAATAGAAAATCTTTTGTGTAGAAAACAAGTTTCTTTCTCTTTTCTATTTTATATATTTTTTTCTTAGATAAATATTTATTTTGCAAAATTATTTATTGTCAACTTCTTTAAATTATCCAGTATAATATAACCTTGCGCACATCCATTTTCGGGCCCATCCTTGGTAACTAATAAATAAAACGCACTTCAGTAATGCAGCAGGAACGCACTTTAAAACAAAACTCCCCTAGCTATGCATTTAGCTCAATTTACGCTTTTGTTTTCATATTTTGCAATCTGGCAATGTTGTTACGAAAATATTTTAAATCATTCTTGAAAAATTTCCCGTTCACGAAAGTTCATTTGAATTCGCTACTCGCTTTATAGTTTTCATTTCAAGTTTTAATCTGTTTTTTCTTTATATTTCTGTTTTTACGTGATATTTTTACTTATTGTGTTCTATTTTATTTGTTGTAATTTTTTTGTAGAATTTTTTGAGTGCTTCTAACACTATAGTATTGATATATTTTGCTTTGGCTATAATGAAAGCATTCTTTTTTGCGGATATAATCGTGCGAGCTGATGAAGAAATTATATCTTTTATTTTCCGGATTTTTAAAAATGTTTTGTTCTTTTTTCCCCCGGATTTTTGTTATTTTTATTTTCATTATTATTTTTCTCTTTTTTCCCCTATTTTCATTGTTCTGTAATTTTTCCATATATATATATATATATATCCTAAATGTGTGACTCTTTTTTGTTACCTCGTAAAGATCGTAAAGGCAACCTAATTGATTCTTACGTGTGTCATATCTGATTGTAATTATAAACTTTAGTACAGCTGAATGATACAAACGGCTTCCTTACATCAAGAAATGTAAAAAAATATGCTAGACTTTTCGCTACACCAAGAACTATCCTTGTTTTTGGCGTTGTGGAACATATGTTGAAACACCATTTAGGTGTAAAGTTGTTGCCCAAATTTTTGGTATTCAGATATATAATTTTTTTATACAATGTATTTATAGGGAAAATATGGGAACCGTTTTATTCTTACTCTATGTTGACATCATTTCCTTACCACCAAATGTTTTGGAAGATATTACATGCAAAAATCTTAGCACAGTTTGAAAGATCATGCTTGCAGCTTTTACAAGTGTTGTCCTTTTTACCCATGCACAATTTTTACATTGACCAAAATGAGCGTAGAAAATTAAAATATTTTTTTCGTTTTCATTGCCACTATAATTAAAAATGCATCTGAATATACATTTTTCAGTCCTTTAAAATGGTAATAAATTTTTTCATTACAGTAATTGTGGTGTTATTGATCTCTCCTCATTTTGGTCGATCTGGATTTTTCATGGTAATATATGACATCATTCGCAGAGATGCCACGTTGCTCCGGACAGCAGGTAAATATTTTCGAGAGATAGTCTTTTACTGCATGATTATACGTTTATAAAATTCGATTTATAGGTTTTTTACTCACAACTTCATCTAAATAAGTCAAAGTCTTGTGTGATGTTCCACTTGGTTACAGTTAAGCCCTATTGAGTGTTATAAAGATGTGGCACAATTTACCGAAAAATCGGCAAATTATAGTTTGTAGTTCTCTACCGTTTTTTTTTAAATATTTTTCGAATCCGGGGCAGTTGGCATCTCAGCACTTGACACCATGAAATCGTTGTTTACATGGAGTTAGTATAGAAGTGTTTTCATATTTTTGCCCAACCTCTGTACCTTGCAATATGCAAAATCCTAAATAACTCGGCTGTAAGATAAACAATACCACAATTTCTGTATTTTTTTAATTTGACTCTTCTTTAAGTTGAGCAGTTAATTTATTGCTTTAAGCAGGTGATTCCTAATTTTACGTAAATACCTATTACTCATTTTAATTAAGTGTGTCATAGCGTTTGAGTTTGTGCAGTGGCAGAGCTAGAGGAGACTACTGCTCCATTAATAATCATGCAAAAAGATTTTTTTTAAAAACTTTCAAATTAAAAAATGTTCGACTTCCTGCAGAAATAAAATGAAAACACTATTAAAGGAGGGATTTATTAAAGAATCTAATGACAAAAAAGCATTCATGAACTCAGAATTATCTTTCAGATGATTATGGAAAGAATTGCCCAGATAGCAAGCATACGGCAAACGTTGTATTTTCATTTTTATTTGGTTGGCATATAATGGTTGACTAATTAATCGTTTTTAAACTTGGTTGTAGAAATCTCAGTATGCAAAGCTCTTTTTCTTGAAGATTTAATAAAGGCACGTAAATGCCTTTATTATAAAATTTCATTTTTTGGCTTCTATTTACAGGTACTGTAAACTTTGTTTTTCCTTTTTCTCATTATAGCTTTGTCCAGGATTTTAAATGTAATATTTTGCTTGTGTTGAAAACTTATTTATCAGGATAACCATCATTTTTAAAAAGTTGATGAAACCATATAAAAGCCTGCGCAAAAAAAAGTCTTGTTTTAGAGAGGGTCGTGAGATCTTAAATAAACCTTTGAAAGGTGAATTTATCCTCGAATTGAGAACGCTTTCTACTCTTGATTTGCGAATGATTATTTTTTCTTGATTTTGTCAGGTTTTTCTAGCCTTTTTTAGTAAAATGAAATTCAGTCTCGATATAAAAGGGTTGTTTATGCAAGCTTAATGCGAAAATCATAGCGCGTGAACCAGCATAGTTAAATGTAACGCTATTTCAAGCTTGCATGGTTTATTTGTTAATCATTTATAAACCTTGTTGGTCTTTGTGCGATGAAGATTGTTGCTAATAATAAAACTAACCTTACACTGCTATCTCGGTTGATGTCTCACCCTTTTAGCGAGTTTAGCTGAATTTTGCTGTTCATCTATCTCACATTATAGTCATTGATGAAAAACATGTCATTATAGTCATAAACTAAATTGGAATATCTGTATTTATTTTTGAAATTTCCATAAGATGCTTAAACTGAGTAGCTTCTGAGAGTTTTGTGCATTATTTCCTGTAACTCAATAATCTCATACAGCTGTAGCTTATTAACTAATTTTTCGAAAGATGACCTGCTATAATGTGAGTAATAATCACCACAAAATGTTTTTTTTAATTATATCACCGATGCCGGAAATAATACTAGATAATGATACGAACATCATTCTTACAAAAATGAAATTGTCCAAAATAGTTGTCATTTTTCTTCATTATACCGTAATAAAAGGAAGAAAAACATTTAATTTCAAAAATAAATTTAATCAGCTCTTATATATAGTTTCAAACAATACTTATTAAGCAAACTAAATGATTACTAGTAGTTAACGTTTGTTTTGAGCGTGTTCTAAGTTCATGAATTGTGAAAACGAAAGCAAAGTACCTTACTAGATTTTTTATATCACATCAAACTACTCTTTGGGGAAAACAGAAATATTCTAAAACTGTCCACAGGTTAATGGGTATTATTTATAACTGCTAATAACATTTATGATGGCAGTCCATTGTATCGCAGGTGGTTTCTGATAATAATACCTGATCGAACACTGATGTATTTCTTATCGTTGCACCATTTCCGGAACTGTTTTAGACGAAATCATTTCTTACAACAAAGCCATATAGTTCCGGAAATGGTTACTTTTTGTAAGTTATCATTACCAAGTAGAGAGGTCTTTTATCTTTGCAATCCATTAAATACTTAACTAAGCGTTTTGTTTTGTTTTCTTTACTAGTCACTTTCTGAAATGAGTAGAATCGGTTGCTATTGCTATTTTTTTGCTATTTCTATTTTGTTTTTTATTTCTATCTATTTTCTTATCAATACAGCAGTAAAAGTAGTTTCAAGTTGGCGTTTTTTCCCTTATTTTTTTAGTTAAATTGTGTGTTTGGAAAAAATAGATACGGCATGAAATACGTATTAATAGAAAAAGACATAGCTTTAAATGAGCGTTTAAGAAAACGGACACAGCTGAAATTACATGTTAAAAAGATTAAAAAGTGAACCTAAAAAGATTAAATACGTGTTTGGATAAATGCGCTATGCGATTTAATTTAAAGAATGGGACAAAGGTTTAAATGCGTGTTAAAAAAACGAAAATAGCTAGAAGTGTGTTAGGAAGATTAAATTTGAAATACGTGTTTGGATAAATGCACTTTGCGATTTAATTTAGAGAGAGAGACCACGATTTAAATGCATGTTTTAAAAAACGAAAATAGCTAGTGTTGAGAAGATTAAACTTGAAATATGTGATGAGCATTATATTTTAACTGAGCAACAAAACCTGCTTCTTTTACTCATTTTATTTTATTTTATAACCGTCGTTGCACAGCCGATCCAATTTTGAGTTTACGACTACCAATGTTCAACTCCGTAGCCTTGTAATTTTGAACCCAGAAGATAAGGGAACTGAAGGAAAATGGTGTTTCATATGAACTTTCAGATCATTCACATGTAGTCGTGTGGAAAATTACTTTAAATTAAGTTTACAAAATAAAGAATCGTACATTACAGCGTAAACTTAGCTGCTACTTAAAGAAATTTTCTCCAACAGCGTAGAAAGTTGGCAGCCGTGGAAACGAGTGTATGCTCATAATTAAACAACAGTATTCTAATAACATAGAATAACAAAACTTTGAGTACGTAGTTGCTTTCTTAAGATAAAGCATTCCAAACGCATTATCATTTAAATTTTAAAGAAATTATCTTAATCAATTTTGATGATTGACGTATTCTACAGGAGAAGGAATTTTTTTTACGATCTCAAACTTGCACAGCATTAAGTTTTCATAGCCTACTTTAGCACAGAAAATCGAGCTAATCAAAATGTATAACCATAATTCCATTTTTATTTCCCCTTTGTCTGATTTTCAAAATAGATTTCAATTTGATAAATTCCGCCATTTCTTTCGAAAGCATGGCATAACTGGAACAAAGTAACTATTTATCTAAACTTTTGAATTTTTATATGTAGTGGAGAGAGGTGAGAGGAGACAGGAACAAGGTTCTACTGTAATCAAGGTTACTAATCGTGTAATCTCATACCTTAAAACAAGAATTTAACACAAGAAAAAATTTGATCGCAAATTTGTCAACAAGATAATGAAATGCTAGTGCAGTACTCGACAAATTCTGTTCCTAAACCTAACCTTACCGCATTAATCCAAACACTCTCGAATCGCAAGAATAAAAGTTGCAGCTCGCGAACCATAGTATTCCGATTACTAATGTTTTCGATTGTATTGGTATACTTAACACAAAAATTTCGATTTCGAATTATTGAAAGCTTGAATTATCCAACATAAGGAAATTATTTAATTTTTCGAATTATTTATTTTTCAATTTAAGAAACAATGAATTTAATGTTCCGCCTTATGTCTCTAGTGTTTCGGGAAAACGTGAAGAGAAAATATGCGTAAAGTACACCGTTTTGCGTAGGAAAAGTGTGTAATATTTGATACGAGGTTTGAGATATAAGTTTTAAAATGTTTAAATTTCGGGGATGGAAAAAATTACAAAAACTTTTTTGTACTAGCTCTGTGCAAAAAAAATTTATTTTAGCCTCCAACCTTTTGGAGCATTTTACGAGGCAATACAGCTGCCACAATTTGAAAGATCATGCTTGAAACTTTTAGAAATTTTGTTCTTTTACCAATACCAAATTTTCACCGACCGAAATGAGGGTGGAAAGTTAAAAACACCTTTTTTTTCAATACCATTATAATTTTTTTCCCAAAACCACAATACCACTATATACCAAGCATTCTAAATGACTATCAAAAATCCTATAGGCAGATTTCAAAATTACTGGTATTAAAAATAGAAAGAAGCTATAAGCTTCCTCTCCTTATTTTTGCCTATCCTAAGTTAGATTGGGTAAAAATGGCAACATTTCTAACAGCTTCAAGCATGATCGTACAAATTGTGCCATGAGTTATGCCTTCTAAAATATTCCAAAGCATTTGCTACTAAAAGAAATATTGTTTGCACCGGCAAATGGTGCCATTTTTACCCATGTAAAATTTTCATCAGACAAGATGAGCGTATGAAGTTAAAATCTTCTTTCCCTTTTCAATACCGTTGAAATTCAAAAAGAATTCTAATATAAATATTGCAATCCTATAGAATAATTTCAAAATAGCTGGTATAAAAACAAAAAAATAAGTCATTAACTTCTTCGCCTCGCATTGGTCAATCGGAATGTTGCATGAGTTGCTATGACACCATTTCTAAAAAGGTTCAAGCATAATCTTTCAAACTGTGACATGAGTTTTGAAATGTAAAATCTTCCAAAATTATCTCTGTTATAAAAAAAGATTGTTTTTAAAGAGTTAGTATGCAAGCATTTCAAAATTTTTGTACTTATAAAATATTTCATAGCAGATCTGTTATAGAAATCTTAAAATGTTGAAATCGTGCACTCGAACGTTAGAATTTTTTTTTTTACATTGAAAACTGTTTTACAAATTCTACAATTAATTCATTATTAAATAGAAGCCTTAAATAAGCGAGATATTTCATACTAGAATACTGAGAAACCTGCAAAAGTTAAGCCAATAGAGTTGCAAGCACTGAAATATTAAAATTATACACTTTGTCTGAAATAGAATTATCAAAATGTTCAGCTATTTTATACTCTAATCAATGAATCTGTTTAGGTTGAACAAATTTGTTTTACGAATTTTATAAATAATAAAATTTAATAAACGACGAATAACGAAATAATAAAATTTTGCAATTTTTAAAATTTTTTTTGTCTTAGTGCCCCAAAATGTTAAGATATTTAAACTAGAATATTAAAAAAAAAACTTTATAAATTGGGAAAACTGCATGTTTCACAAATTCAGAAATAATAACATTATGCCATATCTAAAATCAAGTCTGAAGCAGAATTCTCAAAATGTTTAGTTTTTAGTTAAAAATGTTTATACTAGAAGATTAAGAAAAAGTTGTTAAAGTTAAGTATATTGTTTTGCAAATTCTGAAATAATAAAATCTTATAATATTTTATCCATATTATGTCAGAAGAATAAGCTTTAAAATGCCTGGATATTCTTTTTATGATTAAAATAAGAGTTTAAAAACTTTGATTTTATAAAATTTTATTGTTACCCTTCAATTTCTAAATTGTCAAACTCCAAACATACTTTGCATTCAAATATTTTATTGCGAAATAAACTACCATTTTATAACTGTTCGAAAAAGAAAAATATACTCAATTTTTTGAAAATATATAAATCTATCCATGCAACTCTATCAGAACTCAAAAGAATTTCTTGAAAAAAACTTTGAAAAAGTAGTCTCGCGGGTGTATTTACATTCACCAAAAAAAAATTTCATGTTACAGACAGCACAGATTGACAGAATAATTTTTCAAGGAAAAAAGCAATTTGAGAACGAACCAGTCGGGCCGTATGTTTAGGCGATAAAATTGGCGAGAGGACTATATTTCCATGGATGATGTTTGGTATAAAAATGCAATTCAATATTTTCCTTATTTCCTGTGAAAAATTTATTTCAATTTTAGAAGGGGGAAAAGCTATAACGTGACTAGATTAAAATTACGTGAATACATTCTCGTTTAGAATTGCATTTAAGGAAATAAGAACAAAGAAATATTGATAGAAGTTAGCTTATACACGATTCGCACGGGTATAGGTGAAATTTCATAAAGGTAGTAAATTCACGTTAATACTAGTAAGCATTTTTTTAAGGAACTAATTTAATGTTTAGGGGTCTGGTAAAAGGGTGTCACACAACTAAATTAACCTTTTCCGGAACAGAAAATTACATTGGTGGAAGTTAGTTTATACAGGATTTCCACAGGTATAGGGGAAATTTCATAAAGGTAGTAAATTCACGTTAATACTAGCAAGGATTCTTTTAAGGAACCAATTTAATGTTTAGAGGTCTGGTAATAGGTTGTCGCACAACTAAATTAACCTTTTCCGGAACAGAAAATTATATTGAAGGAAGTTAATTTATACAAGATTTCCTCGGATATAGAGTAAATTTCATAAATGTAGTAAATTCACATTAATACTAGACAAATTCCTGACTGATTGCACTGACCACAGTGCTGACGTAAAATATCATCTGTGGTGGAAAGAGCAGGGGTTAGAATCCTCTTGCCCTCAGGCTATCCGTGGGAGAATTTAGTGGTTTTCCTTTCCGAGTAATGCAAATGCGGCTTAGTTTCATCGAAGCGTCCTTCACAAAGGCAAAATATCTCCCTCTACTTGATCCAGGAGTTCCCTTGTCTTCTGGATTGGTTTTAAAATTACAAAGATACGGAGTTGATCATTGGTAGTCGGAAACTCAAAATTTGGTCAGCTGCTCAACGACGGTTACAAAATAAAGTAAAGAAAAAAAAATCTTCCTTGTTTAAAACCCCCCAAAGAAAGACCAGAATTATTTTTTCGTTTTTAATGATTTTCGTCTAAAGTGGAGTGGAAAGTAAAATAATTGTTTAAATGTTTAAAGTATTTCTTCTCAACACTGAGCTGTGATGGCTCAGTGGTTAAGGCCCTGGGCAGTCATTGCGAATAGCTGAGATTCGATCCCCAGTGGTGGCTTGAAACTCACCCTTAGATAAGTAAAATCTTGTCTAGGAAGTAAAGGCAGTCTGTGCTTGTGTGCAGGGCTAATCACATTTTATTTTATAATTTTATAACCGTCGTTGAACAGCCGACCCAATTCTACTAGTTGAACACTAATGTTCAGCTACATAGCCTTGTAATTTTGAACCCATCCCAGAAAACAAAGAAACTCCTGGTTCAAGTATTGGGAGAATTTTTGAAAGAACTAACCCGCATTTGCGTTACATGGGGAGGAAAACCACGCGAACCTCCAATGGTTAGCCTGACGGCAAGGGGGCTCTAACCCATGATCCGTCTACTACTGAGGATATTTCACGTCAGCACTGTGGTCGGTGAAATCCTGATGCGGAATTCGTGTCGACCAGCCATCGCCGGGTTTCAAACCCGGTTCATCGCATTAGAAATCGAACGCTCTATCCCCTGATCCATCGCGGCTCGGCCACAATCATGCCGTTGGTCACGAAATTGAGGAGCCTTATCCTCTATTAACCGCTCTGGCCCACAACGGGCTGTTGTGGGAATATTTTACTTACTTCTCAACAAAGATATTGTATTATTGGTAATAAATTTAAGCTCTACTTCAAGTGCAGCACATAGAGTGCCACATCAAGTCTTCGGTGAGTTCGTTTGGCGGTTTTAATATTTTAAAGAAATATTTTATCTAAAATACTGGTTTTACTGTGTTGTTAAAAACTTGTGCTGAAAATGTTTTATTTGAATAAAAAAGAGAATCTTTGCGCGGAGATTACAGGGCATCCGAAGAATTTAGAGACTCCTTTGAGAAATGAAGAAAGGAGTGTGCCAGATCAGAGTCCCCTGTGAGAGTAATGAGCGTGAACCAGGAGAAGACCATGAACCTAATAGTTCTTCGAAGCTAATGCGACTAGCATTAGAGTACGCCGACATTATAAAACGATAGAACTAAGTTTTGTCCTACATTAAAGGCTTTCAGCAGGAAGCCGTAAAAGCTCTTAGCAAAATGATTCGCTAGAATAAGAAACAAAAGTCGACTTATACGGAAATCAAACAAATGCTAATAAGCCTCAAGCGGAGACTGAACATGTCGTGTTGCTGAAACCAAATGTAAATGAGACTTTGGAGCACAGTGAGAAGGTAATTAAATGCAAAACATACTCGGCAGAACTCAATTTTGGAGTTAAACGCATAAAAAAATACGAAGCGATGGAGTTCAAAACGGAGATTAAAGATAAAGGCTTGCGCGATGACTCTGCTTACCAAGCACTATTAAGAAAAGGACCTAAAATCATCCTATTCGGGGTCAACAGCGCAGAGGAAATGAGAACCTAGAAGCTTTACTCTGGGAGAGCAATAAAGAACCCACAGGTGCTCAATTCGAAATCCCCTTTTCAATTAATTTCCAAAGACTGTATCAGTAAACAGTGACAATAAAACGCTAAGCTTTTAGGGCGATTCAAAGAGCGAAACTTTAGCTGAGGCGGCGTGTATATAACGCCAAGGAATAGTTAAGAGCACTCAGATGCTGTAAATGCTATAGATTAGGTCACATGGCAGTCAAGTGCACTAACGAAGAATCGTGAGTCAGAAAATCATGGAGGAAGTGCAAACTAAAAAGCAATTGTATCAATTGCAACGAAACCAACAAGAAATTTGGAATGAAGATTCCCACCAATCTTTGTGCCTTGAAGACGACACGGACAAGTCCATCTTGCCAAAGAGCGCTGGCACAAATGTTAAATTGCGAAAATATTAAATTATGCATTGGAGATTGGAATACAAAAATTAAATTATATACTGGAAGAAGCTAGTATCTGTTTGTAAGCCAGCCATTGCAATCTCCAACCTGCTCTAACATTTTATTCTATTTCGATTATTTCATTGATTTTCTTAGTAATTTTAATTTGTAATTTTCGTTTGTAATTTTAATAAATTTAGGTTCAAAACCCTTCCCGCCTGAAGACCCCCGTTGGATCGCAGGGTGGTGGGTGTCTCTCCTGCTGTCAGTCGGGACTAGTCTGTCGCCTTCTGGGGAGTGGGTATGGCAGCCAGTATGCAGTTGATTTTACTTATCTAAATCAGGGTTCCCACGGTCCTTGAGAATTTTAAAAAGTGGTAATAAAAATTAAAGAAGTTTTGATATTTTTAATTCTGTGTAGCCACCACTAAAAATTGTTTTCTAACAAATATATATATTCACGAAAATTTCAGCACTTTACGATGAAAAAGCATATTAAAACAAAAAAATATATTGTAGCTCCACCCTAAATTTACTACCACTTTTTAAATTTTTCAAGGACCGCGGGAACCCTGTAAATTAACTTGGTTTTTCATTAGATTTACGCTTTCTAGTAATTATTACCAAAAGTTGCATCAAAATAGGTCCAAAAATTAGCTATTTTACACACTCTTCTGATTAAGCGACTAACCTGGCAAATTTTCTTTAATACTAAATCACGATAAAACAGCTTCCAAATGCGCATGAACAGCCAGTTTATCATGAGAATGAGTTTCAATGTTCTTTACCTTCCTTCTACGTTTATAACTTCAGTCCCTACCTGTTAGTATGAAGTTTCTTTGCAAAATATGACTCATTTTTTTCATCCAAGAACTGAGGCAGCTTGCATGGACTGACGAGTGTGAAGTTTGTTTTAAATTATTAATATTTATATATGTATGCAACATACATTTTTTTGCAACAAAACGGCTTCTCTCATAAGCAGTTCTAAACATTTTTTCCTTCCCGTAGAGAAATTATATTCTTGTTGTTGCCACTTAATTTAGGACAAAAGTACATAAAAAAAATAACTGACTCAGCATGGATGGCATTACAATAGCGACAGCCAGGAGCTTCAAAATTTTCCATTTTCGTCAGAATTTCTCTCCTTTCAGTGTCTATCAAAAACAGAGATTTTTTTCTGTATTTTCAAATAACCTAATTATTTGTTAGCTGAAGATTTTAATTGCGTTACAGAGACAATATGGCAAATTTATTTGTATTTTCGATACCTGCAGCGCGATAAAATTCAAAAATATTACAGCTTTCATAATGCAATTAAAAATAATTTTTATCTTTAACGCTCTTTAAAAATGAATTTATTAACATTTTTTAGAACATTGAAGGAAATAAAGTACTGTGGGAAAGCAAGAAATGCATTAATGAAATAAAGATGGAGAACTGAGTTGCTAATTACCCAAAACAAATTTTAAAAAAGGAAATGAAAAAAAAAAACAGTTAATAATCCTACCACACCTGCTAACAAAGATTGTTAAAAATAAAATTGACTTATAAGAGTTTTTCAATTTAATAAATTAATATTAAGAACTCGACATCTAAAGCTAGTTCATTTTTGTAAATAATGAAGATAATATCTTAAGTTAATTATGTAAGAAAAGTTTGCTTAAAATATAATTAGATAAAGGCTTGAAGCTCTGTTCCAAGGAACAAAGATAATAATTAATTATTAATTGGTAATTAATCGAAAAAATTGGTGTTTAAAAAACACTTTTAGATAGAAGCTCTTTTAGTATGCTTGGAGTTTTTATGATTGTATAAAATTGGTTAATTTTTATAAATACTCACATTTTTATTTATGATAAACAGAGAATTATATATTCTTTTGTATACGAGAATAGCAAGTTAAATCTTATTTTTCGCTCTTTCTTACTATATTTGTGCCCAGCGTTCTTTTAAGAGCAAGGTTTTTATTTATTTATTTTTTATAAAAAAAAAGAAAGAATTAGCAAAGATGTTTCATTATTAATATTTGCCTTTTAAAATCAAGATTGCTCTGTCAACCATAATATATTCCAGCAATGAACTTTAGTTTGTTTCTTTGAAATTCAGTCACAGTGCTCTTTCAAAGCTAGTGCTTGATAGCAGTAACAAATATTCTTTGGGTATAATGCACTACCACTTTCTTCACATGCTGTTTCCAATACTTTTTATGACCTTAAACTTTTGACTACTTTTTGTGGCTGGGAATTTTCCTGTTAAAATATCTGTCCACGGTGAAAAAACGGACGGAAAAAAAGAGGAACTGGTAGTAAAACCATTGAGGATAATAACAATCTCTTACGATTTTTAATTATAAACTATTAGTAATTTTCTTGGGTCAAAACCAGCCTTATATATGCGTTATAAGAGTTAGTGAGATCTTAATGGTTATAGACATTTTATTTGCGCAACATACTATTGCAGGCTTATAAACCATTTGTCAAGTTGAATGAAAGCGCTAAGATACATTCAAGGCAGCAGCGGGATTCGAACCCAACCTCTCCACACTTCTCACAGGGCTTGTAGCACGTGATAATGAAACAGAAGATTATTATGGATTATCTATTTGCTTTAATTATGTATGTGTAGTGATGGTCAAAAAGTTTATAATTATTAATTATAATTCGAAAAGTTTAAAGGAATAACGTAATTTTCGCTACAGCATTAAAAAAATTGTACTCAAAATGTGGAAAAAATAGACAGTAACAGGATTCCCGCAGTCCTTGAAACATTATAGCACGGGTAGTAAATTTAGGTTAATGCTAGAAGATATTTCGTATTTTACTATACCACTTCATACCTGCCAACTTTTAATCCCTTCCATTATCATTTTTCCCAGTGGTATTAAAATGCAATTAAAACTTCAATTTTAAGCAAACAAATACGTTGTATTGGAGA
Organism: Parasteatoda tepidariorum; assembly: GCF_043381705.1. Taxonomy (NCBI): domain Eukaryota; kingdom Metazoa; phylum Arthropoda; class Arachnida; order Araneae; family Theridiidae; genus Parasteatoda; species Parasteatoda tepidariorum. The sequence goes on along the minus strand of NC_092212.1, from coordinate 36,971,750 downwards.
ATACTTAAGTTGACAACCATGATAGTAACGCATATTAATATATGTGCTTAATTTTTGTAAGAATAGTGGTGATCAATATCATTTAAAAGTTAAGATTATAAAAGAAAAAATAGTATATAATTACTACCACTTTAAATATGAAAATAAAATCTTCCGGAAAATCCGGAAGAGTTCGACAGGTATGCCACTTCGTCGTTAAGTAGTTTAGAAGTTGGAATTTTCATGCATATATACCTTCCTTGGAAAACAACTTTTAGTGGTGGTTACACAGAAACTAAATTACCGACATTTATTAAATTTTCGTTACCACTTTTTCGTAACTTACAAGTCCCGCGGGAACCCTGAGTAAGTACCTATCATCTATTTAAACGGAAAGCCTACACAAGGTTTCTTATAGGTAGTCCGATCAGACCACTATGAAGACAAACCAAAGAACGAAAGAGCCATTTAATAGAAAATTTAGTAAAAACATGACGTATACGTATTTACGTAAAATAATAATACGTATTTATATGAAAAGATTATTGTTTATATATATTGGTTACTCAGAGTCCTGATACCGTGTACTTAAGTTTAATTCTTCGATTATCAAAGTAACGCCCCTTACTCCTCCATCATTTTTCTCTTTAATTCGCGTTAGAATGGCAATCTGTTATAAAAGTTTAGTTTTGTAAAAAATGGAAAAAAGTACTTTTTAAATGTCGGATTCATTCTGTTATTAAATTATTCAATAATTTCTCGATTTAACACTCATTTCATTTTATCTCTGAATGGGATAAAAAAAATGTTTTAATTTAAATTTGCAAATTATTAACTTCAGATTTATCCCGTAACAACTGAGTTAATTTGACTTAATTGCATTATTGAACAAAAATCAAATTGAAAATTTATCAATAACTATTACTACCAGTTTTTAATAAAATAAAAATTATATGAAAAAAGCGTTTTCAATTATTCCGTGTATAGTCGTAGGTAAAGGGGTAGGCAAACTTTTCTGGTTCAAGTAAAAACTTCTACAGTAAAAAAACGATATGCAAGTTTTAATTTAAATATTTAATGAGATGAATGAAATTGCGATCTCATTTTTAAAAGTTCCTTATATTGAGGTTCCAGGTGAGATATACTTATTTTAACCCCTTGGGGACGGTTGATTCAGAAAAGCATTCGTACAAAATCAGAATCAAGTTGTAATTAAATAAAAAACGGTAACTTAAATGTAGTCGTTACTAATTTGACAGACTTACTTTGCTTTTATTTTAATTATTGTTAGTTTAATCATATATATAATCAATGTTAATTCAAAGTATAACTAAATAGTTTTATTTTGAACAAAGTAATGGTGAATTAAATAAATCAAACAATTATAACTCCGCCCACAAATAA
>NC_092212.1:36928564-36970131 GCF_043381705.1 Parasteatoda tepidariorum | reverse complement strand
CGCCCACATGTTGCGCGGACTGTTAGAGACTTCTGTTCAGCACAACGCATGCAACTTCTTCCTTGGCCTGCTTATTCGCCGGATATGTCGCCTATTGAGCACGTGTGGGATATGGTTGGTCGGCGTCTCACTCGTGATCCGCGTCCTGCAGTTTCCAAAGACGAACTTTGGTTGCGCATACAAGCGATATGGAATTCTCTTCCTCAAGCAGATATTCAACATCTGTTTGACTCCATGCCACGTCGTATAGCAGCACTTATTGCAGCGCGTGGTGGCTGCACCAAATACTGATTTCGGACGCTTAATTTGTTTCTTTTGTTTTGAAAATTTCATCATTTATTTGTATCAGTACAAGTCGTTTCTGCATTAAATTTCATTTGATTCTGATGATTCTTTCATGGTGTTGCATTTTCTACAAACAGCAGTTTAAAAGTTTAGTTTTGTAAAAAATGGAAAAAACTACTTTTTAAATGTCGGATTCATTCAGTTATTAAATTATTCAATAATTTCTCGATTTAACACTCATTTCATTTTATCTCTGCATGGGATAAAATAAATGTTTTAAATTTAAATTTGCAAATTATTAACTTCAGATTTATCCCGTAACAACTGAGTTAATTTGACTTAATTGCATTATTGAACAAAAATTAAATTGAAAATTTATCAATAACTATTACTACCAGTTTTTAATAAAATAAAAATTATATGAAAAAAGCGTTTTCAATTATTCCGTGCATAGTCGTAGGTAAGGGGTAGGCAAACTTTTTTGGACCAAGTAAAAAAAACGATATGCAAGTTTTAATTTAAATATTTAATGAGATGAATGAAATTGCGATCTCATTTTTAAAAGTTCCTTATATTGACGTTCCAGGTGAGATATACTTATTTTAATGCTCAAGGCTAAATGTTTGTCTGTTAGTCTACTTCTGACTGCAAAGGTTTATAGTTGAAAACACTTGTTCACATATATAAGATGAAGCAAACATAGCACTAATTTTCTGGGCGTGAAATATTAAATTTGGGAAACTAGGTTTTGGTAATGATTTGTAGAACTCTAACTTTGGCATATTTAGAAGCAACTGCTTCAGATGGCGCCAATCTACTGCTATTCTATAAAGAACGTTTGCTTTCAACATTTTACCAATTGAAGCTGCCTATTTCCATCAATTTATGTTTTGTAGAACAAAAATAGAGAAAGTAGAAAGATCATCAGTACTTTGTTAAAAAAGTAAGAACAAAAATAGCTTTAAACAAAGTTGACAAGAAAATGGATGTATATTGTATATATATTCGTCACGGATCGGCAAGTTAAAATTTTATACATGGGCCGGATAAAACCTTCAAGTGGGCCACAGTTGGCCCGCGGGCCGTAGTTTGCCCATCCCTGTCCCAGACAGGAAAATGTCAAAAACTACCAAAAGTGTAACAGGTGATAGAATCTTATTTCATCTAAATAGAACTACCACCTTGGATTACACAGCAAATTGTTCATATTTTAAACAAAATGATATTTGTTAAATTCTCTCAATGATCCGTCCCATCCTGACTTATGCATCTCCAGCTTGGTGCAACATCACCACATCACTCCTTAAAAAACTCAAAACATGCCAGAACAAAATCCTAAGGAAAATAACAAAAGCAAGATGGTTTATCAGAAATAAAAACATACATCGCGACCTCAACATAGATTCTTTAGATCATCACATTGCAANTTTTTCTTTTATAAACTTAATTTTTGAATGATTTTGATCACCACTATTCTCTCAAAAATTAAGCCAACATATTAATATGCGGTACTATCATGGTTGTCAACTTAAGTTTTTTCAAATGGAACGTAATTGTTTGCTTAAAATTGAAGTTTTAATTCCATTTTAATACCAATGGAAAAAATGATAATGGAAGGGATTAAAAGTTGCCAGGTATGTCAGTATGTAACTCCCCTGAAGGAATTGTATACATCCCCACTTTATATTAGGTCCTTTCACTATTAGTATAAACTGATTTGTGACTACCGCTTCTGTGTTTTCGCCCGCCACTCTACCCATCTTTCCATTGTCAACATTACAGGCGCCCACGGGCTCAAACTCATATGAAGGAGTCGATAGTCCGCTTCGCGGACAGGCACTCCGCTAGAAACACCAGTTCAAGTTCAACTTTTTGAATGAATACCAAACTGATAGAACAAAGCTAGAGAAGTTGCAATCGCTAATAAAAGAGTTGTATACACTTTTAATGAATGGATTATTTCTTTTAATAAATTTTAATAGATTTGTGTTTTTTTTATTAATCACCATATTTTACATTTTTAGTCACCTGTGACTTACCTGTTGAAGATGAACACTTCATACCTACTAGTTTTTATACTAAATCTTTCCTTACGTTAATAAAACAACTACGGAGGTGATATCATAGATTAATACTTTATTCACTCTATACTATCACTTAATTTGCAATAACATAACTGGCCGTACTTCTTTTTGCTTGTTTGATCAAGTAAAATGCAATAGCTGGATTGCCAAGTTTCAACGCTTATCGCAAAAAACTATTAAACTGGTAGCTATGTTTCTACTTAAATTTACTATTTTCTATCCATGTAAATTTATGTTCATCACCACTACATATAAATGATTGAGAGGTTCATATCCAACAACACATCCTTTCAGTCAGAGATGCCAACTGCTCCGGACACATCAAAATAATTAAAAAAACGGTAAATAACAAATTTTGCAAATATTTGACTATTTTTGCTTGCTTTTTAATAGGCATAGCATGACCTAAGCACTATATAGTGGTGAATTATATAAGCCTACGAATTATTTAGAAATTGTGGTGGATAAAAATCTACTGAATTGAATTTATTAAACCAAGAATCACAATTGATAAACTTCCACTTTAAAATATATATTTGCTGTCCGAAGCAAGTTGGCATCTCTGTTTCAGTTCCTTCGTGATAAAGCTTAAAAATAATAGCATGCCTGCCAACTTTCAATCCTTTCGAGGATGATTTTTTTCCTAGTGGTAGAAAAATTAGAAATTAAATTTTACCTTCAGACAGAAACGTACCTAATGATTTTGAAAAAGCTTAATCAGATTACTAAGATGCCTATGCGAGGTTATTATCTAAGTTTCGGCCCCGTTAGGNAACGTTTACTCATGCTGATACAATTCTGAACAACTCCAAAATCAAACAAACACAGTTTAGAGCAAGCTGCTCAATTTATTTTTGATTCCTTTTTAGTTATTCAAGCAAAGAGCTTGAAACATTCATAAAAGCAACTCCATTGCCTGCTTACCTCATTGCTCAACCAAAACTGTTCAAAAATTCCAGATGAATGGGATAGGGGCCGCTTCGCGGCCCAGGTGCCCAGTAAAATCTAAACACTAGGACTAGGTGTATATGTTACTTTCCTGTCTATTTAATCTTGCCACCACAATGTTGCATAATATAAAATGTTTTCAAACAAAGTAAATTATTTCATGATGTATGGGTTAGGGGCCGCTGCGCGGCCCAGGCACCCAGCTTGATTTAAATAAAGTAAAGTAAAGTGTATATATTACTTAGATTTGTCTGCAATTTTACAGAGGCTCCACAGCCAACACTCGAATCCTTTTCTTTGCCAAAGCCATTTAGTCTCAATTTTTATATCATATCATCAGAAGGAGTTAGATGCCCGCTTCGCGGGCAGGTACTCTGCTACAATATATATCAAGTCAAGTCAAGTCGTATATATGTCAGTCTATACCTTTTGAAAAGGAAGCAAAAATAGTCAAATATTTGCAAAATTTACTTCGCAGCTATTTACCGTTTTTTAAATTATTTCGACATGTTCGGAGTAGTTGGCATCTCTGTCTTTTAAAAAGCAAGCAGAAGTAGTCAAATATTTGCAAAATTTAGTTTGCAGTTATTTACCGTTTTTTTTAAAATTATTTTGGCGTGTCCGGAGCTGTTAGCATCTCTGCTTTTGCTGTTTATAGTGGCTCACTTATAATTTATTATATAGTAAATAATTTGATTTAACTCAAGTTTAAGATCAATTTGCCTTGTATATTCATGCTATTATATAATTAATATCATAGCAGAGTGCTTTTTCTACTTTAATTAGTGCTATTCGTGGTTCCAGCCATGCAAACATTCTTTTTATTTTATATCTTAAGCATCTGTATTACAAGATGAATGGGAAAAGGGACTTCTTTGCTTCAGGCACACAGCTACACCAAAAAGACCAGACCAGACTCTCAGAGATTGCAACTTGTTCCACACAGCAGATGAATATTTTCGAGTGGCAGTCTTAATGTATGATTCCTGATTTAATAAATTCGACTTATAAGGTTTTTACTCACCCCTACCTATAAATAATTCAAAAACATATTGGGTTAGCCACTTTTAGCCATGCTGTGCTATCACCCCCTGCATCAGAAAGCCCCCACACGGTTTTTTATAAGTAGACTATTTAAGAAGTGACCCAGTTGTGCGCATAAACCCAAATTCTATTCTAAAAGTACTCGAGAGGAATTTATCATATATATTTAAGAATTGAATCTGTAAAAACAAGTAAATAAGACAAACCAATCATATTCATAAATTAATAAAACATTTTAAATACATATTTGCTACCACTTTCTTATTTTTACAAGATTTTCAGATAAACTCGTTTGTAACATTTTTACCTTCATAAAGTTCTGATCGGACTACTAATAAAAAACCGTGTGGAGGGTTTCAGTCATAGGAGGCATTGTTTGAGCCGCTTATAAAGTTTCAGTTTAGTTTGTTGTTTAATACCTTTTTTAAAAAAAATTATTTTGTCGAATACGGAGTAGTTGTCACCTTTGGAGTCTTCATGTGCTTAAGTTCTATTTTTTTTTAAATAAAAGTTCTATTTATTTAAAAAAGTTTTGATTCTACTCATTAACATTGAAAAACATCGAACACATCGAATGTTAATGGATATGTATAATGTTGATCAGGAATGTCTAGTTTTTCCCTAAGATAAATGTTAAAAAAGAAATAATTAAACTGCAAGTCTATATCTTTTTGAATAACAGTTTATAAACTCATAGGCACTTAATTGGTTAGCCTATTTACCTATAAATTTTTACGCTCTAAAAAGAAGTGTTTTTCTAGTAGCAATGAAATTCGCTAATCATTTACATTTGGTCAAGGTTTAAAATCACCTTATCATAGCAAGCAGATTATTTTAACGTTATGATAGTCAAAATCATTATTTTTCATCTTCGCCAAATATAAGAATAGAGTTTAAATTCGTAAATTTTGCAAAATCATTAAGATTGCAACAAGAATTGGTCAGCGATTCAGAATGATTTAAATATCAACTTTAACGAATTTTCCTTTAGATTTTAAGTTAGTATTTAAAGTGCTAGCAAAATTTATGTGCTTTAAATTTAGTTCCTAAATTTTTAAACTTAATTTAAAGAGATTTTAAAATGTATGATAACACTGAAACAATTTTTATTTTTTGTGGCATTAGATTTTTGATATCTAATGCCACTTATTAATGATCTTAGATATTTTCGGCCACTGATTTCAAATCTGCGATCAGTTTTTTACTTTCAAAAGCTGTGGTTTTTAAGCAATTTAATAATAATATTCTTAACANAAAAGCATACCTGCCAACTTTTAATCCCTTCCATTATCATTTTTTGCAGTGGTATTAAAATGGAATTAAAACTTCAATTTTAAGCAAACAAATACATTGCATTTGAAAAAACTTAAGTTGACAACCATGGTAGTACCGCATATTAATATATGTGCTTAATTTTTGAAAGAATAGTGGTGATCAAAATCATTTAAAAATTAAGTTTTTAAAGAAAAAAAAGTATATATTTACTACCACTTTAAATATGAAAATAAAATCTTCAGGAAAATCCGGAAGAGTTGGCAGGTATGGGTATACACGTGTAAGACACGAATGTCTTACTATTTGGAGAATGGGTTTAATTCTTTTCTTTTTAATGACGCATTTCCTAAAGGTAGGATTTGGTGCCTTGAATAGTAATCACTGATAATTCTTCAATGTTTAGTCCTGAACAACAGGATAGCATTATAATGAATTTATAAGTGTATAAGATGACGAAACTATCGTCAATAATTAACTCCAATTTATATTAAACCCCTCTTGAGAATGCTCATACATTGATAACTGATATCGCATAATTGCCTGGCAACGATAGTACCTCATTAGCATAAGTAAGAGACTACTCATGTAGTATATATCCTTATGAATGGAATTATGCAATGGAATTATTCTGTTTTCAAGCATTAAATTTTTGAATATGTGTTAATCTATTGCAAACTAAACTGTGTATTAAATGATGAATATTAAATTAAGAAGACTGAAAATGCTTTAATAATTTATGCTAGTTCGTATTAATATGTTTAATTATTATGAATTGCCATTATACACGATGATGTACTTCGACGAGCAATACCACTTGACATATATGAGTTGGATTATTTTTAAATAAGTAATTTTTAGATATTGAGATAAATTTTTAATTACAAAAATGTCTTGGAAGTTTTTAATTTGCAAGTAGTCGAGAAAAGGGTCGTTATTTCTTATGAAAAATTGCTACTTCGTTAATAAATTCGCACCCAATGATGTGAAAAGTACTTGAATAAAAGGAATGACAGATATTTGCATTACTAAAATAAAAAGTAATTGTGAAATTATTGTGCTGATATGCTAAAACTAATGCTACTGCTTAACTAATGTACTGAAACTAATCGTGTAATTAATTTTCCTATGTTCCTACTGTGTAAGTTTTTAAGAAAAATCAAATTCCATTACTACTGATTCACATTCATGGTTTTATATTATTAACTAATGTGTTAAAAACTAATGCGTTAGCTAATGTGCTAAAACTAATTATGTAATTAATTTTCTTACGTTCCTACTGTGTAAGTTTTGAAAAAAAATCAAATTCCATTACTACTGATTCACATTCATAGTTTTATAATATTAACTAATGTGCTGAAACTTAATTAATTTTCTTATGTTCCTACTGTGTAAGTTTTAAAAAAAATCAAATTCCATCACTACTGATTCACATTCATAGTTTTATAATATTAACTAATGTGCTAAAAACTAATGCGTAAACTAATGTGCTGAAACTAATTATGTAATTAATTTTCTTATGTTCCTACTGTGTAAGTTTAAAAAAAATTAAATTCCATTACTACCGATTCACATTCATAGTTTTATAATATTAACTAATGTGTAAACTAATGTTCTGAAACTTAATTAATTTCTTATGTTCCTACTGTGTAAGTTTTTAAAAAAAATCAAATTCCATCACTACTTATTCACATTCATAGTTTTATAGTATTAACTAATGTGCTAAAAACTAATGCGTAAACTAATGTGCTAAAACTAATTATGTATCTAATTTTCTTATGTTCCTACTGTGTAAGTTTTTAAAAAATCAAATTCCATTACTACTGATTTCTATTCATAGTTTTATAATATTAACTAATGTGCTAAAAGACTAATGTGTAAACTAACGTGCTGAAACTAGTTATGTAATTAATTTCCTTATGTTCCTACTGTGTAAGTTTTAGAAAAAATCAATTCCATTACTACTGATTCACATTCATAGTTTTATAATATTAACTAATGTGCTAAAAACTAATGCGTACACTAATGTGCTAAAACTAATTATGTATCTAATTTTCTTATGTTCCTACTGTGTAAGTTTTTAAAAAATCAAATTCCATCACTACTGATTCACATTCATAGTTTTATAATATTAACTAATGTGTAAAATAACGTGCTGAAACTAGTTATGTAATTAATTTCCTTATGTTCCTACTGTGTAAGTTTTAAAAAAAATCAAATTCCATTACTACTGATACACATTGATAGTTTTATAACAATAATTTATCATGGTTAAAAGAAACACGTTTCGTTTCTAAGATATAAATTAATAGTTATATAAATGAAATCCAAGATATAAACTAATTCTGCAAGTCTTTTGAGGAAAAATAAATAAATAAAAGGAGCTGAAAGGGGTTTTGGGTTCATTTTTAAATAATATTTATTACTTTATTAATTTATAAATAATTAACTAAATAAAATGCGGGAAAAGTTAATTTTTTCAAATGCTTGATGGTGGCACTACTGCGACGAGGGAACGTTTTATTCCACGTGTAGCGTGTCTGGTTACATTGCACTATAAATGCTACAATAAATTATAGTTATTAAATACTTTTATGGGATGCATTCTTACCTTAAACCTGTTTTACTTTCTCTTCGTTCTTAGTTTATTTCCCACTCAATTGTGTGATGCTCGTTAAAGAAAATGGCAAGATGATATATGCTTTGAATTTGTGAACTTTGATCAGGTAAGCGTTTTAATGGTTAGTCTCACTAACTATCAATGTAACTTCCATTTTAGCCAGGGTTCGTATGGTTCTTAAAAAAACTTAAGTTAAACATTGAAAATATCGAAAACAGCGACGATAAATCTTTAATATCTATTACTACCAGTTTAAAATTTACGAAATATTTTATTTATAAAATAGTTTGTAATAATCGCTGCGAATAAACGCATTGAATGCGAATAAATAAAAATGCCTACTACTGAGGAAAGCATTTGTTTTAAAAATTGTAATAGATGCTCACTCTTCCAGATTTTCCGGATTTTATTTTCATATTTAAAGTGGGAGCAATACTCAGGTTTTTCGAATTAACTTTTTGAATTATAAATGAGTTTGACCACCACAACATAAGTAATTACAATAAATATATAAAAGCATTACAATAAATATTACCTTTATCCTTGCGCAAGCGAATTTCAACGGGATCAAAATATAAATATATTTTTGAGTCAGATTGTTTTTCGTTTATTGTTTTACAACCACTCTGAAAATCCATTCTCGGAAAGAGTGAAAGTTGGTAGGTATGAATATAAATTAGGGGGACCGTAAAGTAATCTCGTGTCGGCGCATTAAATATTCGTTAGTCTTCTTAAATACCAATTCATTTTCGATCCGGCATTGAAAGGTTGTTGCTAACGAGAGTGAATACATTATTAATAAAATCTTGATATCAAATGCACCGAAACGACATTACTTTCCGGTCCCGAAATGATCTCGACCGTAAGTGTAAACAAAATTTCTATTTCCACATAATATGTAGTCTTTTATTTTGATACTTTTCGAGTTGAGCAGCTGAGATATTGCTCCAGGTTGGTGAAGCGGAAGTGATGGAGTAGTATATTACTCTGTTTAGTTCACTGTAAGGCTCCTATACTATCAGAGCTGACCTATCAATCAATATTGGAGCAAACAAGTTCGCAAGTTAACGTTATTTTACTATTCGCTATGTTATTACAGAGATGCCAACTGCTGCGGACACGCCAAAATAATTTTAAAAAACGGTAAATAGCTACAAAGTTAATTTTGCAAGTAGTTGGCAATATTTGCTTGCTTTTAAAAATGTTAAGCATGTAATACGTACTATAAAGTGGTGAATTATATAAGCCTACGCATTGTTATAGTGGTGGATTAAACTTTACTAAATCGAACTTATGAATCCAAGAATTACAACTAATAAAGTAACACTTGAAAATATTTATTCGCTGTGCTTATGTTAGCTCTTTGCTCCAACAATAAATGATAAGTCGGCCTGTCTAATTCAGGGGCTCTAGTTCACTGAGTTAACAACAGATTTAAGTTTTCGGGTGAGTGACGGCAACAAGCTTCGTGTCTTCTGGAAAGTTTGTGTAGATTTTCGAAAAGCAGAGCTTCCAAAGGTCCACCTAAAATATTCAACTGATAGCAAACTACACAGCTTGACAATTACTTAGGAACAGTTACATTTTTCGGAATAATTAATAATATACAATGATTGAAGGAATGAAACAAAGTACATAATTAGTGGAGACAAAGTGTATTTATTATAATGCAAAATGGTATAAATATTTTACTTCGAAAAGTAAGAAAATTAAACATTAAAAATATGCTCCCAAGTCGATTTTCAAACAGCCACAAGAAACGGGTTTTCTTGTCAGAATGAAACAGGTATGAGGGCCGGGATAGTCTGGTTGGTTGATCACTGGGCCCATATCCAAGTGGTCGTGAGTTCGATCCCTGCCGGCCGAAGACTCCCCGTGTAGTAAATGGTGACTGATGCACGTTAAATCTGTCGAGTCTCGAAGCCATGTAATTTTGAAGCCAATCCATAACACAAGGAAACTCCTGGTTCAAGTAATGGGAGAAATTTGCTTTTTGGAGGACTTTTTTATAACTAAATATCATTTGCGTTACATGGACAGGAAAACCGTCCATGGTTAGCCTAACAACAAAGAGACTCTAACCCATGATCCATCTACCACTGAAGATATAGTTCGTTCACCAGGAGTTGGCACTTGACTCCACCTCCTCGGACGCCGAGCTCATTTCAGAGCGGGGGAGTAAGAGGAAAAACATTTCCCCGCTTGAAATCAAGATTACTTCTAGTGCGCGCAATGCCTCCACACGGTTTTTTATAGGTAGTCCAATCAGACCACTATGAAGGCAAACCAGTTTACGAAAGAGCCCTTTAATAGAAAATCTAGTAAAAATAAAAAAGTTGTAGCAAATATATGTCTAAAAATTTTTTTAATTTTTGAATATGATTGGTTAGTCTTATTTACTTGTCAACCACTACAGATTCAATTCTCAAATATATATGACAAATTCCTCTCAGTCACTTTAAAAATAGAATTTGGTTTATGCATTCAAACTGTTCACTTTTTAAATAGTCTGCGCAGACTACTTATAAGAAACCGTGTGGAGGCTTTCTGATGTAGAAGGTGATGGCCAATCAAAAACAGTGAATTCTTGTTCAGTCACTTACTTCGCTTTATCATCAGCTATTATACCTTTCGTTATTCTAGCTACTTTATATTTAAAAACTTTTTCCCAGCAAAATATCTAAAAAAGAACATACTATTCAATAAAAAGAGAGAAATATCAGCAAGTTTATGAAATAAAATGCTCATGTTCAAAATAAGCACATGAAGATTGCGAAATAAATATTTTTGTCATACTATCGTCAAATAGCAGCCTTGTTCATATCCTTCTCCCCAAAATAGCGAAATAGTATCATCCGATACCACGTGATGAAGGCGGAGCCAAGTGCCAACTCCTGGTGAACGAACTATACTTTTCGTCAGCACAGTGGCAACGCCACCACACGGTTTTTTATAGATAGTCCGATGTCCACTGTGAAAGATATCAACTTTCCGAACGAGTTACTTAATACAAAATCTAATTAAAATAAGAAAGTGGTAGCAATTATATGACTAAAAATTTGTTTTATTTATGAATATTATTGGTTTGCCTTATTCACTTGTCAACCACTACAGATTCAATTCTCAAATATATATGATACATTTCTCTCAATTACTTTTAATAAAAGGTTTTGGGTTCATGCGCACAATTGATTCACTTTTTAAATAGTCTGTGCGGACTACTTATAAATGACCGTGTGGAGGCTTTTTGATGTAGGAGGTGATCACAGTGGTCGGTGATCACAGTGGCCGTGTGCGGACATCTACCAGTCATGGCTGGGTTTCGAAGCGGGTTACTAACTGGGAGGCGAATGCGCTATCCCTTAAGCTACAGAGTCTTTCAATAACCTTATCGTAGCAACAATTTTATTCACTACCGATATTGAACAAAACAATAAATTTACAACAAAATAATCGCTCGAATGCTTAATAAATACGACCGCAAATGTAATCATGCATAGAATATTAAAAAATAGTTTTCTAAAGTAACAATCATAGGAATCAAATAAAAATGTTTCGTTTCTTTAAATTCTTTCTGCATTCTCACAATACGTACTAAGACATTTAATGTTCCACAACATCAATTTATTTCTTTTCTTGTCGATGAAAGAAATTTCATTTTGTTATACTTCTCTTCTGGAAATATTAAATCGAAAGCTATTTCTACTGCACAGTCAAAATTGCATTAGCTATTTTTTTTAAAATTCCTCGTGTAAAAAGAAATTGATGAGTAAAAAAGAGATGAAAGTAAAACTATTTCTTTTATTAATCCTTTTTTCTTATTATGAATACAAAACATACATTTCGCATTGAAGTCGTAACAATAAGGTATATAAGAGCAAGTTAAAATCAAATTTTATAAGCGATGGTTTCATATTTTAAAGGAAAATAAAATGCATTCTTTTATGTTCAATTGAGGGTTTTTAAAAATAATAAAATTATGAATCATTTTTTTTAAAATTAAACTCTTGTGTTAAAAACGGTTTTAAAAGTTAATGCAAAAGAAAAAAAATGCAATGCAAAAAAGAAATACATCGTGAAAGTTTGAAAGAAACATTTATTTCAGCACAGTAATGAAAATATTAAAAAATATTTACGTGATATCTGAATTTGAAAATCTAGAACTTTTATTTGCATTTAATTCAGTTTTATTTTCTCCTGATAATCCAAGAGATAGATTTCAGTTATACGTATTATGCCTTTACAGTAAATAGAGATTCTTTACCTAAAAACTTCACTGAATTATGAATCTTATTTAAAACGATTTTTGAGGCTAAATCATTTTAGTTCGATTAAAGATAGCTGAGTAATTTTCAAAACCGAGCATAAAATTTTTTAATCCAGTGACATACCCTCTTCTCAGTAACAGGTAAAAAGTTGCGCAACCTCACATGTGGGGATCGGGATAGATGAGGATGGAACCATAAATATTGCAAGCTTTACAAATACGGTATGGTTTACCATGTATTTCTGAATAGTTTAGCATGTATTTACCATGTATTTCTGAATAGATAAAAAATTTATGTTTGGGGCAATAAGATCAATAGTTTAGAAGTTAAAATTACTTTTTGTATAAAAAGTTCGTTTGATCTATGATTAGTATTGCATGACCAATAATGAAATTATTAATAAGGAATTGACTAGTACAATGTTGACGCATTTATCCTATATTGTTAACACGTTGAATGCCACGCTAATTTTACATTGCTTGCCCGTCTGTCACACGGTAAATAACTACAAACTAAATTTGCAAATTTGAAAGATTTTGCCAGTTTTTTAAAAAGCTAAGCATGACTTATCTGATTGATTTATTGAAATTACATACATTTGCAGGCTTGTGTACTCAATTTAGGCTTATAAGCCTTTGTCAAGTAAAAAGACAGATGGAACAATTCAGAGAAGGACATCACGAAGAATACATTTAGGGTTATGGCGGGAACCGAACGGCTTATTTGTTCGTTCGTTGCTGTAGAACTGGGCATCTGAGGCCTAAATGGTCCTTTTCCCATTCATCATGAAATATCCTAAAGGGAAGTACATAGGAAGGTTGTATTGGTGGTTCGGAAAAGAACCTGAAATGAGATAAAATAATGAAAGGCATCATGTAAGATGTAGCAGGCTAGAATGTGAGGCTCCTTATCTATGTCTTTATGCCAGAGAATGGCTTATCTGAAATGAGTGCAGAGATGCCAACTGCTCCGGACACGCCAAAATAATTAATAAAAACGGTAAATAACTACAAAGTAAATTTTGCAAATATTAGACTATTTTTGCTTGATTCTTAAAAGGTATATAGCATGACATAAGTACAATAAACATTTTAAACAGAAACACTTTATAATGCAGCAATCTTAATAGGCTAAATTATACCTATTTCACAATTTAGATACCATAGCTGTCATACATTACCGTAATTTCCATGCTACGACCGCGAAAGATTTGAGCCAAGGTGTAACTACCATTTCGCAACTAGTGAAAGGCCATCACTTTTTACGAATGAGATGAAAGTAAAAGTTGAAGACATTATCTATGACCTCTGAAAACTAAAGGACTTTGAATTACCGAAACTAATGACATTTTTCGCAGAAAACAATTTTTAAGGGCTGAGTCCTTCAAACAAAGAAATAACTTTTCGGTATTCTAAGATTCGTATACAGTTCTCGGTTTGCACTGATCACATCCCTGTAAAAAAATCCTCAATGATAGACAAATCAGGGGTGAAAGCCCCTTTGCTGTCGAACTAACCTTAAGAGTTTTTCGTGGTTTTTCATTTCACGTAAAATGAACGCTGGTTATTTTTATTTAAAAGTCGTCTACGAAAACAGATTTGCCCCAAAGTTTATTCCAAGAATTTCCTTATTTTTTGGGTTGCATACAAAATTACAAAGGTACGACGCTTAAATTTGATATAGCTGTAAATCCTATCACAATTGGCTATTTAAGGCCGGTGATAGAATAAATTAAAAACAAAAAAGTGGCATTCTGCTTTCTTGTTACGCATGCATAGCGGACTTTTGGGCTTATCATAAAGAATGATCTATACCCCTTGAAAATTTGAAGAAAAGATATTAATAAGAGAAGGACATCCCAAAATTGTATCCAGGTTAACAGCAGGTTTAGAACTACCTCAATACTATAGAATGTTTAGTGCAACATCGAAACTACTCGACCAATGAGACTGGAAACCATACTCTGGTTTAACTTTATGGAAGTAGAAAAGTATACTATACGAATTGCAAATTTGGTCCTATGTTACACTGACTGCTTAAGTAGCCATGGTGATTATACTTAGCATAGAACCTTTCTCTGACTTCAAAAGATTTGTGTTTATATCTTTAATTGATGTATATAAGTGTAAAATAAATCAGATATATATGTAATTTTCAAAAATCTTCCATAGCTAACTAAAGTTCAATATTAAAATGTTTAGTTTCTTTGCTTTGTTTTTCATTGAGGATTCTCATATTATATCTTATATTATTTTATAACTGAATACTTTTTCTTACAGAGTGAAAAAAAAGTAAATGCTCAATAAATCGGTATTGATCAAGGCTGCAAAATAATGCACAAAACTGAAAGACATAAACTGACACAAATTATTAAGCTAATACAATTCCCATTTTTTCATTATTACCTTCCCTTTCCTTTCCTAAGTACTGGCATCAATTACAAGACGACAGTTTTTTTACGGTTTATATACATAAATAAGTACCTTTTTATCCTTTAATTTAACATTTTAATACACTCTTTTTTAATTTCAAATTATATGTATTGCAAAAATTAGTAAAGCGAAATTATTGAAAATAATTAGTAACGGTGCTAATATTTTTATAATAATTTTTGGAGAACGAACTAATAACGGCACTTATTTAGAAGGCCGTAAAAAATCGCCTAATTATTATAGACGACAGTAATGCTTAATAAATGTGAGATTAAATACTTCTAGTATTGCCGTTATAAGTAATGCAGTTATGAGAAACTATTATTCCAAGGCGTTATAATACAGTTACTTTAGTAATATATATTTTTACTGTCTTCCGAATCGTATAAGTACCCTATAATCATCATCCTTAACATACATGGCACTTAATTTACAACCTTTATCTTTTTATTATTATTATTTGCTGCATACTATTAGATTTATCATAATCGGAGTTATGACTAAAATAAAGATTAGCTATAGATATTAGAATTTAGCGTAATTTTTCTATGGTTTAATAGATAAGTTCAATTTTATTTCGTTAATTCTTAATGAGTACGAATCAGACACAAAATCGTACTTTCTTTAAATAAACGTAACTTTTTTGTCGACGAATTCAGATTTCTGACCCCCAAAATATAGGGGGTAGCCGCAATCTGGGAAATATGATCCTTAATATTTTGGTCAGGAGAACGTTCCAGAGTTTGAACGCTTTCATGTTAATTTTACTTTTTGTGTATTTCGCTATATCTCAAGAACTTTTCAAGAGAATTGAAATATTTTTGCACTCAATTGTAAAATTCGTTTATCCATAGGTAATTCCATACAATAGACAACTTTCAGTAAATATTTATTATTATTTATTATTTTTTTACAGAATGATCAGAAAAATTTTGAATTATAAGGTATACATTTTTTTCATCATTTCAAAAAATCTACCTTTCTATGGCAATCGCGAATAGTTACTGAAAACTCGAATTTCAAAAAAGTAAAATACTTAAAAATCTGATTTCTCAGGAACTATTTAACCGCTTCGCTCAAACTTTGTATTTTGCTACATAAAATTACATTCCTTAAAATGATGCAAAAAATTTTAAGCCTTACGATAAAAACTTCTTCTGACCATTCTTAAATAAAAAAACGAAAATAATAAATATTTAATAAAAGCTATATTTTCTGCTTGGAATTATCTTTGAATAAACGAATTTTATAATTCTGGGCAAAAAATTTTTTTTAATTTACTTCATTCCAAATTTTGGATCGATCTCTTGACCAAACTATGAGGACAATATTTTTCAGATTGCTGCTGATTCTGATTGCGTCGAAACAGTACGTTGTGTCTGATTTCGTAACTTAAAGTATCGTCTGTACCAACTAAATAACATATTTGAGGTCACCCCCTCGAACTATTAAGAATGAGTCCTAGAACGTGAAGATGCTATCAGTAGATCAAAAGTAATTCAGAGTGGTCCGTTTTGATTTGGCTGGCTGTGAACCAAATTTGGTGCAGATTGATTCATAATTGAACATATATATATTCATATTAAAATACTTATCATTCATATTCGTACTATTTATTCGTATTCATTGTAGATATCTTTCGCTTTCGCTTTTATTTAATTATGAGAAACAAACAAATGTATAAATCTAGAATTTATTTAATTTTCCAAACCTACCCTAAAATTTAATGTTAAAATATATTGTTCATATAGTTTTTTTGGTGATGATTCTCTTATTCTATCTTATATTATTTATTCTTATTAATTGTTCTTCATGTTACAAAATAAACAATAATTTAAAAAATAACAAGTTTTCTAAATAATCTCAACCAAATTTCGAATTTGATTTAGACAATGAACCTTAGTTACCTTTTAAGCTTCAAACATTTCCTTTAGATTCTCAAAACTTTTCTAACCTATTTTAATGATCAATTTAAATGAAAGCAAAACAACAAGTTGCAAAGAAAAAAGATTAAATTTCCTGACTATTTTTGTAAGTCTTCTTATTTGTGAATGTTGCGACTAACAAACTCTACAATGACTTGAAACAGGAATTCTTCCGAACGTTTTCAAACGTTAATCATTATTAGCATCTTTCTTTGTTGTTGTTATATATTGCTAAAATATCACTTTTATTTTTAAAGCATAGGTATTCAGTTCATTATATCATAGTTTTTTTTTCTAATTCGTAGTTATTTAGTTAAGATTTTCGACTTAATATTTAAACAAGAAAAAATTTTTGAAAAAATCATACAATTAACTGGACTACGTCACCAAATTAGTATTCCTTCAGTTACCCGCGTTTGAGGTCAAAATGATATGCTTAATTCAAAGAAAAATGCATTGCATCCACGCTTGATCTTCTAAAGCAGGATTTCTTAATCCTTTTGGTGTGGGAACCCCATTAATGTTTAGGAAATTTTTGTGAAACCCCGTAAGCATTGCACAAATACAACACAAGCGTGACGGAAACAGTCAATTTCTTCACTTGTACTGTAATATATTATTGAAGTTTTAGTTCATTGATTTCAATTTTATGACATGGAACAATATGAATCTATTAAGTAAGTAAAATATAATTTTAATTATAATAAAATTATAATGCTATAAAAATGAATAGTTACTCGCAACGTAGATAATTTCTTACGTCGCCCTAGCGCTGCACAGTAGGCAATTAGAGACGATCTGAGAAACATCCTTAAGAATGATTGGACGACATGCCATCACAGTTTTGAATCTCTGCAAATGGGATGCTTTCCCCGGTGGTAGTTGGTAGCCCAACTACCTGTTGGTAGCCCGACTACCTGCTTACGGTAGAAAGGTTTAACAAGGGCTGATACGGCAATACCCCTGCCCCCATCCCACATCCTCAGTCCCTGCTTTGGCTTAATAAATAAAAAAAAAAGGAATGCCTTATCCTTTATAGACTCCTAAACCATAAGACCGATTACGAGGAAATTTGGCATCTAAATGGTTCAAAGCACGAGGAAGGTCACTGTCGACATTAGAACATTTTATGTCGAACCGTCTGGAAACAATCTATTGCAGATACTTTAACCGGTTAACGCCCAGCGTCATATATTTAGAACAGTTCCTTTTTTCAAAGACATTCATTGTGGCGGAAAACTTTTTTCAGCATTTTTATTTATCTGGGTGAATTAAGAGATTCTCAGATACCAGAATGATTTAATTATTTTTGATTAGATCTAGAATTATAAGGAGCAAGTACTTTTTGATCTATCAAAGACTTTTCGATTGCCCTAACAGTAGAAAAACCAATTGATTTCGATAATATATTATACCACTTTTTCTATAAAACAACTTTTTGTATCATTTCAATATATAAATTCGGGACAAAACGGGTTAATATTTTATTATTTTTATCAGCTGTTGCAGATAAATTGGATACTCGTAACTAGAGAAAAAGAGGATCACTGATACACAGACACGTGACCTATGACCTCAGCGCCAGTTAATCATTTATAAACAAGATCGCGTATTAAAGTCAAGCTAAATCTCGACATAAGTTAGGATATTAATTAGCATATCATACAAGGAATTTACTAAATTACAATTTTTTCTTGTATACGTCTTTTACTTAGCTCAGATTTATTATTTGTTTACGTATTTAAATTAACTATGATTATCTTTTGTTTTGTGTGTCTGGCAACTTCGATACATAATTATGTTTATGTTCTTTATGGCTTTGTACTTGTCTTTGTGTTAGGTAAGAAATAAATAGCGTAAGAGTCGAAATCTTTGTGAAGGAATATAGAATGTGTCATTTCAGAAAATTGCTACTTGATAGGCTTGGCTTACTCGAATTGAATGGAAAGAACAGTTGCTAACATAAATAAATGCCCAATTTTAACAGCCAATCACGATCGGTATGCACACACTGCGTCATTTGCAGGCATCCAATTCAAGGAGCAACATTAACGTTATAGCATTCGTGGACTACGTCATCAAATTAATATTTCTAAAGTTATATGATACCACAAGTTTATTTTAATTGTGGTAACTTAATTAAAATGTGTTTCTATAGAAGTAAATAATTTAAAATAAATGTTAATTGAAACGAAAAAAAATAGATATAAATTCAAAAGCACAAGTTAGGTATTCAACGTTGAACTAATTCGCTTAGGAGAAGCGTAAAAAATCGCCATAATATTATGGATGCCAATGATTTTTAATTAATTCAAGTAATATATGCATATTGAAATAAAAGAAATAAGTTATGAACTAGAAAGCAAAACTAATGGAGTGAAGGTTTAGAAGAACCATAAAAATTTAGCCATACTATTATTGGCGACAATCATGCTACATAAATGTTGGTAATCTGTATTGATTAAAAAAATAAACAATCTAATAAAAAGCAAAGTTAATGGAGAAGGGATTAATGGGAAATTTGCTTAAGGGAACCGTAGAAAATTGCCCAACACAGATGATGCTCAATTAATTTTAGTTTTATGTATTACTGGTATAATAGTAATTGGTGCAGTTTTAATAAGAATTCTACAGTTTCGGGTTTTCGTAGTCTCAGAAAGCATTTTTCTAGTGGTAGCAAAGATAGTGTATTAATATTTTAATGAATTAGTGTTAAACGAACTTTATTCCGCCGCTACTAATAAATATTTCAAACAATAAATTAATGGTCAGATAGAGCAATAGTCATGATTTAAAGCACTTATCAAGATCTTATAAGAATTCTATTTGTTTTTAAACTTTCTGTTTTAGTTTGTTGCCACTGATAAATGCATCTCTGGCAACAACAAAAAAGTGCAGTGCAATAAATATCAAATATACTGATATCAGTATCAAATTAAAAAATTTATATATTTAATGTTGATATAAAAAAAATTTATATATTTGGTAATTACTGAAACAGCATCAATACTAAGCAGTTTTAATACCGATACTGTGGAAATAAGTGTCTTACGGCCACTTGAAAGGGATATGGAAAGGAAAATGTTCAAAATAATTTATATATGTTAAAATCTATAGATTTTTGGAAAGGGATTACTTGATAGTGCTAAATTTTGACAATCATGAATTGGCCGCGAGCTATAGATCATTACGCCAAATGATGCTAAATGCAGTTTCTCTCTATTCTAATGAGATGAGCTACAAAAAAAACGCGTTTTGTTGAATATAGTAACATAAAGCCACCGAGAAGGCAACAAATAATAATGAATAAAATCTTAAAAATTTTTTAGCTTTATTAATTGAAGAGCGTGATGGTAAGAGAACAGGTAAGAAAATTTTTTAGAGATGCTAAAATCAGGGTAAGCAGAAAATAAGTGGTCTTCAAATTATTTTATAACCGATTTAATAGAAGTTGGGACTAATAATTCGTTGTCTTATTTACCATTACCGAATTTAAAATTAAAAATCATTCAAGCCTACTAGAAACTAATGTGAGTTAGCTATTAATATTAAAGTGAAAGCAAGAACTATTCTATGGCATTAAACATACCCATATTGATTCAAACACTTTATGTTATTTTCCCTGATTCATAAATACCCCTATAAGTGTCACTTACCTGGTTCTTCCATTAAGCTCTTTAATTGTGTCGGTATATGCCTTTCAATTTTGAGCATGATTTTATAGGGTTGTTCAGTACTGATTATTTAATTTTTATTCCCCCCATACGACGAATGGGTATTCAGCTAGTATCAAGTAATGTTTACTTGTTTAACTACACAGCCTACCTCCTCATTCATTTCTAACATGAAACCCCTGCATGTTTATGATCCTTATCAACCAATAGGTAAATTTAGCTACCTTTGGAATAGAAATATAAGCCAAACAATGGCTACTTGCATGCCAAACAAAGGGTCTGCAGTTATGACCCAAAGAGTCATTGGCATAACCATTTTAAAACTAAACGCGGTGACCTAAAAGGACAATTATAGGAAACAAACAGAACTGCGTATTTTTGGATCCAGTGTTGAATATCCACGAAAAATTTGATATTCTCAAAAATGAGTATTACAAAATACTTAACGGTGATGAGCTAGAAGCTATGGAATTAATACTGTCCCAAATTGAAGACCACATTCAAAACATAAGGGAAGACCACATTCAAAACCTCAATTAATAAACTCAAATGTAAAATTGTATCTGTTGCAAATCACGACATCGATATTAAATAAATAATCCAAAATGCTAAAGCGGTTAGATGTTACTTGATTAAAAACATCATTCGCTTCAAAGAAATTCGAATTCGAAATAACATTCGAAGTGTTCAAAAATGCTCCAAAACGGTAAAGCTTTAAAAAAAAGTGCTTGTTCTTTTTCGAAACTTGCCAGGCGTGAATGAAACGAAACAGAAGTGAATGAGAAGAAAAATAAAACGTAAAGTTTCCAACAAAAAGTAGAAAAATAAAAGTAGGAAACGAAGCTAGAAAAACCACAGTGGTTGGTTAATAATAAATGAAAATCCGGAACTTTCAGAAAATGGAAAACTTAATTAATTTCATGGATCCTCAAAGGATGAATCGCAAGTAAAAGAAACAACAAGCGATAACTTTGCTTCATTGTTCAATGCATTAGAACAGCGATATGTAGACAAAAGAATTATTGTAAACTGTTATATCAAAAACATACTTAATATGCAAAGGAACGAACGCGAATCTGCTAGGGTGTTTCGCTACATATTGGATAATGCCAGGAAAAATCATGCATGATTAGACAGCAAAACAATTTAACAATTTGAACTAACATTGGAGGACAATGAAGTGCCAGATTTTGATACATTTTTGGAATTTTCAGAAAGAAGATACCAAATTCTAAAATATTATGATGATAACACCCCATCTAAGTTTAATTCTGACCGATTGAAATTTTTTTTAGTTAAATACAACAAATTCCAAAAATTATGTTTCCCTTGTTAATTTCAATCACAATCATTATATAGGGTAGTGATCGCAAATACATGGTACAAACTTTAACGGTAGGTATAGGATATGGTAAGAATCATTTATTGTATAGGGAATGTATGGACGCAAGTGACGCGGTGATGCGCAAAACCAAAAAAATAAGGGACGAAAGGAAAGTGCTAATTGAAAGCGTTGTTGAAAAGTGCAATTCTTACAGTAACTGCTCAAAATTGCGTCCACCAGTAGAGATACATGTTTGACAGCGTTGGTGGAGCGATTGGCGTACACGTTCAAACACGCTGCAGGTATTTCAGGCCTACGCGCTGCTGCATTCGAGCAACGAGATACTCATCTGAGTCAAGTAGATTCGGATGAACAAGATTCTTCAGATGTCCCCGTGAAATCGAATGAAATCGGGGCTCGATAAATCGGGAGATCGGGGTGGCCAAGGGTCTGTTCCACCACACCCAATCCAACGCGCCCCAAACGTGGCATTCAGGTAAGTGCGCACATCAATGCTGAAGTGGGCTGGCGCCTCATCATGCTGAAACCACATGCGGTTACGAATGGCAATCTGAACATACTGCAGTAGCTCTGGTAACACCTGTTCCAGAAAAATAAGATAACATTTGCCATTAAATCGCATCGGTTGTAAGTATAGGCCAATCAAAAAGTCGCGGACAAGACCTGCACACACATTCACACAGAACCCTTGTCGATACGCATATGGTCGCGTTGGGTGCGGATTCTCCGTTGCCCATACATTTTCCATCTATAAACAATAACTCAATTAAACTGGAATGTTTAGAGAAAATTCTTAGATTCCTTCCATTTTTAAATGGTAATGACTGTCTTACTATATCTAATTGGATATTTATCTTTTTGAGTATAGCTATTATTTATTCGAAGAACTGTCGAAGTAATTTCCGCTCATTAAAAGCGTTATTAGATAATGCGAGTCGATTTAGCTTTATTACCACAGAATGCCCAGATTTATTAGGATTAAAAAAAGGAAAGAATTGTTTTCCATCTCTGGTATTAATGGATCAAATTTGACAGTTGAAAGAAAACTTTCCTACTTTTAATTCTGATCATAAATAAGAATTTCAAGAAATAATGATTTTTTGTAATAATACTAAAAATTACGGACTTAATACCCTCTAAATATTATGATATTTCTAAGGTAAATTTTACCTCTCCTTTTACGTATTCTGAACCCAATTTTAATAAACCAGTTTAAATAGATTTATTAACTTGAGCTATTTTATGTACTCATAGGGTCAATTCAAACTAAGGGGTACTGATATTATTTTGGTGGGAAATAAATTGGTATGGATAACTTCTGGGATAAAAAAGGAAAACAATTCTGAAAATAATTTAGATTGTTGCTTAGTAAAAAATCAGGTCTTGGTTTTAAAAAAAATTGGATTTGATGCTTGTGTTTATGTAAATAGATAGTTTTCACTTAATGAATGGCCCCAATTTTAATCCTATTCTCTTAGATTTATTGGTAAACTTTAACTTAAATGGAGCTCTGGCAGGACGCAGCTCTGGCTTTCTTTTAGATATTGTTGTCAGAAAACGACAATAATGTGGTCAGGTTTTTATGGGCGGATAACTTATCAACCAATGAAGAAAAGTTAGTTGTTAAATTATACCGATTAAACATCGCATAATGAAATATCACGTAGATAACGGTAAAGTACAGAAAATTTTGAATGATTGTTTTCATGTGGCTGATCTTATTGGAGATTGGACAATGTTTCAGGGGCATTTGAAAATGCTTGTAAAGCTTGTAGCGTTGTGAAAGATGCGGTGATGTTTACAAACATCCAAATTTAATGCAGATATGGGAAAAATTTGGATTTGACACACATTCGTATCACACCAATGTTTCGTTAAAAACTCATGCATCGAAGATTTAAGGACTAAATTTGAACACTGAAAGTGATTGTTTCTCAATAGAGGTAAACAATGTCGGGAACTCTTAAACAAAGCTCAGAACATAAAATCCTGAAGGTAGCAGGAAAAATATTTTATCCGTTAATTCTTTACGCCTTATATTTTACGAACCAAATTCTTATTCTAAGAATTATGGGTACGAGCTAACACATGAGATGAAATGCTTTCTCCTGACATTAAAGAACTGTGAACACAATGGTGTTCCAAAATTCCGAACTTGCAATATTTAAAAATACCATGATACATTCTAAAGTCATTTGATGATGCAACTGATTATGAAATAAAAATTCATGTGTTTTCGGATGCAAGCAAAAGGGCTTATGATGCAGCTATTAACGCTAAGCAATAGAAAAAAAGACAAAATAGAAGTGAACCTAGTTACTTCTAATGGTCTTATCACACCATTGTAGAGAATAATTTTACATGGACTGGAACTTCTTGATGATTTGTCATTAGTTCGTCTAACAAACAAAATAAAAGACACAGTAGATCAAAAGAAATCTACTAACGTATATCTATTGACAGACTTGAAAATAACATTATGATGTGAAAAAGGTACCACTCAAAAGCGGGAGCCATTGGTTGCCAATCCAGTGAAAGAGATACAGAGCTTGACGGATATAAGCTCGTGGTATCTCTACAATAGAATGGTCAACTCAGCTGCTGCCTTGATGAGAGGACATACTGTTAGCTCTTTATAAACTAATGTTACGTCGAGGAATGGACCTTCTTTTTTGCATTCTGTCACTGAAGTTAGGAATACACAATCCTTTAGTTTAGACGAAGAATGTGCTTATGAGCTAAAAAACTCCAATGAGCATTGTAGTAAATCTTAATACTGTTTGGCTACTGTGAATTACTGTAGTTTCTTAACCTGAATATTTAATATTTCTAACAATTATTTTTCTATAATCAATGTCTTAAGCTGTTTTTTCAGGTTTTTTTATAACTGCAGAAATTCAAACCCTAAACAAAAAGGTCCAATTTCAATGATCAAGGTAGGAGAAGCGTAAACTGTATTAATCAAAATTGTTTAGAAAGAATAATTTCCTCGGAAATAAGTAGAATAAAGAAGATTCTATAACAGGTAAACTTATAAATCCTTTTTTTAGATGAGAAAGAAGTATTATGATCCGATTCTATTACCAAACAACTTAAAAATGAATTTTATTAGAATGGAATATTATTTAGTATTTTATTTTGGAATACAGAAGTATTTTCATCTTGGTGCATAATTACTCTTGTATTGTGTACTTTCCTATTAATGAGTTAAATTACAAACTTTAATTTTTCCATTCTAAAATTCCATTAATTTTAACATACATAAATTATTTTGTACATTTACTTATATTTTCTATACAACCTATTAATAAGGTAAATTGCAAACTTTAATTTATCAATTCTAAAATTTTATTAATTTTAACTATATAAATTAGTTTGATTATTTACTTATAATTTCTATACAACCTATTAATAAGTTAAATTGCAAACTTTAATTTTTCCCTTCTAAAAGTCTATAGATTTTAACATCTATAAATTATTTTGATCATTTACTTATACATTCTATACAACCTATTAATAAGGTAAATTGCACACTTTAATTTATCAATTCTAAACTTCGATAATTTTAACTTATATAAATTATTTTGATTATTCACTTATAATTTCTATACAACCTCTTAATGAGTTAAATTACAAACTTTAATTTTTCCATTCTAAAATTCTATTAATTTTAACATGCATAAATTATTTTGAATATTTACTTATAATTTCTATACAACCTATTAATAAGGTAAATTGCTCACTTTAATTTATCAATTTTAAACTTCGATAATTTTAACTTATGTAAATTATTTTGATTATTCACTTGTAATTTCTATACAACCAATTAAAAGTTAAATTGCAAACTTTAATTTTTCCATTCTAAAATTCGGTTAATTTCAACATACATAAATTATTTTGAACATTTACTTACATTTTCTATACAACCTATTAATAAAGTAAATTGCAAGCTTTAATTTATCAGTTCTAAAATTTTATTGATTTTAACATACACAAATTATTTTGACCATTTACTTATATTTTCTTTACAACCAATTAATGAATTACTGTCATGAACATCATATTTTTCTATGAATGCTGTTAGAAAATAGCATCCAACCTATTTAATATTTACGAGCATGAATAGCTATAAATTTTGGGATAAACTTAAACAAATATTTCAAAAATAATGAGATTTAACTATGTCGGTGAAATCATTTAAGATATATTTTCGCAGAATTCCAAATGAAGCATGATTTATCTAACCTAAACCAATTTCATGACGAAACCCTCCGAATTCTATTGCTTCAAACTATTTGCACCTTATTACGATTAATAGGGGCTTCACAGCGCATTATTAGAGAGTGTTTTTTTTTCGGTCCAGAAGAAGAGGAAAAATATAACGAGGTTTCATTTGCAGCTTTGAAGGCGTGAAAATAAGTTTGGAGCATCTTTGAATCTCCCCTAATGGCCTAAAATGAATAAAAATTCTTGGCAGTTCCCTCTTGCGAGTTTTGAAAGGAATATGTAATAGAACAAAAACGATATTTTTAGACAGAAATAACAATGAAGAAAATTGTGAGAATAGTTGAAAAATCGTTCACTTAGTGACAATGAAAATTAGAGGATTAATAAGTATAAATTGGTAAAAAAGGTAATAAAAATGTTTTTTTTTTCTAATAAGTTGTGACCCCAAATTCCATGAAGTGTTTTTAATTAGGAAATCAATCTTTATTGTTAAAAGATGGAGAAAAATTAAATGATATTTTTTGAGATAAATTTAGAATTAGAATTTTCTCGGAAAAATTTTTTAAATAACAATTTATTTAATTTTTATTTTTATATATTCAACAAAACAGTCGAATAACCATTAATAAGATGATATTCAAACTCCTAATTGTAAAAAAACTATTTATTTAATGCTTTCACCTAATATTGTTAAACAACCAGAATTTCATCACACTAACTAAGACTACTTAAGAAAACCAATAAGCTCCTTGTAGCTGAGTACATATTATAGCTTAGAGAGCTAGCCTGCCAATCTCATGAACGGGGGTTCAAATCCCAGCGTTGACACTAGAATATTTCGACCATTCCCTTCAACACATTAAAAGTTTCCAGTGACATACACTCCTCAATTTGTGACCCTGGGCAATTAGAATACGATATCCGCCTTTATAAATGGCAGCACTACTAAGCTCTTTAACACAAAAAAGCCTAATTCCCACCTTTTGCGATAGGTGGAAAAAACAGATAAACTAATTAAACCGCTTCCCACGGTTCATTTGATAGAACACAACTCAACCATAACCTAACTTCAATGCTCATTACCCAACGAAAAGAATAGTTCCAATGTCCAGTTAAATTACTTTTTTATGGTTTTAAAACAATGCTAGCTGTAAATAGTTACAAAATCGCGTATTTCTGCATTATGTTTTTTGACCATGATTGTAGCAAACAGTTTCAAAACCGTAAAGATAAAAAATATTCTTAACCGTAAACTTAACAGCTTTACTTGCGTCCGAACAACAGAGATGAAATAATGTTTAGAATAGTCTGCAGAAAAAAATATACATTCCGTAACTGTAACAATACTCAAAATGGCAGCGAGCGAAGGCAAGTTTAAATGGTAAGATGGACAGGCTGCTGCCCATTATTTTACCGTAATTTTAGAATGAAAATTTAACTGTGCACTGTACAAGATGAAAGTTTAATTTTTGGGAAATTAAAGTCTGTAAAACCAAATCAATGTAGCAATGTAATCAATAGCGCATTTTTAAATTCAATTTCTCAGGAGCTATTAAACCGATTTGTCGCGAATTTTGTATTTTACCATGTAAAGTTATATTCCTTGAAATGCTGCAAAAATTTACATACCTTAAAATTCAACAATTCAAATTTTTTTCGACCATTATTAATAAAATAATAAAAAATAATAAATATTTACTAAAAGTTATTTTTCGCATGGAATTATCTTTAGATATACAAATTTTATAATTGTGAGCAAAAATTTTTCAATTCATTTCAAAAGTTCTCGAAATATAGCGATGTAAGCAAAAAGTAAAATTAACATTAAGGGATCCAAACTTTGGTTCGCTCTCCTGACCAAACAATGGGGACCATATTTCCCAGATTGCGGCTACCCCCTATATTTTGGGAGACAGAAATCCGAATCCGACGGAAAAAAAGGTATGTTTATTCAGAGAAAGTACATTTTTGTGCCTGTTTTCATAACTTAATTTGTCGTCAGCACTAATTAGTTAGTATATTTCAGGTCAACCTCTGGAGCTGTTAAAAATGAGTTCTAGAACGTAAAGATCCGATCATTCGATCAATAGTTATCCAGGGTGGTCCGTTTTTTCTGCTCACATTTAAGATAAATATATTTAAATAATTCATAAGATGTATTTCATTTAAGAGAAATATATTACCATCACAAATCATTTTTATATCCAAATTTTTCATTACAAATTATTTATTCTAAAATTTTTTAAATGGTTGAAAATGTTTTTACATTTTCTAAGCTCAGTTTGAAAAAATTTACTGCATTCTTTTTAATTCTGATGAACCAAACGCGTCTTTTTGTCTCCAATATTTTACATCAGCACTGCCGTCGGTTTGAACCGTGTGTGAAATTCCTATCGACCAGCCATCACTGGGATTCGAACTTGGTCAACTCATTGGGAGGCTAGCGCTCTATTCCCTGAGTCACCATGACTCGTAACATCCAATTGTTCATTAAAGAAGTCTGGGTTTAAATGCTTGGAGAGTTTCTTTATCTCCTCTAGTACAAATTTAGTACTGAAAAGAAAGAATTCCAAAGAAAAAATTAATTTAGTAAATTAATTTTTTCTTTCAAAGTCCAACCCAAAGCATCAAAGCACTTACAGAGATGTTAACACATCTGTTGCCCAAGATTGCATTATTTTTAAGATGCACATCTTTCCATATTTAATTAAACTCTTTCTAAAATTCGGAAACTATTTCTCCCTAATTTTAATATTTGTCCACTGAAAACTCATCACTCTAGGAGGAATATGGTTGCTTGATTTTAAAACACAATTGCTAATAAGACAAAACTTGCTCGCTAACCTTAAATATACGGTCACTAATAGAGAGCTGGTGAGTATAAATTTCACGCCTTGACTTAGACATTTATTTGAAAGTTCATAACAGAATTACAAAATCTTTCAAGCAGTTAGAGAAATATATTAAAACTGTTTAAGAGAAATATATTAAAATATTTCAAGAGAAGTATATTCAAATTATAAATTATTTTTTTTATATTAATCTTTTCCAAAATCACTTTAAATTGAAATTAAAAACATTACGGAATTTTTTAAGTCATCTGCATGAAAATTCAATGATAATTTAAAAACTCTTTCAAGCAATAAGAGAAATATATCTAAATAATTCATAAAATGTTTTTTAATTTTGAAGAAATATATTTCCATCATAGATTTGCTTTAAATAAATCATTCCAAAAAGTTTTAATCAATTATACATTTTAATGCATTTTGATCAAAATTTAAAACATTACATACTTTTTAGTAACATGCTTAAAAGTTCATTACAAAATTACAGAATCTTTTACGTAAATAATAAATTAATTATATTAGTAAAAACGTCATGAAGTACTTTTTGCCCTGATAATCCCTTCAAAACATGTTTCTTTCTAAAGCCCAAAGCTTTGTTTCTATCATGCAAGCTTAAAATAAAATTGCAACAAAAAGAAGCATAGTTTTTTCATTGCTAAAAAAAAAAGAACTTTAAAACTCTTCAATATCTAATTCAACATTTCAACACTGTAATTAGTAAAAAAGAAAGGGAAAAACTTTTGATGGCAGAAAAATCCTTTGTTATTAAAAGAACAAAGTGGTTTTTACTTTGAGGCTACTCCCTGCGGACTAGTTAATTGAATTAATATGTCTTGCGTGAAAAGGATAAGATTAGGTCTATACCTTTTTTTTTTTCATTATTCGAGTTTCTTAGTGTTAAGATACATAAAAAACCTTCATTAAAATAGTATTACTACTTCATCTAAACTAATTTATTGCAAAATAAACTTAGTTGCAAAATTATTAATTAATTTTGCTGCGATTATTATAAATAACTAAATTATAAATAATAATTTCAAATTAAATTAATGTTTTATCATAGTTGTCAATTTTTCTCCCTTTAAGCCTAAGATTTTGCCCAAATAATTGAAATGAAAGCAAAATGTATGCTTCGGCAATTGATTTTACATAATTTTGATCTAAAGTAGCGGGCTCGAATCCCGCCGTAATTTTGGGTGCATTGTGATGTCTTTCACTGATTTTTTTCTATTTGTCTTTCAATTTGACAACGGCTATAAACCATACTTTGTAATCAATACACAAACCTACACATTTATGTGTATACCTCTAACTTACTATTAAACTAATTTCACATAAAACAAAAGTACGCTAGCTAATTTGAAATATTGCTAGTGCTACTCACTTTTATCTTAATCAGAAATTCTTCTTGATAAAGTAAATATTCTTAACTAAAAGAATCAAGCAATTATTTAAAAAAAACGAAACAAAAACGATATATTTATTTTTTAATGGATGGAACATCGACTTAGTTACCACTCTCTCAAAAGTAAAGCTTAATAAGAATATTACAATCGATTCAGATCACTTCATTTAATAAATTAAAAATGTAACAATACCCTCTACCATTTGAGCTTTTAGTAAATTATTTTTCTGAATGATTGGAAATTATAATTGAATTTTTTTAAACATAAGTGGGGGTTTTGAGGTAGGTCTGTTTTCCATTTACGTCGCTCTGTCTAGAGCTACACGAGGGGCTATTGCAACTCCTCATATAACTGAAAGCCTTCACACGGTTTTTTATAAGTAGTCCGATCAGACCACTATGAAGTTATCCCCAGTTAACGAAAGAGCCATTTAATACAAAATCTATTTAAAATTAGAAAGTGGTAGCAAATATATGCCTAAATTTGTTTAATTTATGGATATGATTTGTTTGTCTTATTTACTTGTCAACCACTACAGATTCAATTTTCAAATATATATGATAAATTTGTCTCAATTACTTTTACAAAAGAATTTGGATTCATGCGCACAACAGGCTCACTTTTTAAATAGTCTGCTCGGACTACATATAAAAAACCGTGTGGAGGTTTTCTGATGTAGGAGGTAACGGCTATTGTCGACAGTCTGGGAAATATTCCTGGGGGAAATCCAAAGGCATACCATCACAATTTTGATTCCCTGTAGAGAGGATCTCCCTCATTCCCTTTCCTCTATTTAAACATAGATCCGAAGGGGAAAGAAATTTTCTCCAGATCCCTGTACCCATGGTACTGCTCAGCGACCTATCACGGGACATACAATTCTAAAGATTTTACGAACACGTATATCACACGTATTCGGTGGATCTTAACTGAGTCGAGGATCGAATCTCAACACCTCTGCAACGGAGTCAGCTTCTCTAACCACGGGGATACCACGGCCCGTTTAAAATGTTTGGACAACAGACAATCCGACGTGAACAACGATGCTACAGGGTTATATTTAGAATTATCTTTAAAGATTTCATAATTTAGTTTTCAGCTGTATCAGCCTAGCGCATCATTGCAAAGTTTCGTGTTTAAATTTTTCTATATATTTAGTTAGATTATTGATATGGAAATCTTTCCTAAGCAATCGTTTACTGATGCATACCTGCCAACTGCGGAAGATTTTATTTTCATATTTAAAGTGGTAGCAATACTCAGGTTATTCCAATTAACTTTTTGAATTTTAATGATAATTATAAATGAGTTTGACCACCACTACATATAAATAATTACAATAAATATATAAAAGCATAATAATCCATGGGCAAGCGAATTTCAACGGGATCAAAGAATAAATATATTTTTGAGTCAGATTGTTTTTCGTTTATTGTTTTAAAACCACTCTGATTCTCGGAAAGAGTGAAAGTTGGCAGGTATGCTGATGGCATTGGGGGCAATAACGATCCATCCAATTATTTGCCCTTCAGTTTTAGCTAATTTTTCTATTAGACTACTGATAATTGTCGTGAGCTCAGGGCAGGCATGTGCATACCTGCCAACTCTTCCGGTTTTTCCGGAAGATTTTAATTTTGTATTTAAAGAGGTACCGAAATTCATGTCATGTCATTAAAATTTTTGAATTATAATAATAATCATAAATAAGTTTCACAACCACTACGTTTAAATAATTACAACAAAAGCATACTAAACTTCATGATAGCGAATTTTAACCTAGTCAAAATAAAAATATATTCTTGAGTAAGGTTGTTTTTCTGTAATTGTTTTACTACCACTTGGAAAATGCATTCTCAGAAAGAGTGAAAGTAGGCAGTTGCATGTGTTAAAATGGGTCTTGAAAAAGTTTTATGAGAACCTAACCGCTTATCCAAAATGTTGGCCTAAACTTTAATACTTCTAATTAAAATGTTCATGTGTAGTGTCAGAAAAAATTTTAAAATTTATTTCAATAGACATATATTATCTAACAATAAGAAATAAGTTTTGAAGAAAAACCAGAAATTCCGTAATAGTTCGAAAGTCTGTGAATACTTAGCAATAAATAAATATGTCGTGAGCTTCCAACCCCAGATATTTACCTATATTAGCCCAATAGGCTTTAAATTCAAATTAAAACGTCTTTCCCCATCACTATCACAGCTCACTTCTGATTCAATAGATAATTAACTATCTAGTCGCCGACGGGTATTATTTCCTTTGAAGGAGTCGAGTGTTTGATTCGAGGACAAGCACTTCGCGTATATGTAAATCCAACTCCATATACTTAAGTCAGAAGATAATTATGTTATATTACATTAAATGTGTATACACTCTCATAGAAGAACTGTTTATTTCTGCATCAAAAATAGCAAATAAGAATAGTTTTATTTGATATTTCTCATTCTTCCCGCTTCACATAATCTAATAATTCATACATGTGAAACAATATTTAATTCATTTCTTTATTTTTATTGCTGAAAACATAGCCTACGGTATTTTCAATGATGATTTTTTTTACCTTAAAAACTAAAATTATGAAATGGACGGTGTCAAATGGAAGGAATAGAAAAATAAAGTAAACGTTAGTTACAAATAATGTTTGGGCACATGTTAGAACTCAAAGATTTTTTTACATTATCAATTTATTTTATACATTCTTAAGACTTGCTTTGCAAATCATTATGTTGATCTGATCTGTTAACAAGTAAATACGTAAACTAAAGTAATTGGGAGGAAAAAAAAATTAAGGAAAAATTCCATTTCTTTTGAAATACACAAATTATGTTTTTTTTTTTAAATTTTCCAATTACCTGCAGCTTAAAAAATAAACAACACTTTAAAAAAAAACTAAATGAGGAAAAACGGATTCAGGTCGAAATGCATCATTTGCTCAGTTGCGTTTGAGAAATCACAAATTTATTCTAATCAAATTTCAAACTTAGTTTCAAACGCTGCAAACAGGTGGCGCTAATGCTGACTCAGAAAAGATAACAAAACAATGTTTACAACTTAAATACATTTTGCAGCAACAACGTTGTTCTGTCTGAGAATTAAATAAAAAAATTCCTGCGCAAATATTCCTGTTGGAAT
The DNA here is from genome assembly GCF_043381705.1 of Parasteatoda tepidariorum. Taxonomy (NCBI): domain Eukaryota; kingdom Metazoa; phylum Arthropoda; class Arachnida; order Araneae; family Theridiidae; genus Parasteatoda; species Parasteatoda tepidariorum. The sequence continues at coordinate 36,936,620 of NC_092212.1, read as the reverse complement.
GGTCTGATATGAAACAGAAAACAAAGTGTTATACGTCTTCTAGACAGTAGGATCATCTGTTGGTAAACTTTTAACTAATTTTTACTATCGATGAGAAAAAATATTCAGGTTTCTCAAGCAGCTAGTTCTGGGACACTTTGATATACTCATCGTTGGCCTATTTATATTTCACTCTCGGTATGCATATATATTTTGCAATGTGCTGGGCTAACAAACAAAGTCTCTAGTATTTTTTATTCCATATTTTTTATTTTCTAGTAAATCGTATTGTATTCAGCCATTATGCTTCAAATGTTAATTAGAAATAAATTCTGAAAAAATTACTCAGACTGCTTATGTCAATGGTCTTCACTCTATGCTTGCTTTTAAATAGGGAATTACAATAAATTAAATTAATTAATTGAAATTTATGACATATATATTTTTTAGTTCAGCTGTTCCCAAATACTTTTCGGTTATGTTATCCTAAATGATCTATATTTTGGCGGAACAACGAGATTTATGAATAAATTTTATGAGCAATTTTGATTATATTAACCAGAAAAACGACTTATTAATTTGAACATTTTTAAAGTTAACAGTGAAAAGGCCGGAATAGCCTTGTTGTTAGAGCACTGGGCTCATATCCAAGCGTTCGTGGGTTTGATACCAGCGGGCTGAAGACTCCCCGTGTAAGTAAATGGTGACTGTTGCTTGTTAAATCTGTCGAGTCGCAAATTCCTCCATGTTCCCATATCAAATCAATACCTCTGGGGGAAGTGATCCAGGAGTTTCTTTGTCTTCTGCGTTGGTTCGAAAAATTACAAGGCTGCGGAGTTGAACATAAGTAGTCGCAAACCCAAAATTGGGTCGTCTGTTCAACTACGAATGTATAAAAAATATTTAAAAAAGTTAACAGTATTTTTTTATCACATTATCAATAATAGTCATAATTAGGTTTATGTCAGGCAGTTGAATTTGCAAATGAGGCATCTAATCTGGTTTTTAACGGAATTCGTTCTTATTGTATCTATGATAATGAATAAAATTAGCTGAATTGAGGTCGTCGGCGAAATGAAAGAGTTAAATAAGTTATAAACGGTTATCAAGGAGGCATACAATTTGCATGATTGTATTTAGCTATTCTTTTTTTAATTAAATAATCAAATGTGAAATTCTGAATCAATATTATTATGTTATTAGAAAATATCTACATAAATTTTAAAATTTTACCCTTTTTGTCACTGGCATTTTAATTAAGTAATTTTATTAATTCCGCGAAATAATAAATAAATAGTAGATTATAGTTTGGATATATAATTACAGAATTCAAAAACAATTGCGATTTTAAAAGAGAAGTCCTAACTCTTGGAACCTCCGGCAGAACCCTAGGGTTCCGCGGAACAACTTTTGGGAACCGCTGTCACCCTTAATAAAAGTGTCTGGGCTCGTTGCGAATTGCCTGACATATGTGAGGCTTATTGAGTGAGGATATGTTTCTTTAAAAGCCTAAAAGCAAAAAATTAGAATTTGCAATAAGCTCGCTACGTTATAAGAATATCTCCTTCTATTGTAATTTCACTAATGTTTCGATTGCGATCATGAGATTAGAGACTTCTAGTGACAAATTTATGTTCTAACACGTTTAGCATAAGAAAGCAAACAACGCAAACCTTCCATGTAAAAGATTCTTTTACTATGTCTTAACTTTTCATGTTTAGAGTGCTAAACTTGAATACAAATGGCCTCCACTACTGATTCGGTGCAACAACGAAATATTTTACAGCTCTGGGAAATGCTTTTAAGTTAATATCTGCTGAGAAAGGAAAATAAATTCAAGTTTTTTAACATCCAAGGATGGTAACTAGCCATTCAACATTATACGACTATCACCGTTCTAGAACAACATTTTTTTCACGTTTTTTCCTTCTTTTTTCTTCTTTTTTTACATAGGTGCTTAAAAGATTTGAGCCACTTAATCTTTGAATTTTTAAGAAGGATCTTTGTGTAAGATTCTTGTTATAAAGAAAATTTTACAAACCCGTTTTATTGAAAACAAAATTACGAATTCAAAAATAAAAACATTTGCATAGCAATTAACTTCACGCCATTTCTGTGATATTCATAAATGTTTAAAATAAGTGATGATTCTACTTCTGCCAATTTCCTTGTAATTTGACCCACAGTCTCTACTTTGTTATTTCTGAAACAATTACCGAAAATTAATCATGAATTGCTGATTAATCAATCATCGATTGCTGACGGAGATTGAATGCCGACGGAAGGTTGTGTTTATGTTAATAAGTATTTCTAAGTCCAGAAAGTGATAATTAATGTATATTTTTTGCTAATTTTGGGATATTCGATTGTCTTGTGATGGCGTAGTATTGTGTGTTTGATTTGGTGAGATTGTGAGTTCTTTTCATCGAGATATAAGTGTTTTTCGGTTTCATCGACAAGATGGCGGACGTAAACAAACCGATGTTTTGATGTTTTCATGAATGTTTAACAACAAGTAGTGTGTGCCAATTGATGTAGTGTTGTGATCTATTGTATATGAAGGTAATCCCAGATTTCAAGTGAGTACTTTACCCTTTTTCAATAAAATTAGTACTTTATTGTGACCGATTGGACTTAGCCATTTTGTTTTGTATCTTTCTAAGTGTTGGGGGACCGACTCCAAATTGACATTTTAACTTTCCCGTATTGGGGGTCGTTTTGGGGGGACATCTCCATATTGCAACCTGAATACTTTTCGGGGATCGTCTTCACATTGCAAGTTGTGAACTTTGATGTTGAAATTTTGACCGACTTTCAGGGGGTCGTATATCTATTGATGTATTCAGGGGGTCGTATATATGGGTCAGTTTTGGCAGATGTCATTGATGTTATTCCTTTTTTTGTGTTGTTACTTGTAATGTTGTATTTTTTCTGTCGGGCTGTTGCCACTGACATCTGTGATTTTAAATTTCTGTGATTTTATATTATTTCTGATGTTTTATGTGTGTATAATATATGTTTCATGAATCTACACTCGTATGCCCTTAAATAGGGCAGGTCGAGTTATAAATAAACAATATCTATTGATGTTTTGAGCAGTTGCTGAAGGGACACATATAAAACAATGTTTTCATGATATTTTAAGGGGTCATACACAAATTAAAATTTTGAACATATTTTCGGGGTTATATACAAATTGAGGTTTTAACCCATATTGAAAGGTATTATTAAAATATGTCCACCACAATTGAAACGGACGTCAACGAATCTTCAGATTCAGAAGACGGTTATGATCCAGCAAATGACCTCACAGCGATAAATCCAGATACCATAAACCCCAAAAGGGATTTTATTGTTGAAGCCATGACGGCCCAGACACAGATGAGCTCAGTGGGGGCGAGTAAAAAATCCAAACTCTCGGTTAATGATAGAGAAAGGATACTGAGTATCGCCGCAAACTTTATAAGCATTATCAATACACAAAACGCAATATTGAACCAGTTAAGGGGAAGACTTTATGAAAAAACTGAACAAGTGAAGATGACAAAACCTAGTTATGCCTCAATATTAATGAAGGATAGGGAGGTACAGAGGGAGAGAGGCGATGGACCAAGAGAGAGAGACACAGAAACGAAGGAACACGAATTGTTGATGTACCCTAAAGATGAAAACGGAGCATCGGACGACACCAGGAGTCAAGTTACCAATTCTATAGATCCAATCAAATTGAAATTAGGAGTGAGAGGAATAAATAGGATAAGAAAAGGGGGAATAGTGGTTCAATTAACAAATGAAGAAGAGATACAGAAACTTAAACTTGAGATTGAAAAAAGTAATATAGGAGACAAATTTGCCTGTGCAAGGCCAAGGACTTTGAATCCCAAAATATGGCTTTACGACGTACCGGAAGATGTGAATAAAGAGAATTTGATTGATAAGATTAGAGACCAAAATCCGCCATTGAAAAACTCGGTAATGAAAATGTGCTTTCCTCTGAGGGCTAAAGAAGGAAGTCACTGGGTGATTGAGGTAGATCCAGATACATTTCACAAGATCATATATTTAGAAAAAATAAACATAGGTTGGAATAGGATTAGAACAAAAGAATTTCTTAGGGTCACTCAGTGCTTCAAGTGTTACCGATTCGGACATGTTGCAAGATATTGCAAGGATAAGAGTGTCTGTGCGAACTGTACGGAACACGACCACACGATGGAGAATTGCAAGAACAAATCGATATGTATAAACTGCAAGACAACAAGAGAGGATCATAATCTGAAGTTGAATATCAATCATGATGCTACCAATAGAAATTGTGAAACGTATAAATGGGAAATGGAGAGATTAGTTAAGAAAATTTACTATGGATAAAAGTGAAATACCGATTAAAATTTCTAATATCAATTTAAATCACACTAAAATTGCGAACGTACAGCATTCAACCGATTTCATTTCCCAAAATTTTAATATTGGTTCAATTAATGAACCGTACTTTAACACTGATAATTTAATAGTGGGTTTTCAACAGGACATTGGCATTGTCGCAAATTGCGAACGACCGAGGGGCGCAATACTTTATAGAAGAGGATGGCTGGAGGTTTTTCCGATCTTGGTCGAGAGAGATGTGATGGTGGTAGAGATCACTCTACCGACTCAAAGTTTTTTGTTCTTTTCTGTGTATATCCCCCCATCGACATCAATGACGGAGACATTGGATTCTGTACAGAGAATTATGCTTAGGTTTCCCGATAAGGACGTTTTGATTAATGGAGACTTTAATTCCAAAAGCTTATTGTGGGGTAACAGATTGGACGATCATAGAGGTAATGAACTTGTAGAATTCATTGCTTTAATGGACCTAGAGATAGCGAATGACCCAGAGTCGTTATCGACTTTCCATTCAGTTATTGGTGACAGCTGGATTGATATCACTCTTTTTACAAACAAGCAAATCGATATTCAAGAATGGCAAGTATTTGACACGGAGACACTGAATGTCCACAGACTTTTGGCTATGGAAATGATTATTGAAAAACAAGCAGGACCAAGAACAGAGAAGATAGTATATACAGATTTAAACTTATTCGATTTTACGATAAAAATAAACGAACTTATTAGGAAAATAGGGAAAGATCTCGATCAAATTAAAGTAAATGACCAACTCAACAGTTATATACTGATAACCACTGAGAAGATAAGAGACATTTGTCTAACTACAAAGAAGAATAAGGTAAAATCATATCCGAAAAGTCCGAAATGGTGGACGCTAGAATTAGCAATTTCTGGAAAACGTTTAAGAGAAAAACGAAGAAGATTTCAGAAAGAAACGGACCAGACGACTGGACAACTCAAGAAAATGAAATACAAAAGAGAGAGGTCGATTTACACGCGTCAAATAAGAAAACGAAAATCGACGGCACTGAGGGACCATCTAGCCAGTATCACAGATCAGGACTGTTTCGGATCGGAATATATGATAGCAAAAGGGAAAATATTAGGAGACGGTTTTCTGAAACCACAGAAAAAGAACGACGGAACCTATACTAGAGATATTCACGAAACGATAGAAGAAATATTGAATTTTCATTTTTCCAAGACCGTGGATCAATCATTTCCAGAAATAATTAATAATAATCTGGAACAACCTTTTACAAGTACGGAAATATCAACGACAATTGGCAGTATTAAAAATAATAAAGCACCTGGAATTGACGGGGTGCCATATGAAATTTTCAAAGCTATCTGGAAACTACAGCCAATTTGGTTTCAGAACGTTATGAATAAGTGTTTAGAACTGAACTATTTCCCAACAATATGGAAGAAGGCTAGGATTATACTAATTTCGAAACCGGGAAAAGATCTACATCTACCAGATGGATATCGGCCAGTTTCTCTGCTCCCCACGTGAAGAAAAATCTTAGATAAGCTACTAACAAACCGATTGATATATTTCTTGAAGTCGAATGGTAAAATACATAAAGACCAACACGGATTTAGAACGAAAAGATCGACTACCACAGCTGTGAAGACGTTGATTGATACCATTAATAGGGCTAAGAAGGCAGGCAGATATACACTGGGTGTTTCACTCGATATAAAGGGTGCATTCGATAGTGTCCACTGGAGCGGAATTAGCAGACAGTTGATGAAAACCAACTGTTCCTATTCTCTCGCGATGATGATCAGAAGCTTTCTTACTGATAGATTTATAGTATTTCAATCAAAAAATATATCTATGGAACACGAAATCACAAAAAGAGTGCCACAGGGTTCCAGTCTAGGACCAATCCTATGGCTTTTATCAGCTAACGATATACTCGAAGAGAACAGATTAGAAGAGGAATCGGCAAAAGCCTGTGCAGATGATTTTATGGTCACAATAACTGGAACAGTATTGAATAGACTGGGACCCAAAATGACAGAGATCCTAATCAAATATCAAGATTGGGCCGCCAGATATGGATTGAAATTCAGTACAGGGAAATCCCAAGCTATCGCTTTTCCCAAAAGTCGTCAAATTACAGGAAAACCCAAGGTTAAGCTCAATGGACAAAATGTCAAAGTACATTATCTACTTGGGATTTCGTCTAAATAACCAGCTGTCCTGGCTCCCACATCTCGACCATACTTATTACAAAATTATAAAATTCCAAATTAAAATCAAAAGACTGTCGGGAATCGGCTGGGGACTTACTCCGAAAATTAGAAAATTTATATATTTACAATGCACGCAAAAGGTTATAACATATGGAGCAGAAATCTGGTATAACGATCACATAAGAACACTTAATAAAATAAGGAAAATTGAAAGAATACCCCTATTTAATCTAACTAAAGCATACCGAACAACATCAACAAATGCATTGCAGATATTGGCGGGAACTATACTCTTGGATATTGTCGTTAAGACGGAGGCAAGGATCGCAAATTGTTATCTTCATGAAAAGGAAATCGACAAACAAGTGGAGTTACCTATAAAACACCCGGCGGAAAATATCCAGATGCCATATGGACTTAACATACCGACTGATATAGGACTGGAGATTTTCACTGATGGATCGCGACTGATTTTTGGAGGTGAATTTAGAGTGGGATGTGCGTTCGTAGTTTTTATGGACGGCCATCCCATAGACCATTACACATTCAGATTATGTAACAATTCTACTGTCTACAAGGCAGAGCTTCGGGCAATTTTACAAGCGCCATTTTCTGGATTAACGAAAATGAAATTAAGGACACAATAAGAATATACTCAGACTCATTTTCAGGAATTAAGCCTTAACTAAACCTGCCGATAGTGACTACATGACTACTATAATAAAAAATAACTACACATAAAATATAGTCTTACACTGGATTAAAGCCCATGCGGGTTTTAAAGGAAACGAAGAAGCAGATAAGTGGGCGAAAAAGGCATGTGAAAAGGAAAAAATAGACATATTCAATCTCCCTTCCATAAGATCGGTCAGACTAGAATGTCGAAACCAAGACGTGATAACATGACAGAATAGATGGGACAGCCCAACCTCACAGGGCAGACATACTCATAGTTTAATACCTGGGGTCTCTTATAAAGTTCAATATAGCGACTTCCATATAAACCAATTTTTAACCAATCACGGCACACAAAAAGACTATCAACGAAGATTTCATAATAAACCTTTAAATTGCGATCAATGCTTAGTTACAGACGACTTGGGACACATACTACTAAAATTCACAACTTATGAACATAAAAGAAAATTATACTTTCCCAGAAATCTTAGCTGTGAAAATTTAAAGAAATACTGGAACTAAAAAAATATAAAAGAGGGTATAAGGGAAATCATCAAAGATCACTTTGAAAAAAATACACCAGAAATAATTTAGTTAAGATGAAAACCAACTAATTCCCTAAATAGAAGCCAATGGAAACGTGTGCAAATAATAGAGTGAAATATATGACGAACGCAATATACCTCATCATGTTCATCTTTTCATCTGTATAAAGAACATTTTAGCTCATCATGTTATAATTTTTGTAAATATTAATACCCGGATGCCCCCATAGGGGGCGGGACGGGGTATAGCAATAAAT
>NC_092212.1:36913108-36927118 GCF_043381705.1 Parasteatoda tepidariorum | reverse complement strand
TTGAAATGTTAATTAAGGTGTCCACTTACATATTCGGTTAATAATTTTTATTTGTTTAAACAAAATTACTTTGTTACAATATAATATTCTAATACCAAAAAAAGTACTTACGTAGCGTGAAAATATCTTTTGTGATGTAACTCTTTCAAAAGTACATAAAAATGGTTGCCAGCAGGGGTGTACATGTAGATTTATTAAATACACCTTGTGCGCCACCTAGAAACCAAATCTAGAAACCGACACTCGAAATTTTTGCTCTGTTACAATCGTAACCTGTTACAATTGACCCCACTCTCCCCTACCCTTCTAGTTTCGACAGCTTTTTTTTTAAATTTTTGAACTTAGTCTATTTTATAAGCAACGAAATAAGTTCTCGCAACTACAATAATGCTCGGTGAATTTCGCTAACATCAAATGTTACATTTTGTGTCTTTCTTCGATATTGTGTGCAATCTTTGATGTTGTGATTGAATAAGGATTAATGATCAGTTAAAAACCAACAAAACAGTAAGTCGACTAAATTTTTTTTCATTACTCATATTAGCTTTATTGTTTACAAATTAATTTTTGCTTAAAAATTTAAACTGATCGTGTATTGTCTGGAGAGGGTTCTTAGCTTTCTTACATAATTGTTGTCTCATCTCATATATTTAATAACTTAATCGCTCACTTTAATTTTTCTTATTATAATTACTCTTCTAGCATAATCGTTGTCGTAAATGTATAAATTTTATGTATAGATTCTATGAATAAATTTCCCTATGTAAAGCTGAATGATGAACTTCTATAGGGCTGTGAAACAATGTTGCCATAGCCTATGGAATAATTTAATCAAAGGCATACTATAATGTGGCTTTACCTGTGGTAAAACAATACCATACATTTTCCCATACACGTATGGAGAAAATTTGCCTCACGCATATGGTAAAAATTCGCTATACGCTTGTGGTAAAATTTTGCCATACGTTCATGGTAAAAGTGTATGGCGAAATTTTACAGTAAACCCCATAGGAATATTCTAAGGTTTTTTTTGCAAATTCACAACAAATTTTCTTAATGTATATAAGCAAAAAAGTAGACCGTGTAACCTAAAACAATTATTTTATTGCATAAATATTAAATTTTTAGAACGTAACAAGCATAGCAACAGTATTATAAGCCTTTAAAATATTAATAAAAACGTGATGATACGTGCTACAAAATTTATTAAGACTGCATCCTTTTGAGATCTGTAGTCATCTTTTTTCTTTATGATTTTAGAAATGGGGATATCGATCCGATTACAGCTTTCAATATGGAATATATAGTCTGTCTATGTAAAACACTCCTCTCCCCATTCATCTGGAGCAGTGGCGGTGACTACGGCTATGTGGTTAAACAATTTCAAATGTGTGTGCTGTGTCAATATTCAAAACAGGTTTTGGGTCGGGTCAGCAAAAAATAAAAGGGAATCAGGACTGGGATTATAAGCAAACGACTAGTGAAAATAAAACATCCAAGGGTGGCACCTCCATTCACGTCATACCGTACACTGTGAGTTTTGATGACTCAGCCCTCACCTTCCAATAAGGTGAACCGGGAGAGATGGTTGGTCGATACGACTACACGACTACACCGACCACAGTGATGACGTAAAAATAACCTCAGTGGTTGACGTATCATGGGTCAGAAAATAATAAATATATAATCATATATTTTGTGTAATAATTAACTTCTACCAAGCTATAGCAGTGCATAACCCTATATTATTTTACTTATTATACCAAATGAACAGTTATTATTTTGATAAAATACTAGTTTCCAAACTAAATTTATTTCTAGTGAAAAATTTGATGAAGGAACTGAAAATGATTTTTAAAGAACTCAATCAATTGAACAATAATTTACACACTGTTATTGTTGTTTGAATTGTCATTAAAAGATTAAAAAACGAAACTTAACTCAATAGATTTATACAAGATTTGATGAAAGGTTATTTAAATGAACTTAGAGAGAAACTTCGCCAAATGTGGCAAACTACTACCTACTACAACCTTCTCAATGTCTTGAAGTTTCCTGTTGTAACTCCCTAACTACATTATATACAGGGGCTCTAGTTATAAGTTATAAAATCTACGAGTTACGAGTATAAGCATATAACCTAATTAACCCTTTCCAATATAATAAATTTTGATTGAAAATGTTAGGCATATAGCACATCAGCAAGTGCAATATATAATTGATCTTTACGTTGTTTGCGAAACAGTGGTTGCTAATAAACGGTGGCCTTTAGAAACAAATAGTTTCACATTTCTCGTGGTTTGAAATATTTTTAAATTAAGAGTTGCCAGATTAGGCACACTACGCCAGAAAAGGTAAAAGATCTTTAACAATATTTCCCGTTTTCTTCAGAAAACAATTTCCAATTAACCACTCCAACTACCACTTCCAACTTTACCACCATAGGCTAAATGCGCATCACTATACCACAGATGCCAACTTGCTCCGGACAGCAAATATATATTTTAAAGTGGTAGTTTATCAATTGTGATTCTTTGTTTAATAAATTCTATTTAGTAGAATTTTACCCACCACTATTTCTAAATAATTCGTAGGCTAATATAATTCACCACTTTATAATGCTTATGTCATGACATGGTGTCTAGACTGGAAATTCAAAGTAAACGGGCAAAAATCAAAACTACTAATCATTCAGCATAAAAGAAAAACCATCCTCCCCAAAAATCAAATTGTTCTCTTTAACGAAATTATTCCCATAGTCAAAAGCGTAAAATATCTTGGTCTGGTCATTAACAGTAAATTTAATTGGAAAGATCACGTCAAAACAGTAATCAACAAAGCACAAGCAGCCTGCCACAGATTACAAATCCTTCTTCAGAACCCCAAAATGGAACTTAGACTTTAACGTTTACTTTACATCTCACTGATCCGTCCCATCCTGACTTATGCATCTCCAGCTTGGTGCAACATCTCCACATCACTCCTTAAAAAACTCAAAACATGCCAGAACAAAATCCTCAGGAAAATAATAAAAGCAAGATGGTTTATAAGAAATAAAAACATACATCGCGACCTCAACATAGATATTTTAGATCATATTGCAAAGTTAAATTTCAGATTTTTTGAAAAAAGCATAAATTGTGACACCGCAGGATTCAACGAAATTTTTACTTTTGAAAACTTAAGAGAAGACGTAAACCTCAGGCCGATGGCAGCTTACTTTTGTAATGACGTAATTTTATCTAAAATTCAAAATACTTAAATTCCTTTTACTCCAATTGCATTCCAATTACCAGAAAGAACCACCCTAAAGATCATAATTCAAGACGAATGGGAAAAAGGCCGCTAACGGCCCCAGGTGCACAGATAAATATTGATGATGGTGATGATGCTTATGTCATGCAAAGATGCCAACTTGCTCCGGAAAGCAATTATATGTTAGAAAATGGTATTTTATCAATTGTGATTCTTGGTTTAATAAATTCAATTTAGTAGATATTTATCCACCACTATTTCTAAATAATTCGTAGGCATATATAATTCACCACTTTACATACCAGCCAACTTTTAATCCCTTCCATTATCATTTTTCTCAGTGGTATTAAAATGGAATTAAAACTTTAATTTTAAGCTAAGAAATACGTTGCATTTGAAAAAAATTAAGTTGACAACCATGACAGTAACGCATATTAATATATGTGCTTAATTTTTGTAAGAATAGTGGTGATCAAAATCATTTAAAAATTAAGTTTATAAAGGAAAACTTAATTTTTAAATGATTTTATTTACTTCCACTTTAAATATGAAAATAAAATCTTCCGGAAGAGTTGGCAGGTATGACTTTATAATACTTATGTCATGCAGAGATGCCAACTTTCTCCGGAGAGCGAATATATATTTGAAAAGGGTATTTTATGAATTGTGATTCTTGGTTTAATAAATTCTATTTAGTAGATTTTTATCCACCACTATTTCTAAATAATTCGTAGACTTATATAATTCACCACTTTATAATACTTACATACTCATCAGTTATGTTCTTCATGTTTTAAAAATCAATTATTGTACATATCAAATCATGCTATATCTTCATTTTAAATTAAAGTCTACAATCAATATTTCTAATGTTATGTAAAAACGTCAATTTGTCATATTGAATTTTTCATTGTTTTATTATTTCACAAGCGAACGGCTTGATTTTTTTTTATGGCTACCACAATGTATTCGAATGAACTTCAATGTATGTCATAATTAAATATGTGCTAGTTAAAATATAGAAATTTAATTAGTGAAAAATGTATCAATTTGCGTTAATATTTATTTATGTCAACTTACGTATATATATGTCAAATTATGTTTATATTTATATATGTCAACTTAGATTCGATGAATCAGATATTCAAATGTTATATTTACTCAAGCAAAGTGCCTGTTTTTCTATTAGCTACCACATTGACTGCTAAATTCAAAATGTTATTACTATAAATTTTCTGTAAATTTCTAGATGTATGGGATAGGGGCCGCTAAGAGGCCCAGGTGCCCAATTTTTGTGAATAAAAGTAAAAAAAAAGTAATACTTACATAATACCTGCCAACTTTTACGCATTTGGCGTAAAATTTTACTTTCATAATTAAAGTGGTAGTAAATATATACTACATTTTCTTTTAAAAACTTAATTTTTAAATGATTTTGATCACCACTACTTTTAATAAAATTAAACATATATATTAATAAGCGTTGCAATTATGGCTGTCAGTAGATGTTTTATCAAATACAACATATCAAATACATTTATTTGCTTACAATTGAAATTTTAATTCCATTTTACTACCACATGGAAATATCATAGTGGAAGGGATTAAAAGTTGGCAGGTATGTACTTATGCCATGCTGTACCTTTTAAAAAACAAGCAAAAATAGTCAAATATTTGCAAAATTTACTTTACGGTTATTTACTGTTTTTTTTAATTATTTTGGCGTGTCCGGAGCAGTTGGCATCTCTGCTCTACTGATATACCCTTAGTAGAAAAAATAATAAATGAATTAATTCTAAGACTCAACAGGCATTTCTGCCTTCATTCCAACGTCAGCTGTTTACTTCACAAACTAATGTTTTATCATAATCGTAACATCTCAGTATCCCTCATCAAATTGGGGTTAATGCAAGTCACTTAAAGGGAGAGGAGTGAAGATATTGCTGTGTAAATTCTAACCCTCCTAAAGAACACCTTCCAGATAAGCAGTTAAAAGGGTTTGTGTCTTCATTACATCCTCAGAGATTGGAAGTCGGTGAGAATTAACTCTTCCACTTCCGTCATCTTGGATAATGAGATAATTTAGATACTAGAGGTTGGGGATAGAGAGATTTCGGGAATCTTTCTGTCTAAATTGGATGGCTTTGCCGTCGGGTCTCAGAAATCAGACTGTCTGCTGCGGCCATCTTTAGTTTATAAGTAAGGAAGAAAGGGGGTCGAATACAAATTTCAATCTGGACGTACTAGGATGGAAAAAAAATTCTTTGCAATCAATATTGGATGCGAGTATTTTTGTAGTTAATAAAACTTTTCAATCTTCAGTCAAAAATCTGGAGATGAATTCTTTTTTCAGTGAGAAAATTAAATTAAAAAAAGTCTAAATAGAATGATAAGCAAATGTAAGTGAGTTTTTATAGATAACCTGTTAAGATAATTAGAAAATTCATTAAAATTCCATTCGCGTGCAGGTCATCGGGCTACCAAAGCAGGGGTGTCATACCCTCTGCAGAGGATCAAAATTGTGATGGCATATCTTCGGATCATCCTCGGGGATGTTTCCCAGACCGTCGCCAATAGCCCATTGTGCAGCTCTAGTGTGACATAAATGAACTAAAACAACAACATTAAAATTTCATGAGAAAATTCCATTCCAATCACCTCACGAAACCATTCGCACCAAACAACATTTTCAGGACTCTATCTTCTAACAGACATGCCACTCAATTTCAATCCCTCAGATTACGCGGCCAGCACCTGATCTGGTACTCCTGAATCAAAATAACAACCAAATCCACGTCACTCCAGGGGAAAATCCGCATCACAACTAACGAGAAGATATTCAAACCACGACAGATTTAACGTACACCTTGCTGCGCATACGTGCCAGTTTGGTCGGCTGCTTGGATTGAATCCTCAACCTCCTGGGTTTTTATTTGAGGAGTGACTGACGCCTTTACAGACTGCGCTGCAGCAGCCTTCACCTATTCCTTACTGAAAAAATGTAAATGAAGATCACACTTCACATGAAATGCGCGTTAACAGGGTGGTTACAACTCAGAAATTATGCTTGAAGAAAAATAAGCATTTTGATTTCTCCTATAGAAAAACAAGAAAAACTTAGTTGTAGATAAGGTTACGTGTGATTTTGTAGTAACTGATGAGAAATCTGTAATGCTATTAACCAGTTTCTTCTAAATTTCTGCAATTTTTTTATAACAAAAATTGTGGTCTGTCTACCGTCTATGCTTTGTTAAGATGTGTAAACTCTAGCAACTTCTGCTGTGAGACATAACATTTTATGGTGCAAAAAAAGTGGGGCAAAGAAATTCGTTTCGTGTAGAAAGTTTGAATGTGAACATTTTTACATTAACTTTTTCTTTATTATTGGTGTCGGATTGGTATTTTAAAAGTTTTCAAAAAGTTCACTGGATAGCAATAAAAATATAGAAAAGTGGAGTTAACCTTATTTTCATATTTACACAAGTCATATCTGCAAGCCTGTTACTTATTCAAAAAAAAAGCAAAAAATCTTGCTTCGAAAACATTTCCTTTCGGCATTTTGTTCAAAGGAAATACAGGGGTTGGACAAAATTATGGAAATCCCCCTATGATGGCATTAATCACCATTACTAATATTTTAGTGGTAGTTGAAGTATCATCATTGACTTTTGGTCGTTACTTATTTGGATATAATATAAAATAATAATTGTCTCAGAGAAATAAATAAAATTGTTTAAGAAAAAATGGTTTATTAAATATTGAAAATGGCCATAATTCAAAAAATAATAAAGAAAAAAAATCCCTTGAAGGGATCAAG
The DNA here is from genome assembly GCF_043381705.1 of Parasteatoda tepidariorum. NCBI lineage: Eukaryota > Metazoa > Arthropoda > Arachnida > Araneae > Theridiidae > Parasteatoda > Parasteatoda tepidariorum. The sequence goes on along the minus strand of NC_092212.1, from coordinate 36,920,046 downwards.
ATAAAACATTCTCTTACATGGTCACCACTATACATGAATTATTTAAACAGTTATATAAAAGGTCAAATATACAATTGCTCATAATATCATTCTTATAGATTTTTATTGAATAAATAGTATTTTTTTAGTTTTAAATTACTAGAACAACGTAGCAAGGATTTGAAATAATATTCTATTCTGTTTGAAAGCTCTGAATAACGTTAGAAAAAAAAACTCTTATTTGTTATAAAATTTTCAGTTATAACTCATGCCACTAGAAAAATATTTCTTCTCAAATATCGAAAGGCCTCCAAACGGTTTTATTATAGGAACAGGATTCACGTGGTCTTTGAAAAATTTCAGTAGTGGTAGTAACTTAAGGTTAATACTACAAGATATTTTTTATTTTAATATACCACTTTGTTAATTAATTGGTTTAGAAGCTGGAATTTTCGTACATATAAACTCTCTTTGGAAAACAATTTTTCGCGCTGGTTACACAGAAAATAAATTATTGACATTTGTTTAATTTTCCTTATCACTTTTTTTAAATTATTGACATTTGTTTAATTTTTATTATCAATTTTTTAAAATCTACAAGGCTCGCTGGAATCCTGTAGGTAGTCTGATCAAAACACTATGAAGGTAAACTAGTTTACGAAAGAGCCATTGAATACAAAATCTCATAAAAATAAGAAAGTGAAAGCAAATATACGTCTAAATTTTTTCTTAAATTTATAAATATAATTGGTTTGTCTTATTTACTTGTTAACCACCAAAGATTCAATTCTCAAATATATATGATAACTTTTTCCTAATTAATTTTAAAATAGAATTTGATTTTATGCGCACCACTGGTTCACTATTTAAATAGTCTGCGCAAACTACTTATAAAAAACCGTGTGGAGGCTTTCTGATGTAGGAACTGATGGTCAAACAGAAGGTACTAGAGATCGGGAAAAAAATAGGAAAAACCAATACATTTATTTTATTAGACTTTATTAGTAAGCCAAAATAGACACTAGTTTGACCCACTATTTTAGTCCTTTATTTAAATATAATGTCCTTTATATGTTTCATATAAATACAATCATATAAATTCTTATTTTTATCAGTCTTGAAGCGCCGATAATTAATTTAAAATTTAATCTAAGACCATTTTAACGACGCATGCTTTGACTAAATTATACAGAAGGCACAATGATTCAGAGCTATTAAACACTTCATTCACTTAAATAGATTAGAGTTATTAAGAACTAATTATTCAAGAACGTTCTGAAGTATTTAATTTTTAATCTCACAAAGGCATCGACAATCAAACGGGTATTAAAGTTACCGTTCAATTTACGAAGAGGCAACGGATTCGTAAAATTGATGGATAAGCGACGCGTTGCAATTTATAATTTTCGAAATTGAAAAGAATTATAGCTTTTCGATTTTAATTAACAGTGCTTGGCTTAAGTTACAATGACCGTCAAGAAATAATTTATGGAGATTAATATTTATTAATAATGAAATCTTTTAACAGCAAAGTATTTGAGGGAATAGATAAATGGAATATTATAAAATATAATGGAAGCGCATAAATAAATATAATAAGTAAAAGTGCAAGGAAATTAAATATGATGAATTTAAAATACCTCACAAAAGGATTATTACTGGTTAAATAGTTTTTGAGAAAGAGTATTAGCTATACTGCCCAGTATGTGCTTTTATACTTTATATATTAAGTCGTGTTTAAGGATTTATTAAGTCAAGCGAAGATTCCATAACCGAAAAAAATTGAGAACCGCAACATCGGTTCTGTCTCTTAAATGTAATAAATTAATCTAAGCTTATTCTTTGAATTTTGCATTTCTTCTTCTTTAGTTATGCTAGTTGGGCATCTGGGCCACGATGCACCCCCTATCCCATCCAACGTAAATTATTTAGCATTGTGTGGTAGCTAAGAGTGGATTCAAGCACCTAGCTTGAATAATTTAAAATAATGAAAATAAAACAAAGCAGCTTGCTTTAAACAACGTGCAGCTATAGCATACCTGCTAGCTCTTTCGGATTTTGCAGAAGATTTTATTTTCATATTTAAAGTGGTAGTAAATATATACTATTTTTTCTTTTATAAACTTAATTTTTAAATGATTTTGATCACCACTATTCTTACAAAAATTAAGCACATATATCAATATGCGTTACTATTATGGTTGTCAATTTAAGTTTTTTTAAATGCAGCGTATTTGTTTGCTTAAAATTGAAGTTTTAATTTCATTTTAATACCACTGGGGAAAATGATAATAGAAGGGATTAAAAGTTGGCAGGTATGCAGAACTGGATGCAGGTTGACGGTCTTCTACGTTTGGAAACGCTTGATAAATCTTTCAATATTGTTGTTGTTGAATCTGATTGCTATAGGTGGATCTGTGATTAAGAAATTTGTTGAGGCTATTTTGATGATTGTGATATGAGGCGTCGGAGGTAGAGTGAGGGGCTATTGGTCTGTGATTAAGAAATTTGTTGAGGCTATTTTGATGATTGTGATATGAGGCGTGAGAGATAAAGTGAGCGGCTATTGGTCTGAATTTTGTATCTTTTTTGTAGTTTTCGAAGTTGAATATTTGGTTGAAGTTAGCTGTATTGCAATTTATGGCCTTGTCTGAATTTTGCTTTTAAATTTGTCTGTTTTAGTGGGATATACATATTTTCTTAATTTTCAAAGTGTTACTAAATTTAGCGACAGATTTATTTTTGATTTAACAAATTTCATTTGCACAGAATTTTACAACAACTATATATTTAATTAGTTTAAATTAATATACAAAACCTGGGAATTTGGTGATTCTGTGGTACTTAGAAACCTTCTGTAAAATTTTAAAAAGGCTGGGACCCCAGTGGTCGGCCAAAAATAATTAAATATGTTTTTTTGTTTTAAATAATATCTCTCTATCTTAAAACGACTTTAAATATCAATAGATAGTCTATAAATACAACTGCCCATGTAACATGATACTAAAATTAAAGATAAATTTTTGGGAAATTAGTAAAGTGAATATGCTTTATTCGTAAATTTTACATAATATTGACGGAATGATATTACCATTGAGGTATTTGGTAAAAAAAAACATTTGATATATTTTACATAATATTAGTGGAATGGATTTTACCAATCACCCTTCGTAAAGATTTCTTTCGTATATTTTACGGAAGATTTACGGAAGAGTATTTAGATTTAGTAAAAATGATTCCTTGTTTTTTAAATATTATTGACAAAGCAAATTTACCATTTAAATTTCGGTTTGAATTTATTTACGCAAATTTTCTGTTTTTTGAAAAACCACTTTTTTCTATAATTTGACGTACATAATTTGTAAAAATAATGTACTCATTCTTACCTGGTAAAAAGTGGTTGGTAAAATATTCTTAAAATAAACGAACTTGTTTACGCAAAATTTAAAGTAAATTTTCTGTTTTTTGGATAATCATTTTTGCTATAATTTGATGTTTCAACTTACGTAAATTTTGAAGTATATATGAAGTATGAAGAAATAATATTATTATTCTTTATGCTTGTATTTTCATTAGGGGCCTCGGGGCACTGTTAGTTTTGGCTTTGCCACTAACAACAGATAGGCTCCTGTGTGTTTACAGACAGTGTGTCCCCTGATGAAGTGCTGCTCTGTAAACACACAACTTTATTTAAATTATATTTAAATTATTTTTGAGTAAATTTATATTATTACTAGTTTATATGATTTGAATTTGGTCTTAGCTGCCTTGTGCGCCGTTCCAATTTGAATTTGAATTAATGTAGTTATGGTTATTTTTATTTTTCTACCTCCTGTTTAATTAATTTCCCTTAAGAATTTGAATTTACGTTTGGTTGCAAAAATAACGTACTCATTCTTACCTAGTAAAAAAGGGTTGGTAAAATATTCGTAAGAGAAATGAATTTGATTACGCAAAATTTAACGTAAATTTTATTTTTTTTGGATATTCATTTTTTGCTATAATTTGACGATTCAACTTGCGTAAATTTTGGCGTATTGCTGACGTAAATATTAAGCAAAAATAACGTACTCATCCTTACCTAGTAAAAAGTGGTTAGTAAAATATTCGTAAAATAAACGAATTTGATTACGCAAAATTTAACGTAAATTTTATGTTTTTTGGATATTCATTTTTGCTATAATTTGACGTTTCAACTTACGTAAATTTTGGCGTATTGTTGACGTAAATATTAAGCAAAAATAACGTACTAATTTTTACCTAGTAAAAAAGGGTTGGTAAAATATTCGTAAAAGAAACGAGTTTGTTTACGTAAATTATACTTTCTTTGGATAGGCATTTTTTGCTATAATTCGACTTTTCAGTCTTACGCAGATTTTATGAATGCTATGTAAAATTTCTGGGTACGCTTGTTACCAACAAAAATGAGATATGGGTTGAAGTTAGGAACAAACTTTTGATGGCTAATAAGTGCTGCTTTAGGCAGAAGAACCAATTAAAGTCGAAATTCCTCTGTATTGTTACAAAAGTAAATCTATACAAAATCTTAATCAGACCAAATGTTCTATATGGTAGCGAGACCCTGGGCAATTAATAAAACACAGGAAAATAGACTACTCATTTTTGAAAGAAAGATCCTTCGGTCAATTTTTGGATATTAAGGAAAATAACATTTGGAGAAGTTTATATAATCATGAGATATACATTAAATAATGATTACCTAATATTTTGAGGGTTATTAAGGCCTACAGGATCAGATGGCTGGGGCACGTTTTTCGGCNAAACGAGTTTGTTTACGTAAATTATACTTTCTTTGGATAGGCATTTTTTGCTATAATTCGACTTTTCAGTCTTACGCAGATTTTATGAATGCTATGTAAAATTTCTGGGTACGCTTGTTACCAACAAAAATGAGATATGGGTTGAAGTTAGGAACAGACTTTTGATGGCTAATAAGTGCTACTTTAGGCAGCGGAACCAATTAAAATCGAAATTCCTCTATATTGTTAAAAAAGTAAATCTATACAAAATCTTAATCAGACCAATTGTTCTATATGGTAGAGAGACCCTGGGCAATTAATAAAACACAGGAAAATAGACTACACATTTTTGAAAAGAAAGATCCTTCGGTCAATTTTTGGATATTAAGGAAAATAATATTTGGAGAAGTTTATATAATCATGAGATATACATTAAATATAGATTACCTAATATTTTGAGGGTTATTAAGGCCTACAGGATCAGATGGCTGGGGCACGTTTTTCGGCATGAAGATTTGGACCTAGTTAAAAAACTTACTTTTTCGAAAATTGAAGGAACTAGAAGAAGTGGGAGACCTGCTACAAGATGGTTGGACAGTGTTGAGAAAGACTTAAAATTGTTGGGAATAAACAGGTGGGAAAATCGAGTTCAAAGTCAGCTAATTGAGATAGCGTTGGCCTGCACTAGGCTGCAGGGCTGACGCAGAAGAAGAAGAAGTAAAATTTAAAGGTGAAACATACATATTTTTGACGTAAAATTAATGGTTCTCTGTTACCTGGATGATACTTCTCTTTCTCTGATCCTCTCGAATTTTTGCTTACAGCCATTATTCTCGTTTTCTCACGAGCACTAATATTTAAAAAAGATTGCTTCGTGTCCGCTGCGTGGATAGTAACAATATAATAACTCAATTCAAGTTCACGGTAACAGTTTTTATGTTCTGACTCAATCAACAAATTAATATTATTTTGTTTGCTATTTCTCTACCCCTTTGAACACTATGGGATGCTAGGACTTCCGGTTTAAGATTGTATAAAAACAGCATTGAAAATCTCAAATCGAAAAATTTATTGTATTCTATTCGAGTTTCGATGTCACAAACTACACCAGTATCAGTTGAGATAAATGGTACTGACAGCAAACTGAGATGAAACAATTCGACAGAGGTTACACCAATAGACGAGTTTAACCATCACCTCCTATATCAAGAAGCCTCCACACGGTCTTTTATAAGTAGTCCATGCAGACTGTTTAAAAAGTGAACCAGTTGTCAGCATGAACCCAAAACCTTTTATAAAAATAAGAATGGTAGAATGGTAGAAATCATATAAATCTCGGTGCGCTGCCGCGAAACGGCATTAACCGATTCATCTGTAGTAATAAATCGATGATGAGGAGTAGTGAGGTGGAATGGAGATGGGGGGAAGAGGGGGTGCATAGCACCAAAAATCGAGAGTGTATTTCGTGTGCTAGGGCAACATCATATCCCTAAGGAAAAAGGCAGTGATTGGGCTAAATTTAGAGTTGTCGTCAATTAATTCAATATCTAGGAGTGAGTTAAAATTGCTGGTGGTACAGGTTTTTGCTTCATCGTAGAAATTTTGGTTTAAATTTTTTATATAGACTTTGATGTCATCAATTTTAAGATCCCTTTTTATACTATTATTGCTAATGCATTTAGGGGCGCCGACGAGTCTTCTTATAATCTTCCCTTCTGCCATAGAGAGTTTATTTTTTAAGTGATCACTTAGAGTGTTAATGGCGGGGCAGGCATAAGTTAGAATTGGCCTAATTGCCATTAGGTAGACAGTGCGCTTGCATTTTAAGTCTAAAGATGACTTCGAGTTTAATATGGAGTTGAGGGCCCAATAGGCACCATTCGCTTTTTCAATAATTTTATTTATGTGTTGTTTCCAACTTAAATTAGAGGTGATGGTGACTCCTAGATATTTTGCACTCTTTGTGGGTTTAATGATCTGCTTGTATAGGACTATATCAGGAATAGTTCTACCTTTCTTTTTACTATTGAAAATAATCATTTGGCACTTATCCGGGTGTAGTTTTATCTTCCATTGTGAGCACCATTTTTCGATATTGTAGATCTTGTTTTGCATGTATTTGAAGGCTTGTAAATGGCTCATAGATTTCGTGATAATTGCTGTATCGTCGGCATATAGGGCTGTGAATTCGTTTGGATT
>NC_092212.1:36901217-36911825 GCF_043381705.1 Parasteatoda tepidariorum | reverse complement strand
AGTTTAAATGGGCCTTTCATGTTATATCATTAAATTTAGTAAAACTATTTCTCGGGCATTAGGTTTTAACTCTTATAAGAATATGCATATTTTTTTCTGTTAATGTACAAATATTTTTCCGATGTGTTTTGGATATTCCTTCTCTAATAAAAAGAGATACCATTTTGTTTTCGTTTGCATAAGAAAGAATATCAAGCATTTTTCTTTTTTAAATTTAATTAGTCACAATAAAGAAGGAACGTTGCAATGCTACATTAACGACGTCTCTAGAGTAACTGAATGACGGTTCATGTAGAAATCGCAGGTATGCGTCTCATACAACAACGCCCCCTATAGTTCGTTGCGATCGCGAATTAAATAAAAAACGGTAACTTAAATGTAGTCGTTGCTAATTTGACAGACTTACTTTGCTTTTACTTTAATTATTGTTAGTTTAATCATATATATATAATCAATGTCATCATCATCATCAATATTTATCTGGGTGCCTGGACCGTTAGAGGCCTTTTTCCCATTCGTCTTGAATTGTGATCTTTAAGGTGGTTCTTTCTGGTAATTGGAATGCAACTGGAGTAAAAGGAATTTAAATATTTTGAATTTTAGATAAAATTACGTCACTACAAAAGTAAGCTGCCATCGGCCTGAGGTTTATATAATCAATGTTAATTCAAAGTATAACTAAATAGTTTTATTTTGAACAAAGTAACGGTGAATTAAATAAATCAAACAATTATAACTCCGCCCACAAATAAACTGCTAAAGAAATACTTTGATTACCAGTTTTATCTTTTTACCCAGATTGATACGGTTTTATGCTGGCACGTATTTGTGACAGTCGGCGCGAAAGGGTTAACATACAAAAAAAAAAAAGAGTGAACCTATTTGAAGATGAGATTTAAGAATCTAACGGGGGGAAAAAAGATTTCCTAATATTAGATAAATGTGTTACAACTGTGATAGTAAATTCAATAGTTACTGATCTCACAACTGCACAGCAACTATCCAATATTTGAAAATCATTTCTTTTTAGATTCTTTACTCTCATCTTCAAATGTGTTTTTTCTTTTCGCCATTGACGTAACTATTGGACTAGCCATTTGACACAATCCCGATCGAATTGTTTCATCTCCATACTTGTCAGCTTTCGTGCTCTTCAAAAAATTCCTAGTGGTAGTGAAATAATTGTTGAAATGATATGTAGACCAGGTGTTTCCAACTTACATGAGGCTGGGGGCCGCAATTAAAAACACCAGTCAAATGGCGGTCAGATGGTCAAATTTCCCAGAGAAAAATTCTCTGATACGCACATGCTAAGTTATATTCACAAAATACAAAAAAAACGAAATAAAAAAGAGCAACACGCACGATTATTTTCGTGTTTGAATAAATATATTCTTGAATGTAAAACCTGAGAAATAAACTTTTTTGCACCGCTGGTATGCTAAATTTCAAAGAAATGAAGAAATTAGGACTTTCTAACGAAAGAAAAGTATATTTTAAACCCATATAGATTTTTTACGAAAATTGTGCGCAAAAAATTGACAACTAATATATTTTAGTATGCGGGCCTCAAGAAAAGGCTAAGTGGGCCAAATCATCACCTCCTACATCAAAAAGCCTCCACAGGGTCTTTTATAAGTAGTCCGCGCAGACTGTTTAAAAAGTGAGCCAGTTGTGCGCATGTACCCAAAACCTTTTATAAAAGTAATTGAGAGAAATTTATCATATATATTTGAGAATTGAATCTGTAGTGGTTGACAAGTGTATAAGGCAAACCAATAATATTCATAAATAAAATAAATTTTTAGTCATATATTTGCTACCACTTTCTTATTTTAACTATATTCTGCCTTAAATGACTCGTTCGGTAAATGGATATCCTTCACAGTGGTCTGATCAAACTACCTATAAAAAACTGCGTGGAGGCTTTCAGTAATAGGAGGCGCTGGCCGCCAGTTGGTAACCACTGTTGTAGACAGATACTTATCCCTTTGCACCATGATGTCGCCTCTGAGTCGACAGAAATATTTACGACTCTAAAATTAAAAAATATACATGTCTTAATTAGTAACCACATTGTTTAATGAATTCTAAAATACTATTTTAAGCATTTTAAATGATTTAGTGCTTAGGGCCGTAAGGCCTCAGACGCCCAGTTCCACTACAACGAACGAACGATTTAGCGCTTACATTTGTTCAAACAGCAGTTTGAAGTACTCAGAGTGCACAAGGTTAATTCACTTTTCATCATCACATAAAACACAATAAGTCCTAGTGTTTAGATTTTATTGGGCACCTGGGCCGCGAAGCAGCCCCTATCCCATTCATCTGGAATTTTTGAACAGTTTTGGTTGAGCAATGAGGTAAGCAGGCAATGGAGTTGCTTTTATGAATGTTTCAAGCTCTTTGCTTGAATAACTAAAAAGGAATCAAAAATAAATTGAGCAGCTTGCTCTAAACTGTGTTTGTTTGATTTTGGAGTTGTTCAGAATTGTATCAGCATGAGTAAACGTTATTTTCAGAAAGGTTGATGAAATTATTTGTTTTGATAGTTATGATATGAGGCGTCGGAGGTGAAATGTGCAGCTATTGGTCTGTAGTTTTTATCTTTGATCTAATTTTCAAATTTAAAGATTTCATTAAAATTTGCTGTTTTACATTCTATGGCTTTATCGAAAAAATCTGCGTTTAGCTTGTATATATGCTGTGATAGAGTTGGTATTTTGAGATCTGCATGTATATTGGTATTCCGGATGAACCATCTTGCACAGGTTATTTTTCTAAGGATCTTGTTTTGGCATTGGTTTAATTTCTTCAGTAGATGTTGAGGCATAGGTAAGTATTGGGCGGATCATTGCTGTAAAACACAATAAGATCATCATATGTGTTGGTTATCTTAGCATCAGCCCCGCTAGGGGCTCCAACTAATTCATCTGAGTGGAAATAAAACACAATAAGATTGAGCCGGTCTTCGATATGTACGTTTAAACTATTTAAAAGTAATGGTAGTTAATAAATCAAATGTGCTAAAATAAGAATAAAGCATGAATGCAAAAATCTTTCTATCACATCAAATAAAAAAACTAAAATCTTTTGGAAAATTAGAGCAATAACTAATGTTTGCATATTTGACTGCTGTCTGTGCCATTTTATCTTACGGAAAGTGTAACTTGTGACACCGAGACTGGAATAGGTTTCAATAAATTTTATTATTTGAGAATTTTAAGTTGTGATTCTACTCAAAACTATAAGTATACCATGGCTGAAAGCCCTTATATAGCAAGACGGAAAAGAGCAAAAACTGGTACGAAAGACATTTCATTTTAGCATTTTTTTTGAGAAAATGAAATATCTGTAACTATCAAGATTTCTTTTATAAATTTAGTCTATATATGAAACTGCCTATTTTCCAGGGATAAAGTAGATATTGTTGAATTGTTTTAAAAAGAATAAGTTAACTCCTCCCGAAAACTAGCTATAACTGAGATGGTTTTACTACCAGCCTTTCCTCTTTTCCGTCTTGCTTTCACCCCTGAAGTATACTGTTGTTGACGTATGCCTGTTTAGGCAGAGGGGTGCCATATATGGCCAAGAATTTAACTTCTGCCACACACGTTCGTCGCACCCCGTTTATAGGGCGGATCCATTCATACATCCATTCATTCATCCACAGATCGTAATTTTAACCTGAATTAGAGAACGATAGATCTCCAATCCAGTACGCCCTGAGGTATTGATTTGTTATGGGAACATGGAGAACTTTGCGACTCGACTGATTTAACGTGCATCAGTCACCATTTACTACCCGGGGAATCTGGTGTTCGAATCCACGAACTCTCGGACATGGACCAAGCGTCCTACCGACCAGGCTATTCCGGCCTTATAAGTATACTCTCATGAAACTATGAGAAGATCAAAATAATAGAAACTTTATCTCTAATGTCACGCATATTTGCAAATTAAATCCATCATCGATTCAAATTTAACTAGACGAGCACATTAAAAAAGAATAAATTGCTTGATAATATGGCGCAGCTTAAAACGGTATTAAAATTGTAGAGAATTGAAACTAAATTTTGGTTCAGTGCACAAAAAAATTTAAATAGTGTTCTAGATTTGATACAACCTTATATTATTTATTTCGCTTTCCCAAAATATTGAAATATGTTTCACTTTAACTATAAATTTCGAATTTAATATTGTAATGGAATTCTACAATTCGAAAATAGATTTATATAAAAAAAAAGAAGTAAGTTTTTTCAAAAGGATTTTAAAAAATAGCATCGCTATTTGTCTTCTCTATTTTGAAGTTCCATTTATTTTTCGGTGCATTTTGTTCAAGGAAATCTTTCTCAAAACTCGAAGTAAACAAAACGTTAACAGAAACTGCGGCGGGAAATCTTCTTTCGAATCAATTTTTTTTATCAGCATGAAAAAATAAATAAATATTAGAAAAGTTGTAAAGAAACCAATGCATTACTATTTTAGTGATTTTTGAAAAGAAAGAAATCTCTGAAAAGTTTCAGTACTCTCAACTGTTCCAAGACTTGCACGCTAAAAAGAAATTTAAAATATCAGATAAAAGTTCTTCGAATTTTATTTTGTTTAAAAATGGGTCGTAACTGATCTCGCGACTATTGAATATTTTTTTTAAGATTTATTTATCATTTACACTTTTATTTTATGCTGAAAGCGGAAGAGCATTTTGAGTTATCACTTTAAATGAGAATTAAAAGGACAGAATAACACAAATATCAGCAAACTGTCGAAAAAATGATACTTTATATTAGCATTTGTATTGATATAAAATTCTTTAAGGGTATTATACAATGCTTAATACAATGTAAATACTGCCCTATATATTATTATCAATTTTATTTTATAACCGTCGTTGACACTAGGTTTACGGACGTTTCTTATATACCTATCTCTACGTANTAAAGTAAAAGCAAAGTAAATCTGTCAAATTAGCAACGACTACATTTAAGTTACCGTTTTTTATTTAATTAGAACTTGATTCTGATTTTATATGAATGCTTTTCTGAATCACCCGTCCCCAAGGGGTTAAAGGTATTATACAATGCTTTATACAATGTAAATACTGCCCTATATATTATTATTATTAATATTTTATTTTATAACCGTCGTTGACACTAGGTTTACGGACGTTTCTTATATACCTATCTCTACGTACACGATCAATTTGACGTATGAAAGAATACATATAATTGTGATTCTTAATTTAATAAATTCAATTTAGTAGATTTTTATCAACCACTATTTTTCTAAATAATTCGTAGGCTTATATAATTCACCACTTTATATTTTCAAAAACTTACAGACTTATTATTTACCATTTTTTTTTTTTAAATTATTTAGGCATGTCCGGAGCAGTTGGCATCTCTACACATAGAAACCAATGTAATTGTATACTATAAGAAAAAAATGAAAATATGAGATATATATTTATAAACTATTCTAGTATTTTATGTTTCAATACTCCAACTAAGAAACTGAAACCCTCAAAATCTGACACTCTGACATCAATTGACATTCTGCGTTTGTTCTTTCTATTGCTTATCGGCAACAGTTGTTTGTCGCTTGTTTTATTTGAGATAACGATATCGGATAACGAATCGAAGTATTGTCGGTACATTCCTATTTAATATTGATGTGATAATTGCTTGTTTACTCAAGCTTTTGTCTAAATTATGATCGCGTCAAATTGACGCATATCCGTAAGATAGGTATACCACATAGAGAATTTCAATATTTCAACGCTTTTGAAGAAAATAGCCTTCAATATAAATTTACTTCGATCAATGGTTAAAATTCATTACAAGAGATAAGATAAAAATTCGAACGGGTTTCATAATTTTCCCTACAAAATTTGAAATGCGTCAAAATAACGCGTCCCGTTAACCTAGTGTTAAATAGCCGACCCAAATTTGGGTTTACGACTACTAAGGTTCAATTCCGTAGCCTTGAAATTTTAAGTCCAATCCAGAAGACAAAAGAATTCCTGGATCAAATATTGGGAGTAATTTGCCTTCGTGGAAGACTTTTTAATGGAACTCACCGGCATTTGCGTTACATGGAGAGGAAAACAGCGAGAACCACTCACGGTTAGCCAGACGACAAAAGGACCCATGATCCGTCTACCACAGAGTATAATTCAAGTCAGTACTGTGGTCGTTGAAGCCGGGTGCGTATTCGTATCGACCAGCCACTGCTGGGATCGAACCTGGTTCACAGCATTGGAAGGCGAACGCTCTATCCCCTGAGCCATCGCGGCTCTGTTATTAATATTAAAGGATGTTTCTAGGTTTTCAATAAAACATTTTCTTATAACTAGGAAACTAAACTTTTGTATAACTAGGAACGCCAAAGTACATTGTTTAGTAGATCAAATCAGTTCATGCATAGATCATTTATCGTTTCAACTGTTAGTTGTTTATCTCTATTTTATCAAAATGCAGTCCCATAAATCTTTTCAAAATGTTGAACTTATTCTCTTAACGCAATACCACTAATGTTTAATATCAGTAACCGAAGTGATGAAATCTCCAATCCAATGTGACCAATCCACTTGACCCACGATTTAACTTTAAAGGGTCAATAAATTAGATCAAAACATCAATTATGTACGTACTTTGAATCTAATGTTCAGTTAGGTCATCACCTCCTACATCAAAAAGCCTCCACACGGTCTTTTATAAGTAGTCCGCGCAGACTGCTTAAAAAGTGAACCAGTTGTGCGCATGAACCCAAAACCTTTTATGAAAGTAATTGAGAGAAATGTATCATATATATTTGAGAATTGAATCTGTAGTGGTTAACAAGTGAATTAGGCAAACCAATAATATTCATAAAAAAAGAAATTTTTAGTCATATATTTGCTACCACTTTCTAATTTGAACTAAATTTTGTATTACATGACTAGTTCGTAAAGTGGATATCCTTCACAATAGTCTGATTGGACTACCTATAAAAACCCGTGTAGAAGCTTTCAGTTATATGAGGCGTTGGTTAGGTCCACAACTAGATACGGATCCTTAACATCTGATCACAAAAAATTATTAATTTTCATTCATTGTTAATAAAGAACTATTGGTATTCAATAGCTTCACAACTTATTAATAACAAAAACGCAGGCATTTATGTCATTTTAAATTTTTAAGTGGATACTGGGCATTGACTTTTGCATTGATATGAAACTATTTTAAGATATTATACAATATGTTCTGTAAATAATATCCTATATATTATTATTATTATAATTTTTATTGAAGGAGGGGTTTTCAGGTATTCAATGAAACAATTTTTTAGAACTAGGAAACTAAACTAGGTACTTTTTTAACGTTTATCAATGCGCTTTTTAGATCAAATCCCCCTCGTGTTCGAAGCATTCATCTTTTGTTTCAACTGATTGCTTCCTGTCTCTACTTTATCAAAATGCAGTCGGCATATCCATACACCTTATGAAATGTTAAACTTATTCCTGAACTCAAAATATATCTGTATCTGAAACACATTTTTATTAATTTCTCACAGAAGTCAAATTCATCGAATTTACGACTAAATTTGATAAACAGTTTTTTTTTTATTTCCAATGGCAGATTATAGACAGTAACAGCATGCATAAACGTCTAATAAAAATAAGAACAGAAACAAAAGATGCTGCAACAGAGTCTGTTAATCACAACATGTCTCTAGCTTCCCAGTAGCGTTCAGTGATAGAATTCCTGCAAAGTGCAGAGCAACGGAGAAGGTGCGTGGAGTCCATGTCCTCACCGGAACAAATTTGATAAACAAGATGAAGGGAAACGTACAACAAAGCAAAACAATATTTACGATAATCATCAAACAGTTAAAATAAAAATTTAGTAATTACAGTCAATTAGTAATTTTAGGAAACTAGTTCTAAATTATAGAATTACGCAAAAAACATTGAAGTAGTAATTCTGCTTTAATGTTTTTTTTACTATACTTTTACTCATCATTTCATTTCTTTCTGAACACATTTAGTATTTTATTTTATAATCGTCGTTGAACAGCCGGCCCAATTTTCTTGGATTTACGACAGCTAATGTCTAACTCCGTAGCCTTGTAATTTTGAACCCAAACCAGAAGACAAGGGAACTTCTGGATCAAATATTGGGTGAAATTTGCCGTTCTGGAGGACATTTTAAGGAACAAACCCGCATTTGTGTTACATGGAGAGGAAAAAAACGAAAACCTCCCATGCTTAGCCTGATGGCAAGGGGACTCGAGCCCATGATCCGTCTACCACTGAGGATATTTTACGTCAGCACTGTAATCGATGCAAACTGGATGCTGAATTCGTATTGACCATCCATCTTTGGGATTCGAACCCGGTTCACCTCATTGGAAGGCAAGGGTTCAAATCTCAACCTCTGTCTTTAAAATTCGCTTAATTTCAAGAAGGCTTGCTGATATTGATGGCATAAGTAACAAAAACAACCTTATTTTAAATGTAAACAAGCTTTAAAAAAATGTTCGCTTCTACATTTCTATTATCTTGTTTTGCAATAAAATATTTCTNGACAGTAACAGCATACATAAACATCTAATAAAAATAAGAACAGAAACAAAAGATGCTGCAACAGAGTCTATAAATAACAACATGTCTCTAGCTTCCCAATAGCGTTCAGTGATAGAATTCCTGCAAAGTGCAGAGCAACGGAGAAGGTGCGTGGAGTCCATGTCCTCACCGGAACAAATTTGATAAACAAGATGAAGGGAAACGTACAACAAAGCAAAACAATATTTACGATTATCATCAAACAGTTAAAATAAAAATTTAGTAATTACACTCTATTAGTAATTTTAGGAACCTAGTTCTAAATTATAGAATTATGCAAAAAACATTGAAGTAGTAATTCTGCTTTAATGTTTATTTTACTATACTTTTTTCTCTCCATTTCATTTCTTTCTGAACACATTTAGCATTTTCTTTAATAATCGTCGTTGCACAGCCGACCCAATTTTTTTGGATTTACGACAGCTAATGTCTAACTCCGTAGCCTTGTAATTTTGAACCCAATCCAGAAGACAAGGGAACTTCTGGATCAAATATTGGGTGAAATTTGCCGTTCTGGAGGACTTTTTATGGAACAAACCCGCATTTGTGTTACACGGAGAGGAAAACCACGAAAACCTCCTATGCTTAGCCTGATGGCAAGGGGACTCGAGCCCATGATCCGTCTACCACTGAGGATATTTTACGTCAGCACTGTAATCGATGCAAACTGGATGCTGAATTCGTATTGACCATCCATCTCTGGGATTCGAACCCGGTTCACCTCATTGGAAGGAGAGCTTTCTAACCCCTGAGCCATCTGAACACATTAGTGCTGAACATATTATTAGGCCAGAATAGCTGGTTGCTAGAGCGTTGGGCTTGTGTTTGTGAGAACGTGAGTTCGAATTCTGTCGGCCGAAGAATACTAGTGTATTAAAATGGAAACTGGCGCACGTCGGGGTCACAAATTCCTCCAAAGTCCCATAAGTACTAAATTGGAGATTGATCATTCTCTGGTTCTGGTCAAAATTATGATCTGTGGAGGAAGGAATGGAGTGAGATTGGATCGTCCCTGTAAAACGTGTTGTGACATGTGTACGGCTGATGTAGTATTCTTAACCATAGATGGCGCCATTGAATAAGCTAGAAAAGCAACCTCTGTCTTTAAACTTCGCTTAATTTCAAGAAGGCTTGCTGATATTGATGGCATAAATAACAACAACAACCTTGTTTTAAGTGTAAGCAAGCTTTAAAAAAAATGTTCGCTTCTACATTTCTATTATCTTGTTTTGCAATAAAATATTTCTATCCACTATAACAGCTAACAGCATTTTTAGTTCTTTTTAAAAAATTCGCTTTTATTAAACTTAAATCTGTAACAATTTGCTACGGAAACTATATCATAATATGCACACAATTGCGAAAAATATTTCAAAGTAAACCAATTCTCATCACAATATTTTTAACTAAATTTTCCTGCACTATACAGAATTTGTTTCAAAATATATTTGCTTTGTAGATCAAATCCCGTTCATGTTCAAAGCTTTCATTCCTCGTTTCTACGGTTTATTGCATATCTCTATTTTAACAAAATGCAGTCCGCATATCCATAAGTCTTTTCAAAATGTTAAACATATTCCTTAACTCAAACTCTATCTGCATCTAAAGCTGTCCCATTAGTTTATGACAGAAGTCAGATTCATCGAATTTACAACTAAATTTGATAAACACGATAAGGGGAAAAACATGCAAATCGAAACATATTTACGGTAATATAAAGTAGTCCAGTAGATTTATTCAAACATCTGAATTTTAAAGAAAACTAACTCTAAATTGAAGAATTATGTAAAAATATTAAAGTAGTAATTGTGCTAAGAGTGGAAAGCATTTTATTTTTCGAGAAAGCATTTTTAACTTTATTTTCAATTCTTTTTTAACGCATTAAAGCAAATATTTTATTTATACCTACTATCAGGTTAATTTTTCACAATTAATAAATAAATAAATAAAAACTGATGATATATATATATATATATATATTTTGTCTAAGTACTTGACTCGAA
>NC_092212.1:36884097-36897013 GCF_043381705.1 Parasteatoda tepidariorum | reverse complement strand
GTCATAATGTAATTTCAAAAGAGAAAACCTAACAATCAATTGATATTCACAAGAGACGTACCTTGACATAACCTTAAATCCGTCGCATTGTCCGTGGGATTGTTTTCACTCATTTTTTACAATTGTTATCCACTAAATTTTAAAATAAAAAATACCTCCTATTAAATTATATGTGTATCAAAACAAACTTAAAAAATATTTATAGAAAAACATATTTTTATGACTTATATTATTTTTATGCTAGTGAGAACCAAAACAATATGGAAATGAATGAGGGAAAAACTAGATTCTACCACGTGATTTCCCGGCCAATAAAAATGTAGCGTTAAACGTTTAACGCTACCTTGTTGGAAGTCGCATAAGAAGTATAACTTCAAAAACTAAGTCATTTGCCATTAAATATATTGCTATTAGGTATACAGCTTAGTTTATCAGGTACTTTCATTACAAGTTGGAATATGTAAGCACACGCTCTTTAGCGCCATATATGCTGTGCCTTATTAAGCTGGAACATTACTTTTGAGTCAAAGAATAAATACCCTACCACTTTTATATATTTTACTGTACAACCGTCGTTAGACAGCAACCGAATTTTGGGTTTACGACAACCAATGGTTAACTCCATGGCCTTGAAATTTTGAACACAATCCAGAATACAAGGGAATTCCTGGATCAAGTATTGGGAGAAATTTGCCTTCGTGGAGGACTTTTTGATGAAACTAAAACGCATTTGCGTTACATGGAGAGGAAAACCACGAGAACCTCCCACGGTTAGCCTAACGGCCAGGGGACTCAAACCCACGATCCATCTACCACTGAGGACATTACACTTCAGCACTGTGGTCGGTGCAAGCCGGATGTGAAATTCGTATCGGTCAGCCATCGCTGGGATTCGAACTCGGTTCACCTCATTGGAAGGTGCACGCTATAGCCCATGAGTCACGGCGGTTCTTCTTTTCTATTAGAACCTTTTATACATTACTGATGTGAAAGGAAAGTAGTACTTTCGCAGACAGATCTTTCCGATAGACCTAATAATTTTTCTTTCAAGCTCTTTGTCCGCTACCTAAAGAAAGGCATAACAAAAATGACTGTTAAAATATGTAATAAGCATTACCTATTATCTCCTATTTTTAAAACAATGAATAAGAATAGTCTAAAGTTACTATTAAAGCTAAAATACTTTTCTTCTATAAAAACCTTGTTTATTCGTTTCCTACAAAATTAGAGTACATTTAGGCGGGCCAGGTGGCCGAGCGGTTAGCGTGCCTGACTGTGAAGCCATAGGCTGCGGGTTCGAATCCCGCTCTGGGCGTGGATGTTTCTCTCTCTCTTTACGCTGTCCTCTGTTGTGTGTGTGTGATGTGTGAATGTGGCCCACCCTATAAACGGGTTTGTGGCGTGGGCAATGTTGCTCGCCTCCGTGACTTTGGTTCACAGGTGCCCACTGGGTAACGCGAAATGATCAACAATTCTGGCATAGTATAGGCAAAGATTCAAATTCAGTGCCTGCCATTGGGGGAAAAAAGAGTACCTTTAGTTTGAAATTACATACGAAAGTGTAAAACTAATCTGCCAAAATTTGCAGAGAATGATAAATAACAGAAATAACCTCAAACCCACACTTCTCTAATATTGAAGTTTTAATTTATGAAATACATGAAAATTCGAACACCAAATTCAATTCATGGAAATGTAAAAGAATTCTTTTCAAGCAAGAACTAAATCGAAAAGTTTAAATAAATGAGTAAAGAATTGACGATTATTTTCCTTTTTTTCTCAGATATTATCACCTTTTAACATTTTATTCTCTTTGTAAAGTTCGTTCAATTTATTTTATGGGATAGCTATACCTATTCAACTCAAAACCGTACATTGATATTCCCAAAGAAATGAAAATTTTATCAAAATACGTTATTCAAAATGCGCATTTGAAACGATACATGATTGATGATAGTAAATTCGAAACATTTAAATTATTGTAATGTTCAGACGGTTTTTTCAAAGTTAAAAATATTTTTTCTATTGATAAAGTAAGTGAACTTGATTTATAAAACCTGCAAGCCTTCGTTAATTTCAATCATAACTATGAAATTCATTAATGCTAAAGTTAGCTTAAGATAGAGCTTCATTATTTTATATTTGAAATATTAAATGCGTTTATGAATATATAGTTTCGTCTTATCAATTAAAGTAAAATAATTAAACCTCTAAAGGTTATACTTATCGTACTTATATTTAAAAAGCTATAGTATGAATAGTACTTATCTCTTCTAATTTTTATTAGCTAGATATTTATTTACTAATTACTTTTTTTAATCTTTTGTCGTCATCTTATATTATTCTTGAATAAATTTATTACGTACTTTAAAATAGAGGGTTATTTAGCTAATGTTTTTGAAGGTTAATTGCTAAAGCTTTGTTAATCTTAAAAGGTTTGAACTTTTTTGAAATTCCATGAGTGTTTGGTAAATTAATTATCTAATAGTATAGTTTTTATAAAAGGTAGTTAAAAAGTAAAAATAAAATAATGGATAGGATCCGTTCCATCTAATATAATTAAGTATCGACCTTAAAATCATAGAGTAATCTAATGAAATAATTTGACTCTTTGCAAAAAGCAGCCGTCATTTTATTTAATAACATTTTATGTATCGGTGGCAAAGAGGATTGAGTTCTCGCCTCCCTGTGAGGTGATCCTAGTTCGAATCCCACAAGCGAATTTTGCATCCGGCTTGAAACGGCACAGTGCTGACGTAAAATATCCTCAGTGGCAGACGAATCCTTAATCAAAATCCCTTGTCGTTGGGCTTACTGTTGGTGTTTTTTCTATCCATGTCTTGCAAATGCGGGTTAATTCCATCCAAATGTCCTCCACAATAAGTGTTTTGTTCCAATTGTAAACAAGGATAGTGCACATCTGATAAGAGGAAAAGTCACTTCCTTAAGCTATCTTACCTTCGACAATCTCAAAAAAATTGTTTATACAAAAAGAAATATCAAAGGGTATACAGAGCATAATAGAGAGACCCTTTAAAACCCAAATTGACTGAAACGAATATAAACTTCAGTTGATTCGGATTTTTCCTGTATCTGTACTTCAGTCATACAGATACAGAAAAAATGTTTACGATAGTATTTTAATATTCAGTGTCTGTAACTAAAACCACATCCCTCTGAGGTGATCCAAGTTCGAATCCCAGAAGCGAATTTTATATCCGGCTTGAAACGACACAGTGCTGACTTGAAATATCCTCAGTGGCAGACGAATCATTAAGACATTAATTAAGACGAATCATTAACCTTGCAGTTGGGCTTACTGTGGGTGGTTTTTCTATCAATGTCTCGCAAACGCTGGTTAATTCCGTCAAAAGCGTCTTCCACAATAACTGTTTTGTCCCAATTGTAAGCAATGATAGTGCACATCCGATAAGAGAAAAAGTCACTTCCCAAGCTATCTTGCCTTCGACAATCTCAAAAAAGTCTTGTACAAAAAAGAAATATTAAGGGGTATATAGGGCATAATAGAGGGACTCTTTAAAACCCAAATTGATTGAAACGAATATAAACTTCAGTTGATGCAGATTTCTCCCGTATCTGTACTTCAATCATAGGGATACAGGAAAAATGTTTACGATAGTATTCAGAATTCAGTGTCTGTATTTATAAGCTTGCATTTTTTTAAAAATTTTGGACAATCGGATAATAAGTTAAATCTATTTAAGTTCAAATAAAATAATCTACTTGCTCTGGGCCGAGAACTGTAAAGGTTCTTCTGTTCATCTGTAAGTGCTCATCGCATATATTTGCTTCTTCTTTCCATCTGTATTCTACACGATTTTGAATCTTCTTTACATTTGCATTCTTCACCACTTTGATAGCACACTGGTTTTCATCTGCATCGATATCATAAATGCTTTGTAGATCAAAGACATCTATCCATCTGTAACTATTTAATTTCTACAGATCATTTCGCTCAACTATTAAATTTTTTCTATTATTAGTACATATTCCCTTCTAACATCTTCGGAAGTTTGCAATCTTTTGGTTTTGATAATAAAATCCCTGGGGTCTGGATTACGCGAATAATTTGATGGTAGTTAACTTAAAAACAGGTCGGATGTTCATGTTCATCTAGGGATAATATAATATAATATAATATAATATAATATAATATAGTGAAAACACAAACTTTTAGACTGTTAAGAAATATATAATTCATTTAAAATTTAATTCAATAAGCCCAAGGAAGTAATGGCTTCTTGTAAATAGCTTTAACAAAGATTTATTGTAATATGATTAACTAAATTAAGTCTGATTGTATAGTTCTTCATTTTAATAAACTAATTGAATAGAATTATAAAGTTTCTAAAAGCATTTATTTAAGTACCATTTTTAATCAAATAATTAGAATTAAGGGGAATTTGTAATATTTATTTATCCAAAAACTAAATAGACTTACTTTTCCAAAATTTGATTAAAAGCATATAATATTCAACAAATGTAATTAAATTTTATACAAAATCATTTAGATAGTTTTGTATTAAAATTAAATAAAGAATATATTTACATAAAATCTTTTAGTTATATCTAGATTGATATTTTTGTCACGTACAAATCCAATTAGGACAAATCTGCAACTTAAATTTTGTTACTAACCGACGACCTTCTCCAGTACTTAATTAATTCGATAAAAGTTTATAATTTCTATAAAAATCTTCGAATTAAAATGTTGCATTTAAAANAATTAAATAAAGAATATATTTACATAAAATCTTTTAGTTATATCTAGATTGATATTTTTGTCACGTACAAATCCAATTAGGACAAATCTGCAACTTAAATTTTGTTACTAACCGACGACCTTCTCCAGTACTTAATTAATTCGATAAAAGTTTACAATTTCTATAAAAATCTTCGAATTAAAATGTTGCATTTAAAAATTTAACGTTTTATACATAAACTTTGAAGTATCTAGTATAATATATTATTACTTTGTGCAAATCCAGTTTTTCGGCCAAGCCAAGGTAATACACAAATCAAATGCTATTCTTAACTTCAGTATTAAAGCCCCTTAAAAATATATCTAACTAGCTTCTATTTTTACGTTTCAATTGCATACTATGCAATCTGACAACTTAGTGACAAAAATAGTTTCAAATAATTTTTGCAAATTATTCGTAAGTACATGGCATCCTTTCTCCCTTTATAATTTCCTACTTTTGTTCTATTTTGAATTTTTCTTCAATTTTTGTGATATTTTTACTTGGTAAAATTTCATCATTCACATCTGTTCTCCCTTTTATAATTTCACATTCTTGTTCTCTTTTGAATTTTTCTTCAATTTTAGCGATATTTTTACTTCATGAAATTTTGTTTATTATTTGTCCCTCATTTTTGTTTCTTTTGGTGCTCCTCACGGCATTGTATTGATATATTTTGCTTTGAATACATTAATGCAGTATTAGAAAGCACTCTTTTGCGGATACAATCGTGTGAGCAGATGCCGAGATTTTATCTTTTCTTTGTTAAATTTGCTAATTTTAATTTTATTGTTGAAATTTTTAATATTTCTTCTTTTTCTCTATAAAATTCTTTTTTTCCCTTTTTTTGTTTCTTTCTTCGTTTACTTTTTATTTTTATGATGAAATAGGGGTTCTATGTACTTGCCGCTTATGTGTAATTAATTCTTGAGTGATGTTTTTACTTGATAAAATTTTGTTTATGATTTGGTCCCTCTTTTTTATTTTTTTGGTGCTCCTCACAGCATTGTATTGATAGATTTTGCTTGGGATATATTATTACAATATTAGAAAACACTATTTTGTGGATATAATTTGTGAGCAGATGACGAGATTATATCTTTTCATTGTTAAATTTTCTAATTTTAATAAATTTTTTGTGAAATTTTTACAAAATGTTAATTTTTAATATTTTTTCTTTTATTCTTTCTTTTTCCCTTTTTTTTTGCTTCTTTCCCTGTTTACTTTGTGTTATGATATATTATGGGTTCTTGCAGTTAATGCGCAATTAATGAAACTCAGTATCTCTTAAATTCTTACTTTTTCTTTGAAATCAAGTGGTAATAGTCTCGCGTCCCTCACAAAATTTTTTAAAAAAACGTTTTTCGTATTTGATAGTTGTTACATCAATAGCTACAGCGCTCTAAACTTTGTGGTAAGCTACAAAAGCACCAGGGTTTGCCCAACGTCCTCACCTGCTCACAGCACTCACAGCAAAATTTTAAATCAATTTTTGATACAAGACGTTTTTCTAAATTTTATTATATAATCTTTATGCCCAAAGAATTACATTAAATTACATTATTACATTAATCCCAAAGTTCGGAAGTATGAAGCAACCGAAATTTTACCAGTTTATATCTAAAACCATGATTTCAGTTTAAGTTACAAGTAGGTTTTTACGAGATAGGGTTGTTAACCCTATGCTCAACCCCCAAGCTGGAGGACAAGGGGGTTACTCCTAGTCTGGTGTCTTCCCACTGACCTGTGTGCCCTACCAGTAGGCCGCGCTATCACCGGCATAGCTCAGTAGGTCCTTGACACACGCAAGCCCACTCACCACGACAAGGCGGTAACACCAAATAACGGGATGAAACAGAAACCAATTCATCTGGAAATTAACCTTTTCCTTACGGCTGGTACAACATTTGGACCACATGTGATGGTAGAATATGGTGCAGAGTAGACAAAGGGCTAAAAAACATAAATGAAAATCCATTGGTCATGTTTTACGCAAACTTGACAAAGTTAAAGTAGAGCAAGTTTTTGATTACGCCGTCCAGGTGGCCGAGCGGTCAGCGTGCCTGACTGTGAAGCCAAAGATTGCGGGTTCAAATCCAGCTCAGGACATCCCGCTCTCTTTCACTCTCTCTCTCTCTTTGCTGTTCTCTGTTGTGTGATGTGTGAATGTGGCCCACTCTATAAACGGGTATCTGTGGCTGTGTGGCGAGCATAATGTTGCTGGCCTCCGTGTCTCATTAACGATAAATGAACAACACTCCCGGCATCTTCCTAGGTGAAGAACAAATGTTCAGTGCCTGCCCTAAAAAATTGATTGGAAGCCTTAAGGCAATAGGAAAAGAGGAAGACCTAAAAATACCTGGTGTAGGACGAATGTAAACGTATTGAAAACAATAGGAAAAATATCGAGAGCGGCAAAATACCTGGCCACAAAAAGAGGGAGATGGAAAGCCATGACAGAAGCTCCGAGTGAAAAGGAGTATGTATGCCTAAAAGCACATTTTCTTAGACACTTACTTCATTTAATGGTGACTCAGAATCAGTAAATTGCTTTCTGATTAAGATGAATGAATGCCGTTAAGTTTTAATTTCACTAAAAGTTCTTAAGGTTTCCTTAAGAAAATGACCTATGTGAATTATGGAGTAACTCTAATAGATAAAAAGGGGGTTACTTTAATGATTAAAATGAGGAAATTATGCAGTATCCGAAAGAGAGGGTTATATGTTAGTTGAAACGAACTAATTATACCGGGGACACTCTAGAATACTATAAAGATGAAATATGTTACCCTTTTTGCGTGCGTAATTACGTTTTAAAAATGTTTTTCATAAATTCAGGATTATAACATTAGCCCCTTGAGAGACACCGGTTTCACTTTGGAACCGTTTATTGTGTAATAGTTTATAAGTAATAGCTTTCTTTTCTTAAAATGGTACTACTTAAAATTGCACTCTAAATTTTTAAAATATAAAGATAAATCAGATCTCTTCGCTTTGGTCTTTCGGGTGGATTAGAGTAAATCTGTTTTCAATTTTCGTTGAAATGCTATGTTACAACGATTTGTAACGAATTTTTTCACAGTGGCAGCAAATTTTATTTTTTAATCTGTGATACTCTGTACAAAGATATTGGTTTAAACTTATTTTACGCATTACTGTAATTAATTAAAGGTTCATAGAAAACGCATTTGGATATACTTACCTCTTGGTGAATCCATGATATACTAGAAAAACTAACCAATAATATTAATGTTTTGTTCGACTACTATCATACTCTCTCTCTCTTTCTCTCTTCTCTTTCTCTCTCCTCTCTCTCTCTCTCTTTCTCCCTCTCTTTCTCTCGCTTCTCTCTCTCTCTCTCTTCTCTCTCTCTCTTCTCACTCACTCTCTTCTCTCTCTTCTCACTCACTCTCTTCTCTCTCTGTCTTTCTCTCTCTCTCCTTCACTCTCTATTCTCTCTCTCTCTCTCTTCTCTCTTTCTCTCTCTTCTCTCTTTCTCTCTCTTCTCTCTCTCTCTCTCTTTCTCTCGCTTCTCTCTCTCCTCTCTCTCTTTCTCTCTATTCTCTCTCTCTATTCTCTCTCTCTATCCTCTCTCTCTATTCTCTCTCTCTATTCTCTCTCTCTCTGTCTTTCTCTCTCTCTCTCTCCCTCACTCCCACTTTCTCTCTCGCTTTCTCTTTCTCTCTCACTCTCTCTCTCTCTCTCTGTCTCTCTTTCTCACTTTAACTCCCTCACTTTCTCTCTCTCACTTTCTCTCTCTCTCTCTCAGAAATGGTAAGTCGTGAATCTGTATGGCAGAGCGTTATAGCTCTCTGTGACAATTAGTGATATATTGGCAAATCAACTCCTATTTTCTATTGGGTAGCAGCGGTGACTCAGTGAATAGAACCTTGCCTCTCAGTGAAGTGACCCGAGTTTGAATCTCAGCGATACGAATTACCGAATCTCACCGAACATAGTGATGACTTAAAATATCCTCATTGTTCGACGGCTCATAGGTAAGAGTTCCCTTGCAGTCAGACTAACCTTAGAAGGATTTTCGCGGTTTCCCTCTCTTTATAACGCAAGTGCGGGTTAGATCCATCAAAAAGTCCTCCAAGGAGATAGATATTTCTCCTCCCAATACTCGATCCAGAAGTTCC
Organism: Parasteatoda tepidariorum; assembly: GCF_043381705.1. NCBI lineage: Eukaryota > Metazoa > Arthropoda > Arachnida > Araneae > Theridiidae > Parasteatoda > Parasteatoda tepidariorum. The sequence continues at coordinate 36,888,108 of NC_092212.1, read as the reverse complement.
CTTATTTTCCTGGATTCGTATCAAAATTGCAAGGCTATGGAGTTAAACATCGGCTGTCATAAACTCGAAATTGGGTCGGTTGTTCAACGACGGTTATAAATTTTCTAATGGATCATGGAGTACTATTGCTCAACTAAATGCTAAGGTACAGTATTTCCACAATTCTTCTCCTCCAATAGTTATTATTTTCAACACAAATGGAATTTATATGAAAATCTTACTATTTGTAGATATAGGCATCGCGGTTAAACGCTGCGGAGATATTCTAATTAACACAATATCTTTACAAATCCGTCTTTTCTACTCTCATAAACTATCTTTAAAGGAAATACTGTTGCCTCAATCTTTGCAATAATGCAACCAATAGCCCTGATTTTATGCAGAGCTTTTAAAGGCCAATGAGTAACTGTTTTTTGAAATCGAACTTTTTTTAGAGAATATCCTAAGTAACTCCAAGTAGCCTAAGTAATGCCATTTGACGGTACTTATCTGTCTAAATATGTTAAACACTATTTTGATTTGCAGTCTATATTTGAGTATAACTTACTTCTAAAGAACAATTCGCTCAACTCAAAAAATCAAGTTTTGAGATAAGTGGGTTTAAAGTTTTCATTACTAAGCAAAATGCATAAGAAATGATTTCGTTTGCTTTAAAGAAGATTACCTTCAAGTTGAATTATGAGTTGTGCAAGTATTGCTGCTGAAAAGAATGTGTATTTTTATATTTACACCTGTTCTTAGTCCAAAACGTGTGTTTTTTGAGTTGTACCACTATTGCAGCCCATGAGCGAATTGTTTATAAGAGTTTTACAATCAGAAAATTTTATCAGACATTCTTTAAAACAGTTGAATAAATAACTGTTCAATAATTTTTTGCTACTTGCAAAAAGAGTTAATACTATTTGATATGAAGAGCAATATAATGGTATAATTTTACCTCAAAAGAATATTTATTGTATTACACGTATAAAACCGGTTTTTAAAAATTAATACTTATTCTATACATTCATTTTCTGACACTATTTCTAATTATTGATCTGTCAAAGAAATTTGGAAGTATTAATACTCACCGTTTTAGGTGGCAATGTATTTGTAGAATTTGTCCTCTAAATACAACTAGTAATTCAGCAATTGAACATAAACTAAATTGAAACTGACATTGTTTCTAATTTATATGGTTATTGATTTATGTGTATGGTTGTTCAACAAAATCGATTTACTAGAACTGACATCAAATAAACGCATTATTTTAGACCAACCACCATTAAATAAAGTGACAGATAAAAACAAGGTTGACAGTTATTTACTTCCAAACATTAAAAGATAAAGAATTCTATGCAGTCGAAATTCTCAGAATTCTTAGTTCAATCTAACTGCATTCACAGGATTTTTTGAAGATCACTAGGGCTACCAACTTTCTATGCTTTTAATAAATATTTATTCTAGTGGTAGTTATGTTTATGTGTGAATATATTATTTTCCACACTACTACATACAAAGGATTTAAAAGTTCATATGCAAAGCCACTCTTGAAATTCGCTGACTATTATACTCTTTATATATTTGTTGTATTTATTTATATAGGGCCGGGATAGCCTGGTCGGTAGGGAGCTGGACCCATGTCCGAGAGTTCGTGGGTCCGAACCCCACCGGCCTAGGATTCCCCGTGTAGTAAATGGTGAGTGATGCACGTTAAATCTGTCGAGTGGCAAGGTCCTCCATGTTCCCATAACAAATCAATACCTCTGGGGGTACTGGATTGGAGATCGATCGTTCTCTGATTCAGGTCAAAATTACGATCTGTGGATGTATAAATGGGTTCGCGCTATAAACGGGGGTGACAGAAGTCGAATTCTTAGCCATAGATGGCGCCACCGGAAAACAAGAACAATCGCACCCCTCTGCCTAAACAGGCATACGAAAGCAAACAATTAATTATACGTAGTCGTGGTCAAACTCATTTAGAATTAATTATAATTCAAAAAGTTTAATATTGCCTCCACTTTAAATATGGAAATAAAATCTTCCTGGAAAACTGAAAAAGTTTGCAGTTATGGAAGACATTAAAACAATAATTAATTTTGAATGTATAAATGTAGATTTGAAAAACTTGCTCTGCTTTGTAAAAAAGAATTTACTAGTGGTAACATACTTATTTATAATTTCTTTTATGATAAAATACAAAAGCAACAGGGACCTTAACAATGTATACAAAGCACATCTCATATTTACCTCAATTGTAACATTGTTAGATATTGTTGAAGCAAGAAAAAATACACGCTACACAGAAAAGGATATCCCAATGTGACACCCAGCAGTTAATTTCAGGATTGATGTCTACATGTTAGAAGAAAAATTATACCTTTTTTTCTTTCGTTCGATTTTCTATTAATGGCAGCCATAAAACTGAATCAGCCAATAAGGATGCACAACTCTCTTTTAAATTGTAACCGGACTTTCGAAGGAAAGAGTTCTTATAGGATTAAGTTTTAAAAGTAAGAGTTTGCGAACAATTACTGCATTGTATAAGTTAGAGAATAGCTTATTTCTTCCGTTTTTAAATTACTTAAAAGTAAAAATAGATGCACTAAATGTTTCTATCCAACATTATGAAACTAAATTTAATCTTCGCATCTATCTGAATTACATATTTTTAGGTGTGTTTGTGATTTTTTTAAAATGCTTTTCTTACACTTCTTTTATTTTTAACAGTGTTTTAATCTGAAGAAATTCGTGTATTAAATAAATAAATTAAAAAATGAAAGTTAAAATTAATGACAAAGCGAGTTATTAATTTCATGTTACAAATTTAGGCAGTTACTGCAGTTTAACCTAATGATCTTTATCCTTCAAAATTGGTACGTAGGGATATTTTTTTCGAGTACTGGGTTGCTGAAGCAAGCAATATAGAAATAGCTAGCGTGAATTCAAAAAGAAGCGAATTCGAATATTTTGAAGCCCAAACATAAAAAATTCAACATTNACTGATCCAAGTGGTCACCCACCCGCACACTGACCGCAGCCAGTGATGCTTGACTTCGGTGATCTGCTGGGAACCGTGTCTTATCGATCAGTCCACTGCGGGACGGATATTTTTTTCGAGTACAGGGTTGCTGCAGCAAGCAATGTAGAAATAGCTAGCGTGAATTCAAAAAGAAGCGAATTCGAATATTTTGAAGCCCAAGCATAAAAAATTCAACATTTTTCTATCAATGCCTGCATCAAAATAATCTCCATTTTTTGGATAATAATCTCTAAATAATCTATCTAGGATCACTGGTAGCTCAGGGGATATAGCGTTCACTTATCAATGAGCTGAACCGGATTCGAATCCCAGCGAAGGATGGTTGATACGCATGCCGCACCAACCACAGTGCTGACTTAAAATATCCTCAGTGGTAGACGTATCATGGGTTACAGTCCTCCTGCTGTCTGGCTAACTGTGGGAGATTTCGGTGGTTTTCCTCAACATGTGTCACAAACTTGGTTTAGTTCCATCTAAAAGTTTCAAAAAGTCAAATGCAAATTTCTCCCAATACCGGATCAAGGAGATTCCTAAGCTTCGGAGCTGACTGAAGATTGTCGTAAACCCAAAAATTGGTCGTAAACCCAAATATATATATAACATAATAAATAAAAACACGAAGAATATTAAGATAAACAAATCCGTGGCCAAAGTTATTTACGAAAAAATTTCTTTGTTAACTTTTTCCATGTGCAAATCCATTTCGAACAAATCCGTGGCTAAAATAATTTGCTAAAAAAACTTATTTGTTAATTTATATAATTTTTCCTTGTGAAAATCCATTTCGGGCAAATCCATCGCTAAAAGTCCCGCAGTGGACTGGTCATTAAGACACGGTTCCCAGCAGATCACCGAAGTCAAGCATCACTGGCTGCGGTCAGTGTGCGGGTGGGTGACCACTTGGATCAGTCTGCCTAGGGACCGAGGGTGTGCGGTATTGGTCCTCGTTAAACTGTGCTACTGTAAAGTGCTCGACTTCGCGCGCA
>NC_092212.1:36874028-36883320 GCF_043381705.1 Parasteatoda tepidariorum | reverse complement strand
ATATATATATATATATATATAAGTATGTAGCAAACCGCTACATACTTTTTTTTCTTTTTTAATTTTTTGTAAGTTCAAAGGATTTTTGATGCCTTAGCGAATGTTGTCAGTACAAACAGGTACTTATATAGAAATATCAAATATCACCTAAAGATACAAAATTTTAGAAAAAAAGTGCAATATTTTTTTTTAATTTAATACTGTTATCAAACAAGGAAATGAATTACAGAGCACACATAGATTATTTTATCTTTCACGCAAAAATGTACAAGCATTAAATGGTATTTCGTAAAGAAACCCATAATTAACATTCTGTGTTCAAAAAGCAAAATGTATAATAATTTGTTATAAAGCTATTTTAATAAAGCTAGAGAAATACATTTCCCGCTTAAAGCGATGTTCGAAATCTCATTTTTATAATTTTTAAAAAACATTTTTCGGGAATTACACTAGAAAACATAACAAAGGCAAAACTTGTTATTTAATAACTCGTGCGAGTTGAAAATGAAAACGACTGAGGATTTATAGAAATTATATAAATTATTTTAAAATAAGTATGTAAAGAAAGACGTCAATACAAAAAAAAAACGTAAACATTATTGCACCGCAGTACAGTATGGAGAAAAATACGTCTTTTCCGCTTTCAGAAAAAATTAAAGAATTCAGCTAAATTTTCTTCCATTATATGCAAAATTAAAGTCTTCCTTACAAATTACAAATCAAGTTACACTAAAATTATCATATCGTGTTTTCAATTTATATCCTTAATATAGCTTAATTTTTTTAATTACCGCCAATGCAATTAAAAAGGCACCTTACGTTAATAAGAACTGATGATGAAAAAGCTCTAAACTAAACGCTTCTTCGTGGGCAAAAATTACACGTGCCGGTAAAATCAGCAGGAAAAACATACCATTCTCAGCACTTTTGCTACATTGTCAGAAGTAAAGAATGTTTTCCAAAAAGAATGGCCCCAATTAGAGATTTATTTTGTATTGCATTTTAGCGAAACTCTATCCTCTAGAAAAAGCCCTATCAGGCAACACTGTAGATAATGACTTAGTGGAAAACCTTTAAAACAAATCGAAATTTTTAATAACTTTTATAGGAACTTAACAGTAAGTTATAAAAGTCTTTTTTTTATTATTTTAAATATATGCATGCTAAAATCCTTTTAAATGAATTCTTCAATGAAACTCTCTTTCGTAATTTTGCTTAAGTTTCGTACATTTTAATTTATTTATTTCAATGCTTCGTTTAATTTTTCAGAAAAATAAAGTAGATATGATAAGGATATCAATGTTCTGGTCTGGACATTTATGGATATAACCATGAAACCAATATGACCACATTTTTGGGGTTTAAGTGTTTCTTTAGTCTCATAATAGTTAATGAGTCATAAAGAGTATTTTTTTATTATTTACAAAACACGTTAATTTGTCTTTAGATTGCCGAGCACTGTATTATTTGTTTTGCATAGTAAAATACGTACGTGAAATGCATACATAGTAATGCGTACATACATAGAAAAATACATACCTCTTTTTTATATATTAATTCCAATGTCTCATCACTTCATTGGTATTCTGATTGTGGAGTGTAAGGATAAAATTAAAATATCATACAGGATCTGGAATGTTTTGCAGTAACAAATTATTAACTTACCTCATATACACATTCGAAACAACAACGTTCCTGTGATGAAATTTTCTGACTGTAAATAGGATACCTTTAAAACTTCTTTAATCTTAAGCTTATGCAAAAACGATTGCAATGCATTTGAATTTAATGATAATTTCCTTATTGCTTACAAAAGCATCTTAATTTGTTATTAAATTGCCCAGAATTTTATGTTAATATTTATTGTAAAATACATACCGTCATTCGGGGCTACTTTGTGCAGGATTTCGCAGTTTTTGAACTTTGACATGTAAAAAAACTATGTTAATTCAAACTTTAGTAAAATTTATCGATATTATATTCATAACTGGACTCAGACGAGTGAATTTGATCAATATTGGCATTATTTGTATGTAATATTTACGAATAATAAGTCAAAACATACCTTGCACAAAGTAGCCCCCAAATGGGGCTACTTTGTGCAGCGATAGGAATTCAGTTTAATAATCATGTTTTTAGTAAAATATTGATATAAAATTGTTAAAAAAGTTAATTGTTGACATTTTTAAAGACAAAAACATCAAGATATGTAAAGATATTAGTTTGAAAATAATTTTCAGCGTTAAGAAACCATTTTTTTGAAGAATTTTTTTCTTAAAAAGAATGTTTATTTCAAAACATTTGAGTTTAAACAAAAGGAAACCATATACATTTTTAAACATTGAAATGGATGAAATTTTAAAAATAATAATTATTACATATTCATTAACATTTATAATATTGTTAAATTTGAACATAACATGCTTGAATGAACATGACAGAACTTGCTCTTCAGTTTCTGTCAAAATCACCTGATGTCCTATAAAATATATTTTTATGTGTTAAATCGTTTGATTAATTCATTAGAAAAATCTTTGTAGAAGAAAAATAATAGTTTACCAGGAAGTTTCACGAGTTTCTTGTGAATTTTATTACAGATAGTATTTCTGTGGATTTTGTACTTCCGAGAAGCTTCTGCAATCGACATACCACCAGCAACTGCTTGTAAACATTGTTGCAGCTTTTCTAAAGTGTAATCACGGTAGTTTCTCATTCCAGGTATTTTTTATAACGTCTGACCATTTTTCTGTCGAAAAAAAAACCGAATGAAACTTTGCACAAAGTAGCCCCTAAGTGCATTTTTTTTTCATTTTCCGTTTATTTGTTATTAATTTTCAAATTTTTTTAAAGCTAACATGATATAATTGTTTATTAATATATAAATAAAAAATTTTGCTCTTACGACAATTGTTTTATCAACGTCTTTGCATTTCACAGCTAAGGTTTCCACGCACACTTTTGGACATCCAACGTCCTCGGAAAGTTGTTGACATTGGATGAACGAAACACACTCTGAGATTGTTTTAAAATTCGAAAAAATTTGTGTAGTAATAGAAGAGACTTCTATCTTCAAATTCCACACATTTTTAACGTGAAATTAACATAATACTGAATAGCAGCGCTTGAAAAATGCCAAATTCGAATTTGCACAAAGTAGCCCCCGCTGCACAAAGTAGCCCGAATGACGGTACGTGAATTGTATAAATCTCGAGACATTATATTAGTTTTCGGTTTTCTAATTTTGGGTCAAAATTTCGATTGGAGATGCTAATGCTTTTCTGTAACAAATCAGTAGCTTGTATCAAACAAAAATTGGAAGGAAATACATTTATAAGGAAGAAGGCTTTAACTAGATTACATTAGTTAATAAGAAAATCATTATAGTTTTAAATAAATTCAGTTAGTATCAAATACACGTAAATACTTCATATATCAGCATAAATACTTCGAAAGCTTAAGTAATACTAATAAAAGTAATAAAGAAAGCTTAAGTTAAGTAATTTTCATTTATCCAACTAATTAAAATCTTATTAAAAGCCAGCACTAATAATGCCACACTGAAATAAAACGATGATACTTTAGAACTACGTTAATAACATTTAAGATGTGTATTGTTTTGTAAATATATTACGAAGTTTAGTTTAATTATCCTGTCCATGCCTGAAATAAAATAACAAAATATAAATATTTATCTTATTAAAACATACTTTGGTTGAATAAAATTACTTTCTAGAAACTTCGAATGCTATGGAAAGTATTTACTAATTGACGCAGCTGAATTATTCTGGATGGCATACAAGCCAGGCGCGTAACGCAGTTTGTGACGTTAATAAAAGTTGTCGGCTTATAGGAGTACCGTAATATCTCGTAATTAAATTTTCAAGAGATGTCAAACTGTACATTGAGATACAAGGACATGAAAATTGTTTCTTGGAACCAGAATATTTTGACAAGAATTGCTTAACGCTTCTTTTATTACCGAACTGTGGCAATGTTATGCTTTCTCAATCAGTTTTACAACTCTGTGTTTGAATAATTAAATTAGCTTTTAACAGAAATATTGCTTTCGTGAGAGTCGTAATTAATGTAATTCAGTGAAGATTAACAAATAACGGTAAGTCTTGTTGTTTTATTGGGAGAATATTAACATTCTCAATATTTAGATAAATATTTATTCGTGAGAAATTATATATATATATCTTAATTTTTTTAATTACCGCCAATGCAATTAAAAAGGCACCTTACGTTAATAAGAACTGATGATGAAAAAGCTCTAAACTAAACGCTTCTTCGTGGGCAAAAATTACACGTGCCGGTAAAATCAGCAGGAAAAACATACCATTCTCAGCACTTTTGCTACATTGTCAGAAGTAAAGAATGTTTTCCAAAAAGAATGGCCCCAATTAGAGATTTATTTTGTATTGCATTTTAGCGAAACTCTATCCTCTAGAAAAAGCCCTATCAGGCAACACTGTAGATAATGACTTAGTGGAAAACCTTTAAAACAAATCGAAATTTTTAATAACTTTTATAGGAACTTAACAGTAAGTTATAAAAGTCTTTTTTTATTATTTTAAATATATGCATGCTAAAATCCTTTTAAATGAATTCTTCAATGAAACTCTCTTTCGTAATTTTGCTTAAGTTTCGTACATTTTAATTTATTTATTTCAATGCTTCGTTTAATTTTTCAGAAAAATAAAGTAGATATGATAGGAATATCAATGTTCTGGTCTGGACATTTATGGATACCCATGAGACCAATATGACCACATTTTTGGGGTTTAAGTGTTTCTTTAGTCTCATAATAGTTAATGAGTCATAAAGAGTATTTTTTTATTATTTACAAAACACGTTAATTTGTCTTTAGATTGCCGAGCACTGTATTATTTGTTTTGCATAGTAAAATACGTACGTGAAATGCATACATAGTAATGCGTACATACATAGAAAAATACATACCTCTTTTTTATATATTAATTCCAATGTCTCATCACTTCATTGGTATTCTGATTGTGGAGTGTAAGGATAAAATTAAAATATCATACAGGATCTGGAATGTTTTGCAGTAACAAATTATTAACTTACCTCATATACACATTCGAAACAACAACGTTCCTGTGATGAAATTTTCTGACTGTAAATAGGATACCTTTAAAACTTCTTTAATCTTAAGCTTATGCAAAAACGATTGCAATGCATTTGAATTTAATGATAATTTCCTTATTGCTTACAAAAGCATCTTAATTTGTTATTAAATTGCCCAGAATTTTATGTTAATATTTATTGTAAAATACATACCGTCATTCGGGGCTACTTTGTGCAGGATTTCGCAGTTTTTGAACTTTGACATGTAAAAAAACTATGTTAATTCAAACTTTAGTAAAATTTATCGNAATGAAAAAAATATTTACTTGGTATAAATAGATATGTAATACCACTTTCTAGAGCTAAAAGTCTTTCATATATGAACTACTTTTGTGCCTCGACATAAATGGGTAAAATAGACTACAAAAAGTCAATTACTGCTTGGATACCGCATGTGTATGAAAATACAAAAAGTGGCAGAACAATTTAGCCATTTGCATTGTCTTTAATAGATCAATTTTAGCTACCACTATGACTTACATTTTAAATTATTCATATTTAAACCAAAAACATACTTTGTATACACCTTCAAAAGTAAATTAGAAATAATGTGCTAAAAAATGCTACTAATTTTTATCTTATTTTAATAAAATTAATATTAGATACCACTTTTTTGGCTTTTAGCCCCCCGTGGCAACCCTGTTAATGGGCAAGTGTGAGATCTGCAAACTTTTAACGCTTTTTGGCAAAAGTTCTAGCAGTATCCAAGTTTATGTTTAATGTATGATTCGATGTTTTGTGAATTTGATTTAACACGTTCACGCCGAGAAAAGTGAAAATACTGGTAGAAGAACTATTTCAATATTAGATAATATTCGGGAGGAGTTAATCTATTCTCAACAATAACAATTCACTGTAAGGAAATTTATCACGGCGTAGAAGCAATTCATTATAAAAATTGCATCCGTTAAAAACAATTAGTAGTTATGGATTTTTATTATTCCCGGAAAAAAACTAAAAAATAAAATTTTTTGTTACCAGTTTTTACTCCGGTGCTCTGCCAAGATGAAACAATCTAGCGTGACCCACCGGTGGGTCACCCCGGCGTGAACATGTTAAAGTTACTTTCCATACTACTACATGTACCACACTACCACATTTCAAATGTTCATTAGGAATGTCACTTTGTTTCAGGTCTCTTGAGCTGAGGCTTTTGGAATGTTTTATTTTATCGGTTGTTGAACAGCCGACCCAATTTTGGGTTTACGACTACTAATGTTAAACTCCGCAGCCTTGTAATTTCGAACCCAATCCAGAAGACAAGGAAACTCCTGGAGAAATTTGCCTTCGTGGAAGACTTTTTTATAGAACTAACCCACATTTGCGTTACATGGAGAGGAAGACCACGTGAACCTCCCACGGTTAGCCTGATGGCGAAGGGATTCTAACCCATTATCCGTCTACCACTGAGGATATTTCACGTCAGCACTGTGGTCGGTGCAAGCCGGATGCGGTTTCGTATCGACCAGCCATCGCTGGAGTCGAACCCGGTTCACCTCATTGGAAGGAGAATGCTCTATCCCCTGAACCATTGCGGCTCTTTTAGAATGCTTGTAAAATTACCGAACTCTGAAAGATTTAGTTTTTATTGCCTATCACTTTATAAAATATTTTGCAAAGAGCGCAGCAATTGGCAGCCCTGCCAATTACGGCGCTCGTACACACACACGGCATCTAATGGATGTCGGCTAATTACGGTACTCGAACGCACACGGCATCGTGTGGATGCCGGCTTATTCATCACCCTCTACATCAGGAAGCCTCCACACGGTCTTTTATAAGTAGTCCGCGCAGACTGTTTAAAAAGTGAACCAGTTGCGCGCATGAACCCAAAATCTTTTATAAAAGTAATTGAGAGAAATTAATCTTATATATTTGAGAATTGAATATGTAGTGGTTGACAAGTGAATAAGGCAAACCAATAATATTCATAAATAAAATAAATTTTCAGTCATATATTTGCTACCACTTTCTTATTTTAACTATATTCTGTATTAAATGACTCGTTCGGTAAATGTGTATCCTTCACAGTGGTCTGATCGGACTACCTATAAAAAACCGTGTGGAGGCTTATAACGGTGCTCATGCACACATAACATCTAGTGAATGTCGGCTAATTACGGCGTTCGTACACAATCGGCTAATCTTTATTCTTATGGGATGAACTTCTAAACATGGGTTTTACTTAATCTAATAAGGAAAAGTGTGAAGAAAAAAATTATAGAAATATTAATTTTGTTGTTATATATCTTTCAGTTTTGCGCATGATTTTGAGCATTTTTTTTCGCTCCATACGATGAACGAATATTCAGCTAGTTTTTATAATTTTATGAATGATTTTATACAAATAAAACTTTCACGCAAAAAATCATCAAATACAAACGTGATTTTAAATATATTAATTTCATCTTCCGCCACCCTACTTCTAAATACTAAATAAACTAATTATTCTAAACTCAGAATTATTAATTTTTACTACAGCCTTCATTAAATTTCCAAACATTATAAATATATTCCTATTTAATTTTGAACTAAGAACAACACTAAGCAATTTTTTCGATTGCTCCCTGTCTCGAATGCATTGCTGAATCAGAAAGAATTATATAATCATTCTAAAATTAGAATTAATAACATAATCATTCTAAAGTTAGAATTAATAACTATTTATTTTTACTACAAAGTTTTAATGAAATTTTCAAACGATTTAAATATTTTTTTTATTTCATTTTTCTACTTAATCAATCAAAGTAAAACACCAAATGATTTTTTTTCTATTTTTCTTTGTCTCAAATGCATTACTAAGTCAAAATTAATAAAATAATCATTCTAAACTCAAAAGTAATAATTAATAATTTTTACTACGCAGTCTTAATGAAATTTCTATACGATTTAGCTATTTTTCTATCTAATTTCCTGCTTCCATTTATTCAATCTTAGTAACAACAGCAAACGATTCTCTCTTTTGCTCCCTGGTATAAATGCATTCCAACTCAGAATTAATAATCATTCTGAACTCAGAATTTATTAATTTTTACTACACCGACTTAATGAAATTTCCAAACGATTTAAATATTTTTCTATCTAACCTCATTCCTCTGTTTTTACAATCTTAGTAACACCATCAAACGATTTTTTTTTCTATTGTTCCCTACCTCCTTGTCTCAAATGCATTACGTTCCCTCAATAATTACAACGTGAAAGAAAAAGAGGGGTTCTCCAAGGGTGCAGAGGAGGACCCGGGATGCCAGGCCCAGACTGTCAAGGAAAAGGAATCGATCCGACCGCCTCCATCGATTCTTCAATCTTTTCTCGAATTTTTGATTCTTCGACCAGAAGGCTGTTGAATGTGGTTTATTAATAGCATTTTTCGACAGGTCAAAACCACCCCCCACTAGAATCTTCATTCTATATAAATTTTTGGAGTAGAATTTCTTCAAATAGATCAGCGGAGTCTTGAAAATATTTGAGATGGGAAAGAATCAAAAGAAAGTTTTAGTTATGTTGAACATATTTTTGATTTCTTTTTAAATATTGAGTCATTGAGTAATGCGCTTAAATTTACCATTTCTCTTTTACTATTTACACTTTTACTAGAAAGATATTAAATTAAGAATTTCATACGTAACTCTGCTTATATATATATATATATAGAGAGAGAGAGAGAGAGGCACGAAGAAATGTTGACATGTACTGATTTCTTCGAATGAACAAAATTAAAAAATTTTATCACACAAGTTAAAATTATAAGTAGATTTTTTACTTTCTTTAAAAATAAACAGTAACATTAAACTTTTAATTTTCCCAGAATATGCAAGGCGTAAATGTAGAATTAATTATTTAACTAGGAGGCTTCGCCCCCTGCTCGCTGGCGCTCGCCAACCCCCGGAACTGCTTTCGCAGTTCATTTCGGATTGCTTCGCAATCCGATGCTCGCTTTGCTCGCTCATTGGATACGTTCTTAACGTCTAGCTTTTGTATACTTTTTTGAACACTGAAGTTCCGAAAACGTTTCACTGTAGAAAATTCTAAACCTGTGTATTTCAATATTAATTTGAAATTGCAAACAGTTCACATATTTTTCTTAATCACACTATTCTAAATTTCAGTTGTTGAGAAAAGTAACTGATATAAGTTTTGTTTTAAA
>NC_092212.1:36868597-36872539 GCF_043381705.1 Parasteatoda tepidariorum | reverse complement strand
TGTACAGTTATGAAATTTTTATCTGGTTGCTCACTACGTGCTCTTGCGCGCCGAATCCAATCAATTAAAAATGAAAACTGTTGCCAGCGCGAGAAAAGAAATATCATCGGTTTTATTGATACATTCGTACGAATTAGCGTTTTATATAATATAGATAGATTATTCCTATATTTGAAAATTAAAATATTTTACTTCTTACAATTATTACACTTTTTCAAAAAATGGTAATTTTAATATGGTTTCAAAAAATGGAAACATGAATGTTTTCTAAATTATCGTTTCTATTTTTTTAAATCATTAACGTTAACATTTCTATTGAATATATAAAATAACTGCTTGATCGAAAATCTCTTTAAAAGCTAACTAAAGATCTCTTTTAAATTTAAAAAAATACCAGACAATTAAAGATCACTTTAGATTAACGATCTCTTTAATCTACTTGATAGTTAAAGACCTCTTTTAAATAGTAAATTTTAGTTTAATCAAAATATTCCATTATTAAGGACATTGTTTTAAAGCAGCGATTCTCAACCTGTGGGGAGAATTACTGAGTTAATTTTTTTCAAAAGGATTAACTAACAAGAGTTAAATAACTATACTAGAGTCAACTAATCTAACCCATAACTAGTATAAAAATACCCAAATTTACAAGAAAATACCAGAATCGANAAAAAAAAAAAAAAAAAAAAAAAAAAAAAAAAAAAAAAAAAAAAAAAAACTCTCTTAACTACCACAAAAATGAAAAAATACCTAAAAAATTTCTTTAAAATGCAAATAATACAATAAACTTGAAACAAAATATCGCAAACTCTACTAAAGTGCAGAGAACGTCAAAATATTCTATAAATTTGAAAAAATACCTAAGTACCACGTTTGCTTAAAATGAAATAAATCAATTGGTATTCTATTAAATCATTCCTTTTTGAGAAATAATATGCTGCGTAATGATTTATAATTAACTCTTTTATAGATTTCACGTTTGTTTCCGAAGGTGGCCCTCGTATCTCCAAGGTGGCACCGGTGTCGAGCCACATTGGGAGCATGCATATGGTATCTCTCACCATTTGCACGACTTAAAACTATTAATCTGATAGATTAATTCGAATTAAAGTAATATGGTTAAAGAAAAAGAAATAAACTTTCAGAAAACATATCATAACTCAAAGTTCTAAGAATTTAAGCACATATAAATTACAATATCTTCTCACCCGGAAATTAGAACGACAACTGCAAAAAATTAAATCACTTCATACAATGGAGGCCATTCAAGGAAATATCTTCCAATTCAGCCTCGTGCACCTCAGATACAAGATTTACAATAGGTTCAGGTACAGATGTGCAGCAGGGACATCTTATGATTCAAAATAAATTTAATTTTACATTGGGGGAGGGCTACGTTAGGAGCACTGGCCACCGCATAGCTAGCGCTGGTGCTTTGAGTTCTATTGACTTGCAGAAAAGTAGTTCTACTACTGACATATTATCACAAAATCAAACATAGGCAATTAAATGAGCATCTTTATTAATATCCGCTGCTTCATCAAACTGTATTGAAAACATTTTGTCACGCAACATCGAGAAAAGATGACACTACATTTTCAGCTGTAACACCAATTCGACGAGAAACAGTATCATTTGAAAGAGATATGAACTTTAATTGTTTTGAAAAATTAACTCCAAACATAGTTTCCACAATCTCAATTGCTGCTGGCTTTTACTTTACTGTTGTTTTGGCAGTTAGTTAAAAGTAATTTAAAGACAGAATTCAAAATACTCAATATACATTATTGTTGTATACATTTTACTGTAAGTGGGGGGCGCGTTGAAAATTATGATTGAAAACTGGGCCGCGAATACTGAAAGGTTGAGAAACGCTGTTTTAAAGTATTATACATGACATGATTTAAAAGTATAAAGAAGTTAACAATATTGGCTTAAATATTTCTTTTACAGAGTTATGAAACTTATTTTTACTGAAATATTATATTTTTACTTATTCTGACATTTTTTAAAAATTTTAAATGCTTTTTTAAGGGACTCTAAATTTATCGAAACCTGATTATAATTTAAATTTTTTTGTCTTCTTTTTTTTTATCATTTTAGTGGTTACTTTAGATAAAATACATAATCCTCTATTTTTATTGCCTATTTTGAGATTTATTTATGGGAAGTCAGAAAGCAACTATAATCCATAAGGGTGGATTAGAAAACAACAAGATCTGTATGGTACTACTAAGAAATGAGTTCAAGATAATTGCAAAATAAGATGCTAATTGTAGTGTGCACTGTACTGCTGACGTCAGAAGTATGATTTTTAAAATTATGCGAGACACAAGCATCGTCAGTGGTGTATAACGTGTTTGTGTTAAATCTGTTTTTCGAAGGCTACGTCGTATTATTAAATGATGGGCAAATAATATGCAATTTTTGTAACTGCTGTGAGGTTGAAACTGTTACACATAACTGTTAGGTCAAGTTCAGTCGATCTAAAGCAGAGGGCTGTTTACACTTA
Organism: Parasteatoda tepidariorum; assembly: GCF_043381705.1. Classification (NCBI taxonomy): domain Eukaryota; kingdom Metazoa; phylum Arthropoda; class Arachnida; order Araneae; family Theridiidae; genus Parasteatoda; species Parasteatoda tepidariorum. Next base: position 36,870,027 of record NC_092212.1, on the reverse strand, counting down.
TTTTGAAAATGGCTCAAAAAGTCAGTATGTGAAACACACAGATTTGTGAAAATGAAGCCACAGATTTGTGAAAATGAAAAGTGTTTGTGGGCTAATTTTTTAATATTTAACAACTTACTCCAATACTGCATTACCTGGGCTCATAAAAATTGTCAACAACTGAGAATAACGCAGTGATACTGATGATTTTCTTCTAGATGGAAAAATGCGTTTTTTAAAAAAGTTCAGAAACTTTTAAATTATTTAAGTAATTTGTTTGTTCTAAAACCCAGCTTCACGGCAAGATGGTATATATAGTTCAAAATCATTGCATTGCTTCAAATGTAAGGCACTTAAACTATGTTTTTTGTATTTTCCATTCCTTCCAGGTTCGAAATATAGTGTTAAGCAGTTTCGCTTACTCGCTATAACGCGCCAAATATGCCAAAAATCGTAGAGGAGAAGTGAAAACAAGTCACTATGCGTCCCAGGGAACTCGTAATTTATCCTGCACGAAAAAAAAATATATTGGCGAAAGGAAAAATTAAGAATATTTCTGGGTATCATATTACATCGTTGCGTCTCTTTGATGTAGGTATTTGGTTTGTCCTAATTAAAAGCCTTGATCACCACTAGTATCATAGGATATCTCCTGGTATCCTGCTGGACATTAAATGCGACCGAGGAATCCAGACTGCTTTGACCAGATTCGCAAGTGGCCATCTTGAGGCCTTACTTTTGAGGGAGGCAGAAAGATCTCCCCTATTTGCAAAAAATGCTGCGTTGCAAAATATGCGCACAAAAAAATGCGCCCAGCTTCGCCAGAACATATTCTGGTTTGCCTTGGACTAAGTTAGATCGTGCCTCAGATACCCTTTTCGTTGAGGATTTTCGTGCCATCCGCGATCTTCTGGAGCTTATTTGACATATGTCACATTAAGTCCCTTCTATATTCAATTCAAATACTGAAAAGACTTATAAATGAACAATCAAGGCTTTTGTTGTTGCTTATCTTTATAATGTGACATATTGTTTATACAAATAAACAATTTGTCACATTAAAAAGATAAGCAATAACAAAAGCCTTGATTGTTCATTTACAATTCTTTTCAGTATTTGAATTCTTTGTTTTGTCTATGAATAGATAGAATAATTATTAACAAGTATAAAGGGGTAGAAAATTTTTATTTTAAATAGTTAGTGAAAAGGGATTCATGTTAGTAAAAAGAGCTGTTATTAAAAAAAGATTCATGGTCCTAAGTAGCCGTAGTTTCCAAAGTCTAGCAGAATAACTGTGTCAAGGCTTAATCGTTTTTTCAAATCATTGTTAAACTTGTTTTCAAATAATTAGCTAACTATCATCATCTAAATAATCATCAGCTATTAAATCATTCGCTATTTTTTCGTTAGCACGATATCGCTATATCGCGTTCATATAAGATACATAGAGT
>NC_092212.1:36817639-36868097 GCF_043381705.1 Parasteatoda tepidariorum | reverse complement strand
ACTTCAACTATGACTTCTTTTATTTTCCATTCCTTCCAACTTCGAAATACAGTGTTAAGCAGTTTCGCTTACTCGCTATAACACGCCAAATATGCCAAAAATCGTAGAGGAGAAGTGAAAACAAGTCACTATGCGTCCCAGGGAACTTGTAATTATCCTGCACGAAAAAAATATATACACCCTTGTGCAAATTAATAGAAACAAACTCAATAAATTCAGAAAACTAAGAGAAAATGCTATTTTACTTAAATTTATACAAACTCAAAAATTTTTAGAACTTAACATGATCTCCACGACACTTTATTAACATTTGGACACGATTCGGCATGGATTCCACTAATTTTTTACAGTCATTTATAATATTTGTGTCCTTGTACCACACATGAATTAACGCATGAATTAACGTGATTAGCTTCTCCAAAGTTGTACAGTCCATATTTTATAGGCGATTCTTGCATATGGCCCAGAGATTCTCAATTGGGTTGATATCCGGAGAGTTCCCTGGCCATTCCAATGCCTCAATTTGATTCTCAGACATGAATTTCTTGACAATTTTGGACCTATGGCAAAGAGCTAAATCCTGTTGAAAAATCCCTGTTCCATCAGGGTATCGTTTCTTCAACTCTGGAACAACTTTTTTTACCCAGAATAGTAATGTACTGCTCAGAACGCATCATACCGTCAATAGGCTGCAAAGGTCCAACCCCATTGTAACCGAAACAACCCCAAAACATCTTCTTTAAAAAACGCGAAAAAAAAAGTTTGTTTCAATTAATTTGCACAAGGGTGTATATTGGCGAAAGGAAAAATTAAGAATATTTCTGGGTATCATATTACATCGTTGCGTCTCCTTGGTGCAGGTATTTGGTTAGTTCTAATTAAAAGCCTTGGTCACTACTAGTATCATAGGATATCTCCTGGTATCCTATTGAACATTAAATGCGACCGAGGAATACAGACTGCTTTGGCCAGATTTGAAGGGTGGCCATCTTAAGGCCTTACTTTAGAGGGAGGCAGAAAGATCTATAAAAAAATGCTCTGTTCAGCCAGCTTCGCCGGAACATATTCTGGTTTGCCTTTGACTAAGAAAGATCTTACCTCAGATATCCTTTTCGTTGAGGATTTTCTTGCGACCAGCGACCTTCTGGTGCTTATTTGACATATGTCACATTAAGAAGATAAGCAACAACAGAATCCTTGATTGTTCATTTATAATTCTTTTCTGGATTTGAATTCTGCCTTTGAATAGATGAAATAATTATTAACGTGCTTATTAGTCGATGCATAAAGGGGTAGAAAATGTTTATTTTAAATAGGTAGTAAAAAGAGCTTTATGTTTGTGAAATGGATGTATGAATAAATCCGCCCTATAGCGGTTGTGACGTTTGGGTGTGGCATAAGTTGAATTCTTGTCCATAGATGGCGCCACTGTAAAACAAGAGCAATCCCCCCCCCTGCCTTAATGGCCTTGCAATAACAAAAGCTGTTAGTAAAAATAGATTTATGGTCCTTAGGACAATGAATCTATTTTTACAGAATAACTGTCTTAAGGCTTAAACGTTTTTTTTTAAATCATTGTTAAACTTTTTTTTAAAATCATGAGATAACTATCATCTATATAATCATTAGCTATTAAATCATTCGTTATTTTTTTCGTTATCAAGGTATCGCCATATCGCGTTCATATAAGATACATAGAGTGAAAGTCAAACATTAAAAAGTTTTTTTTAAGTTTAAAATCTCCCCAAAAAATATTTCTGAAGAAAAATGTGCTTCAAAACTATTCAAACATTGCAGCCTGTTTTTTTTTTTTTTTTTTTTTTTTTTTTTTTTTTTTTTTTTTTTTNTTTTTTTTTTTTTTTTTTTTTAAGGAAAAAAAAAAACATTAAAGTTAACCTTTTACACTAATGGTCTTAACCTTTTTGCGTTGCTAAAATAGTTTTGGTCTTTATATTCCTTTGACGTTTCTTCTCAAAAATATGTTTTTAAAAGCTTTTAAAGTCATAGAAATCCTTTATGAAAGAGTACAAAAAGTGAAATCAAAGTTGTATGTCGATTCCCGTGGCTTACTCAAGAAACTGATGGATCTCAGACCATATTTTTTTCCCGTTAAATCCACTGAGAAATGTTTCCGTCTGTTAAAAAACCATTTTCTCTGGATTCTGCTCTTTTTGACAGCTTAGGGATACATTCGATACAGAAACGTGTAACGGCTGTACTTAATAAAATTTAAATCACATTTATTTCAGAAAATATTTTATAAATTTCAATTTTTGCAGGTTGTTAATGTTAGGCTATGGTAGTTACCGAATGGTAGTACATATGGAAGGCGCCCAAGCCTACGATGGCTGGACTACATTAGAACAAGTAAAATCTGGCGACAAAGTATGGTGATCTGCATGGAGAAATATTCTGGAGAATACCAAGGCCAACCCAAGACTGTTGTGCCAATGGTGATGATGATGATTAATGGTTCCGGACGAGTATCACGAATATTGTTTTCAATTTTGTTCTATGGTTTGGTAAGTTGTTAAACTTTATAATTCATATTTATTTATGAGATTATTATACTACCAAATCTTAATATGATGTTAAGCTAAGTCATTTAACTGCAGTTCTTTAACCTAACTACTCTATACTGTGGTACAATGTGAACAAATAGATGGTTAACTTTGTGGCACCAGGCATGGTGCGTAGTCGCCAAAGGAATCAACGGGATGACAAACACACGATCGGCAACCTTGTATCTTCCCCAGTATTTAAGAAGCTTCGAACTCTACTCAGTGCACGCACTCATACTTAATTTTACATTTCTGTTTTATCTTGTTATGTTTCAGTTGTTAATAAATGTTTAGTTGATTTATGTCTTAGATGTCCTCAACTTATTATGAGAGGGTTCCTCCCCCCTCAATTGGTGACCCGGACGTGATTTGGACATGATATTAGATTTTGCTTCAAATTTGCACCATAATATCGCTTAATGGGCCACTAATATAGTTTAATGTTGAACCGATTTTTATTAAAAAAATACTGTAAAATCTGCATTTATATATTTATGTTGTACTATGAATCGAGATGTGTTTCACAAAAATTAGTTTTACATAATTGCAACATTAAAAATTATTTCGCAAAGCAAACACTCTCTTTAAATGGCGGATATTCTGTAATTGAAAGAAATGGCACAGTTGCGATGTTATCATGTTTGGAATATCTATGATATATTTTATGTACGTTACACGCTAAAACAGATTACACTAATATCTATACTAAGGGATAAGTAATTTTGTGCCTTTATAATACTTTCAAATTACTGTTACATTAGGCTCACACAACTTGCTTACTACGCGCAAGAATTGGATGAAAATATGGAAAACCTTCTGTACTAACTCTGTGTAAGCAATATTTATTTTACCAGCAAATGTTTCGGAATATTTTAAGATTTTTCATGGTTAAAACTGTTGGCACAATTTAAAATACTAGGAGGCTCCGCCCCCTGCTCGCTGACGCTCGCCAACCCCCGAGAATTGCTACGCAATCCTATGTGGTTCACGCCGTGAACCATGGCTCGCTGCGCTCGCTCGCCAATGAACACAATGTTCTAGCACAAAGACATAGTATATTATCATCAAAGACATAGTATTTTATCATCAAAGACATAGTATTGTACTTATGTAGAAGAATTCTATCAATGTTCTTATTGGCTTTTAAAAAAGTATATTAGCTATTTAGATTGTACATGGTGAAAAAATCAAAACATTAGCTAAATGAGAAACATATTAGCAAAATAAATTATCAAATATTGCAGTTACTCACCTAAATTCAACTAAATGTGTATAATAAATTAGTTAATGCTAGAAATTCTGAAAGTTTTAGAAAAAAATTTTATTATTTAAAAATATAAACTTTAAACCCTAACTTTTCCTTGTGAGATAATAACCCTCAAAAAGTCTTTCATTTTCAAGAACACAAAAATTTGTTTTATCGCCAAATGAAATATTTTTTGGTGATCAGCATTATTGAAATCAATTTCTATATTAATTAACATTTGTGATAAAGTACATAACATTTTAGAACAAAATAAGGATGTTTTACATACAATAAATTAAAATGCATGGCTGTTAGCATTACCCGAGAAATACCACGTGGAGGTCGCCATGCTGCATTTCTAATCGGGGAGTTTTGATTTTGGCAGTTCCCCTTGCCTACTGCCAATAGAAGTTTCAATTAAATTTTTTCCAAAAAACATTTTTTTCTGCAAAGCTCTAAGAAATTAACACTAAGCATTTAGAATTTCTTTGAAAACACAATTATAGATTTGGCATCTTGGAGCAATTACTGAAAGGCTGTCAAATGACTTAACTCTTGACAGGCCAACATAAAGTTGTCCATGACTAAAAACTTGTTTAGTCAATACTAAACTGATTTTCTCAAAAGTCTGATCTTGTGACTTATTTATAGTCATGGAGAAGGCTAGCCTAATTAATTCCTAATTTAGTTTAAATTAAATTAGGGCATGAATCTGAATTGAACAACCTGATAATGCTCACTCTGGTTATTGTTTCCGTTTTTAAAAGCGCTATATGTTGAGCCACCTCATGTGACATTTTTAGCAGCAATCATTGGACGATTTTCTAATGTTGCCATTCGGGGAGTTGTAATGAGGCTTTTTTTTGGTGCCGTGTAAGAGAAATATATATATAGATTGTACTTGAAGCTCTTAGAAATGGGGCTCTTTTTACCCTTGAAAAATTTGCATCCACCAAACGGAGTGTAAGAAGTTACAAGTTTCTTTCTTTTTTATTACCTTTATAATTAAAAAAAGCATTCTATTATGAATATCGCAATCCCATAGATTGACGTTAAAATTTCTGGTATTCAAGATAGAAAAATATTAACTTCTTTGCCGCATCTTGGTCGATCCGAATTTTGCATGGGTAATTTTGTAGCTTTCCGAAACAGTTTCTGCGGAAAGAAATATTGTATACAAAGAGTTAGGATGGAAGTGTTTCTATATTTTTGTCTGATCTCTGTATTTTGCGTAATATTGTATTTCTTTTGTATTTCTTTTAACTGTTTACTTTTAGAAATAACTTAGATTTAAATTATAAAGATAATTTCAATGTCATAATGGTGTTTACAACCGATTCGTCAGTTAACACTGGCAGACATTAGACAATAGCATGAAAATTTTTCATTAAGTTACAATATGTCAAAATGTGAATCAACTGAGTTTCTAACAGTCTTAGCGAAAATTACTCACGAATAGAAATGTTCTAAGCTCAGCAGAGCTTAATCTCTTCCGATTTTTTAAAATTAATATTAAATATCAGAAATTCATCATACAATTATTTGTGTTTTAATGTATTTTCTGCAAACACCCAGGAGAACAATATTTTTGTTCTTGTTTCATGAGATTTATGAACGGATATTAGATATTTTCGCTTCCCAAATTTCAAATCTGCAATCGGTTTCGTGCTACAAGCTACAGTTATTATGCACTTTGATGTAGCCCAAACCAGGATTTTTTTAAAAAATTCCCTGCAGTGAATTTAACATCCTCACTTATCTGCTACGCATGGAATGTCAGGAAGGAGGCGATAATACATTTCAGTTTATGACACAATGCATTAAGATCATATGTTTTTTTTTTGTTCTTTTTTTTTCTTAAGTGTTATTTTTCAAAGAAGCTGATGAATGTATATAAGCATATACGTCCACTCATATAACTTGTAGAGTTAGACAAACATATGCAAAAATAAAAATATTTTTAAAAAATTCTGAAGATTTAGAAAACGAAACAGAAAATATTAAATACAGAAACAAAAAATTTGAAAATTTCAGATTTTAAATCACCACCCCCTAATTACGTAAGATCAAGNTGATGTATATAAGCATATACGTTCACTCATATAACTTGTAGAGTTAGACAAACATATGCAAAAATAAAATTATTTTTAAAAAATTCTGAAGATTTAGAAAACGAAACAGAAAATATTAAATACAGAAACAAAAAATTTGAAAATTTCAGATTTTAAATCACCACCCCCTAATTACGTAAGATCAAGTACTTGTATTAATGCGATAAAAAAATCGTTCCTCAGTGTTATTTGTATTGCCAAATATTTGAACGTTTTCAAATAGGACTGACTCGGTATCGAGGAAAGCGAGCTTGGTTCGGCATAGCAGACCATATAAATTGCATAATTATCTTACGCAGATCATTACCTAGTTAGGTAACGGTGACAGCTTAACATAAAAGTTTTAAATAAATATTATGTGAAATTTTAACTAAATACATGCTTTTCTTCAATGATTACAATAAATAGAAAGAAAACATATTAAAAAGTATAATAATATCATCAATTCTATAAGTTCGTTGATTCAAGTTTTTCTTAGTAATTAACATTTTATTCGTGGCAACCGGCCTGTGTAGGGGTCAGGCAACTGGGTTTGCATGAGAAAGGTTCTGGATTCGAATCCCGGGCAAGGCATAGACGTTACGTCATTGAAATGATTAGTTCAAATATGGGTATGTAAGTTCTTGGATTTAGGCTAAGTAATTTAACTTTTATAAAATTCTAACACTCTTTAGGAAATTCTGGCTTATTATTATATTTGGTCAACCGGGAAGTTCTGTCTGCGAAAGTACACGCCTAATTTTACTGTAAGACAAAAAGTTCTTTTGGAAGATAGGGTTTATAGGGAAGATAGGTATAGGTATAGGGATAGGGAAGATAGGTAGACCTATTAGCTGAATGGTATTATGGTAATGGCTGAAAGGGACACAACATATATGGCACAAAAAACATGTGTATACTTATTATATATATCTGATATATTTGATACCTGATGCACAGTCGGCAAAAAAAAGATATCATCCTGAATAACTTTCGTTCCAATGGTTCCTGAGATCGACCTCAAATATTCAAATTATTTAGCGCTAACTATTAATTGAGTTATGAAATCGGACACGAAAACGTACTTTTTTTGAATAAACATGTATTTGTTTAATATATTTGAATTCGTAACCTTCAAAATATAGGGGGTAGCCGCAATTTGGGAAAAATGGTCCCCATAGTTTCGTCATTAGAGCGATACGCGATACAATTTGGACCCCTTAATGTTAATTTCACGTTTTGCATATTTAGTCATATTTTTAAAGTCAATTAAGCAATTAAAAAACCGATTGCACTCACTTATAAAACCCATTTACTCAAAAATAATTTCTTACAAAAAATATTTTTTAATTATTATTATTTTATTTAATTGTGGATGAAAAAATTTTGAATCATGAGGTATACATTTTTTTATACCATATTAATCTACGTATTTTTCTATTGCAAAATCTAAAGTTTCAACAGTTTTTATTTGGCAGAAGCTGAGAAAAATTAAAATTAATTAAAGTAATTGGGTGACAAGAAGAAATGAATAAATATTTAAATGGGACGATTAATCTTTAAATGTGGTTAACTTACGAGGAACTTGACTTACGCACGCGTAGAGTAAAATTTCATTCATATTTGTTTCGCTAATAATCGATTGCTAATCCTTTTTTTAAATTATAAAATACGATGTTTCTTTTTTAGTCTTCTAAAAATTTATTCGTAATTTAATAAAGACATATGAATAAAACATTTTATTGAATAAGAGCATTATATTAACGAATGTTGAGTTTTATAACAGCATGCTTTTTGATAGAATGTAATTATACATCCGTTTTTTTTATTTGTTAACTTGTTCTTTCAATAATTGATAAAATTTCAATAACATATTAACGAATGTATAGATTTGGAATAATATGTTTACAAATTTCTTACATTATATATTTTATAATTAGTAATACGATTACGTAGTCATTATTTTTACGCATCTAAAATTTCTCAGTATTTTATATATCGTCTTAATCTTAAAATAAATTTGTTAATTACCTGTATGCTCCTGTTTCGCAGAATTATTTTACAAACTATTTAATTAAATTTTAACATTTCTCAAAATCTTATTCTTTACGCTACCACGTATATTATTTTCCCATTAATATACTAATCAAATGTTTTAGTACATTAATTTATGTTTTCCTTTAAAAGTAAAATTTCTTTTTAAATAATTGTTATATTTTTACTGAAAGAAAACTTAGAAATATTGCCAGTTAGCTGAGAATTAAATCTTGTTAAGAAATTAAAAATATTCTGCTGATCAAAATTAATCGATGCAGAACAGCTGACTATTTACTAAGCATACTAATGTTTGCAAAAAATGAACATTAAATATTGATTGTCTTTCTTAGTGTTCTTTATTTATTTGAGTAATGAAAAATAAATGCGTCTGTGTCACAGCAGAAAAAATTCAACAGTTTGCTTTGTTTTTTAAATGAACAAAAAACTATTGACATGCAATTTTATTATTCTTGCCCGCTAACTTTAAGAAAGTTACCCTTTTCTTTTAAAATGCTGAAAATATTTGTTTAAAAAGTTTTTAATATTATTTCTCAACTTTTGCCCAATTCAGAAAAATATTTCTATACCAGGAAAATGCTCGATATGCCTTGTTTTATAAAAAAGCTACTAAAATAAAAAATTGTAAAATTATTCCAAAACAGTGCTATTTTTGGAATCATCATCTCAAAAAATTGTTCTTTTTCTAACTTTAAAATTTCTTTAATGCTAAAATAAGATATATTAAGTGATTTTTGGATAACAAATTTTTTTATAGATGTAATTAATATGTTTAGCAAATAGTTTTAATATACATTTTTTTGGAAATAATAAATGCAAATTGTTCTTTAATTTCGCCGTAAAAAAACACGAATGTTAATGCTTCTTTTATGCTCAATTGAAACGTGATGATTTATTTAATCCCAAAAATTGAAATCTGTTTGTACGTAATATTCAATTGCTTGAAACAGTTTGAAACATTTTAAAATTCTTAGAAATTAAACTTATTCTTTTATTTTTTTAAAACCGGCAGTAAAAATGAGGAAAAATAGTGAAAAGCCCTATTTACCATCATAATACATACTATTCAAATATTTAATCATATAACTTGAGTTATTTAAGAAAAAATAAATAAAATAAAATAAAGGAAAAATATAAATTCTATTGAAATATGTTCTTAAGTATACATTAAAACATATATAGAAGAGATTTTGGATCGATGAATAACAAATATATTTTCCAAAAATTTCGAATAGGGTGGAGAAGTTAACTTGTTTGAAATAATTGACTTGTATCTATTTAACTTTAATTCCAGGGGTGAGGGTTCATTATATTGTTTCATTTGACTTTTGAAATTTCACTTGTAGACGGAATTGTTTAACATCCTAAAAAAATGTTTTTTAGAGACGCAGTCAAAAAATAAACAAATAAAAATAAAATTAAATCAAATATAAAATTAAAATAAATGAATAAGAAAATGTAATGTTGAATTTTTTAGGAAATTTGATGATTTATATATTATCATGTTTTTTTTTAAATCTTAGATCCATAACCATTATCTTACGTAAAACTAATTTTAATATCATACTAACTATTATAATTTTATATGCTGTGTCATTAAATGAATAATCCAATGAAACTAAAGCGGGAAGATAAAAATTTCATTATCTTCAAAAAATATGAAAATGTAAATAAAAGTCGACATGCTTTGAGCACTCAAAAATTCACGTTGCGAGTCAATAACGCCTAGAGAGCCCTGAGAATGGCAACGTTTGAAATTAATGTTTAGCTCTCTCAGAAGACTAAAGGACTCATTTAGACTAAAGGAACAAGGTAGCGAAGTCCTTTTTCAAGAATACGATAAATCTATTGCTACACATCTTGGGGATAAATTTAATCTCGATATTGCCAAAATTCGAATCACTCCTGCCACATCAGCTCATCTTGATACCCAGGAATCTTATTTTGTTCATAGGGATGCCGACTCTTTTGTCAACGATTTCAGTTCTCTCCGTGTTCTCCGATATTAGTTCTCACACCATCTCTCTGTGGAACGTGGAAATGCATTTTGCCCTGATTTGTCTTTCTCGTCTATTGCGGTTTTTCTAGTTTTTTTTTTTCCACTTTTATTTATGTTTTCTCTATGTTACTTTACATGTGCGTCTTACATCACTTTTTTTCATGAGTGATTATTTTCTTCGTATTTTTTGAAGCCAATGAAATTTTTACCGTCAAGTATAATGAACCTTTCTTGATCATTATTTTGTGATCAGAATCTTGTGCTAAATGAAAAAAAACATCTCTAAATTATTATTTTAACAGAGTTCATGCACTCAAAACCGTGGCACCTATATTGAAACAAAGAAGTTATTCTTAATTTTAAAATTAAAGTTTCAAAACTTAAGATTTTGTTACCAGATATTTGAAGTTACATACTGAAATTGTATATATTATACTGTGGGGAATATAACCGTAATAAAACACATTTAACTTCTTAGTTTTGCTGCCACTATTACAGTTTCTTGCGAACTCTGTTTAAAAGGAGACTATCGTACCAGATATATGTATATATGTATGATGGTAAGAATTTCAAAATAAGTTAGTAATAAAATTAATAAAGCAAAGAATTTTTTTCTAATTTCCAATGCCAGGCCAATTTAAAAGAACAAAAAGGATAAAATAACAAGAAAAACAAGGCAAAAAGAGATAAATAGAATAGAATGCATAGTGACGTGCTTAGCCCATACGGGCCCTAGCCTCCCAGTAGCGTCCACACACAGTAGTGGAGATGAGCGCAGGACAGACGGAAATATGGAGCAGGTGCATGTCCTCCCCAAGCCGACAAAGCTTGCAAGTAAGAGTTTTGCAGAGCTCAGCCAACGCCTCCTATAACTGAATGCCTCCACACGGTTTTTTTATAGGTAGTCCGATCAGACCACTGTGAAGGATATCTTCTTTCCGAACGAGTCACTTAATACAGAATCTAGTTAAAATAAGAAAGTGGTAGCAAATTTATAACTAAAATTTTTTTTTATTTATGAATATTATTGGTTTGCCTTATTCACTTGTCAACCACTACAGATTCAATTCTCAAATTTATAAGATGAATTTCTCTCAATTACTCTTTTAAAATGTTTAGGTTTCATGCGCACAACTGGTTCATTTTTTAAATAGTCTGCGTGGACTACTTATAAAAGACCGTGTGGAGGCTTTTTGATGTAGGAGGTGATGGCTCAGCCCTCTTGGAGTGGGACAGTCCACCCGCATTCCACTGTAGCACACGCAACAATGAGTTACTATTCAGCGAGGGGACCATGCCAGAGTTGTAGATCATTTAGCCGACAGAGCGTTGCCCAGGGAACACCACGTGGAGGTAGATCTACGTTGCACCCCGCAAGGAAAATTATAGTAACAATTTTTGGTGATCGTAACTGTTGAACATGTTGAACGACGTTTTATGGTGAATCGTTAATGGAAATCCGTTTCAGAATGTATAAAAACATCAGGATGCTGTTTGCAAATTATCTTTATCTAAAGAAAGCCACGTAACTCACATATTTGGTATGAAACGATCTTATAAAAAATGAATCAAACATACATTTTTCAATCTTTTTAAAATGCCATGTGACATTAACTAATTTCTTCATTTGTAAAAAAAAGAAACATCGCCGTAACGAAATGAAAGAAATGTCGAAACCTTGTGAATGTGCATTATAATTTTTACTTGATGTTTTGCAATTTTTACAGGATCTTTATCGAGATTTACCCTACAACCCTGTATATAATTAAAATAATGCAAATTTGGCTTCAGTATAAAATCTTCATATTTAAAGAAGTTACCACTTCAATGCAAATAATACCTTATAAAAATTTCATATGTTCAAATTTTAAAATCTTAGAAAATTATAAATAATTTATAAATCGATTCAAATTTTATTTTTAAAGGATATGAAAACGAAAACAATCTTTGCTTTTGGGCTATAATAACATAAAATTCAAAAATAGCTTCAGTTTTTATTTCATTCTCTCAGCTTGATTGCTTAGCAACGAACTATTTCTCTCTTGTCATTTACGCAGCTAAAGTATGGTTATATTAAATTTCTAATTCTGCTATGGTGATAATTCTTGGCATCTTTTTGGAACGACGCCAAATATATAAAAGTTCATAGAGCCTTAAATTTTGATCCAATTTTTTCGAAATTTTATCTATCCCTCCCCCCTATTTCGAGGGTCAGGAATCCAATTATGTAAAAAAATATACATGCTTATTCCGACAAAGTACGTTTTTATGTTTGATTTCGTACCTTAATTAATAGTTAGCACTAATTAGTTAACATATTTGAGGTCAACCCCAGGAACCATTAAGACTAACACTTGGTTCGTGAAAATCCGATCATTAAAATGAAAAGTTATTCAGGGTGATATCTTTTTTTTTTTGCCGACTGTACACATTTATGTGCAAATGCCTACCAATTTTTTCTTAAAGATACCCTTTGTTTCCTTGTGTAATAAGGTGTGTTCTTTCGCGTGCAGAGTTTTCGGGTAGACCTAATATTTACAAAAAAAACTGAAATTATTACTTACATTTCCTTACTCATTGATAAATTAAAAATAAACTTTTACAATATCTACCAATTAAAAAATACGTATATATTCATTATATATTTAATTACCTTACAATAGCTTTTTCTGTTAATTTCTCGTTTCTTATATCATTGAAGTGTTTGTTTGCATTGTATGCAAGTGAATGCGAAAAGTAAAAAGCAAGATTTTTAATTTTTTTATATTATTATCGAAAATGGATTGAAGAAATTGATGCAATATAGAACTCAAAAATAGTTTTATTTATACAGGGTGTCCCAGTTAAGCGTTTCAGAACTTCTAAGGGGGGTAGGGGGCATCCTGACGACTCGAAACATATAGCAATGTGGGGTCGGAAAAGCTTTCCTAAAGCGATGACGTACACAGACGCACCATAAAGAAATGAGACCGTAAGTGAAAAATCGCTATAATAATGCATTGAAAAAATTATATGGTACATGGGCCAAAGTAAGTGTTCGAAGTTTCTGCCTCCGGCTACAATGTACACTTCACATCTCCGGCGCATGGACATTTGAACATTCTGCAATACTCCAGGCTTATCTCGCAGGCAGCTACTGCGATTCTTGCAACCAGCATTATCAACAGGAGTGTTATAAACCAGTGTTTTCATTTGACACCAGAAGTCAAAACATGATAGGTCGGGTGACCGAGGAGGCCATATAATTTTCTCAATGTATTATTATAGTGATTTTTCACTTACGGTCTCCTTTCTTTATGGTGCTTCTGTGTACGTCACCGCTTCAGGAAAGCATTTCCGACCCCACATTGCTATATGATTTCGAGTCGTCAGGATATCCCCTACCCCTCTTAGAAGTTCTGAAACGCTTAACTGGGACACCCTGTATACTACAGAGAGGCCAACTTGCTCCGGACAACGAATGAATATTTTCAAGTGGTAGCTTATTAATTGTGATTATTGGTTTAATAAATTCAATTTAGTCGATTTTTATCCACCACTATATTCTAAACAATTCGCAGGCTTCTATAATTCGCCACTTTTTCTAGATATGTCATGCAAAACCTTTTAAAAACTTGGAAAATCTATCTAATATTTGTAAATTTAGTTTGTAGTCATTTACCGTTGTGGTCAGACGGGCAAGTCATGTAAAATTAGCGTGGCATTCAACGTGTTGATTAGTTCCAGAAAATTAGAGGAGTTGGTAGTTATGAGTTAATGTAAAAAAATTTACAAAAAAAAGTTTAGTGCAGCAAAGTTTCCTTACTTATTTCTGTCAGATTATTACTACTAACTATCTCGATCGTCAGATCACAATTATAATCTATGCATATTTATATATAGACTTAGATGCCAATTTTTAAATTAGTAACAAAATAATATAAAAATATACATATGTATGTATAGACTTAGATGCCAAATTTTAAAGTGGTAGTAAATACAATAAAAATAACCTTAAAATGTATAATTTTGCTTCTCAATATTCAGCTTTTATATATTTATTTCACTTGATAACATATATTGGTCAAATTCATTTCTAATCAAATTTATTAAACCGAAAACTGAATTGTAAATCGTAAAATTTACTACCAATATAAATATTTAAAAAATATGTCACATTTAATTCAATGCCAACTTTTTTATTACTTGGGACAGGAAATTTCGCGACAAAATACAGCTCTAAAGCAAATCATAAAAACAATCATCACGATTTAAGTATGTTTTAAAGTAACTTCACGTATTTCGCATATATGAAAAAACGTAAAATATAACTTATAAATTCTAAAATGTTACACATGTTTTCATATCCGTCACATTTTCCCTCATGTAAATCTTTTCGGGGGGAAAGAGTCAGGGAAAAAAAGATAGTTGATGTTAGTAATAAGATCTTAGTGACAACCATAATAGATGGATATGCCTATTTACGAGGAGAGTAGGGAAAAAAGGACCATTTCCTTAATCCATATAAGCCACAGCAGGAAATACGAGACCCTTTTTTCCCTTATTCAAGGATTATTTTTCTGTTACATCCTGGGGTCATTTTTTTTCTGTTACTAATTCTATTTTGATCAGTATAAAATGATTTCAACATTACTATTTAATTTTTTCCATCTACGAAATCAATATTTGTTTTAAAGCAAAATGGGAAGAAAAAAAACTATTTTTATTGCATATTCGATCTTTTAAAAAGTATTTACATTTCAGAAAAGCACACAATCTATTTTGTTTTTCTTCCTCGAATGTAGCTTTGATTTTATCTCCTTATAATATTAATATACCTTGAGTGGTTATTTCTTATGACCATCAGACAATTTTATGCAAATAAACTATTGTGCCACAATGTTACCCCTAAAATGTTAGAGTGCTGCTGGCTTAATTTAGAACAAGAACATGTGTTCCCCATATTTTGGCTCACGTTGATATCCCCCCCCCCCAATTTCATCTTAAATCAAATTTATTGAGTAAAGTACTAACGTATGAATTTTGCTACCTGTGCTGCCATCTATATTTCATGTTGTGTACTACTTTAAACAGGATGAGGTCACAAAATGTTAAAGGATATTCTACTCAGCGAAAATAATCACTTTGAAATTACCATGTCGGTTTTAATTACACAACTTTATTGAGACAAAACACATGGAGAACTAAACTACATAATACAGAAAACAAAAATTTGCATTTATTTATCACGTGACTTTGTGCTGTCATCTATATTTCATTTTGTAAACTACTTTAAACAGAAACACTACCACTTTCAATTAATAAAATTTTCAGAGAAAACTGGAGAAATTGGCATTTATTTTAATATAAAATCTCCTCGGTTAAAGTTATTTGTTCACATCTCTATAAAAATAGATTTTTATATTTTCTTGATAAAACTTCTGAAAATTTCAGTATTTTTGAAAACGGGAAAAAAAATAATAAATAAAAATCTAGCTTTCACACTATATTTTTACAGCCTAAACATTGAATTAGTAATAATAATCTCATTTTGTCATCGTGTTATGTCATCACCTCCTACATCAGAAAGGCTCTATACGGTTTTTTTTAAAAGTAGTCTGCGCAGACTATTTAAAGAATGAACTAGTTGTGCGCATGAACTCAAACTCTATTTTAAAAGTAATTGAGAGAAATTTATCATATATATTTGAGAATTGATTGCTACCACTTTATTATTTTTATTAGATTTAGTATTAAATGGCTCTTTCATAAATTGGTTTGCATTGATGTCACGGATGCGACTTCAAGGTCGGACTCCTGCTTGGTCCGTGGCATTCAAAGGTGATGCTCTACTGATGTCCTCTTCTCCCTTGTGATGCCGGTTATGTTGAATTGATGCTGATTATCCTGAACTTTACAAGGTGAGTGATACTGATTTTGATCTCGTCAGATTCTGGAGTCGGGAGAGATAATACTGTCAACTAGCCATTTTGATGTCTGGATTTTGAGCCCGCCATTTTGTTTTTTCAAGTCATGCCGTATCATAAAACAGCTCGTGGTGGAAAGGTCTCATTCTCTGGTCGTAATTCACCGTCGCATTGCAAAGAATCCACGTCATTAGAAGAAATCATTGCTATCTGTGGGATATCAAAAAAATACTTTCCACCAGTTGAACATGAACATATTGACGATCTCGTAGAGTTTTACACTCAGTTTGATACAGAGGAGCTGATTCGTTTAGNATATATATCAACTTAGATTCGATGAATCAGATATTCAAATGTTATATTTACTCAAGCAAAGTGCTTGTTTTTCTATTAGCTACCACATCGACTGCTAAATTCAAAATGTTATTACTATAAATTTTCTGTAAATTTCTAGATGTATGGGATAGGGGCCGCTAAGAGGCCCAGGTGCCCAATTTTTGTAAATAAAAGTAAATAAAATTGGTTTGCTTTGTTGTAAGATTGGACTACCTATAAAAAGCCGTGTGGCCGCTTTGAGTTGTAGGAGGCCTTGATTTAGTGAAAACGCTCCTGTGTAATTTTAAAAAGCAGTTTTTGAATTTTCTACAATGAACAAACAATTCAATACTTATTGTTGTAGTTTGAATGCTGTGTTTTGTGAAGTCATTGTTAATATTATAATAGATCTTTTCTTCAAACAGAGTTTTAAATTATCAGAGATATTTATTAAATTTTCATTTAGCTAGTTGCAAAGTTTAAACATGGATAATTTCAAAATTTCACATTCGTTTCAAAAATTAGCAGATATTACGTTGAAAACTGAAGACGGATATACATTTGAATCTTACAAAATTCTCTTAGCTCAAGCAAGCAAATATTTTGCCACCCTGTTTTGTGGGGACTTTAATCAAAGTGCTCACACATTAGTGCCGACAGTAAAAGGTAAAGTACTACACAAAATATTATGTTATGTTACGCGAGATGAAGATATTTTGACTGAAGAAAATCTGTCGGGTGTACTTTTCACAGCGGATTACTTAATGATGGAAGAATTGGTCAACAGCTGCAAGGTATTTACATTTAACGGAGGTTTAACAGTAGATAATTGCATTCAAGTCTACAATACATCTTGGATAACTGAACTTACAGACGTGAGATCTAAATGTAGGCGATTCATTCAAATATATACAGAAGAAATTTTTACCAAATCAAAGACAGTCATCATTGATCTCCCTTTGGATGCTTTGCAATGGATTCTGGAGTGTGATAATCTTAACATGCCTGATGAAAATATAGTTTGGGACATTGTAATATCATGGATAAAAGGAAATACCTCTGATAGAATAGCTTACTTACCCGAGCTCTTGAAATATATAAGAATTCGCGAAATTGATAAAAAATTTGCAGATGAAATTAAATTGCTACCCAATAACTTGGGCTTGCATTGCACGAATTTGAGCGTCAGCCAGATGATTGAAGGAGCCAGTGATCATTCTCTCTCATTTACTGGTTTCCAAAGTCCTAGAATGCCAAGTAAGATCTACTTAATTTTCAAGCATGTTCAACAAAGAGAGGTCAAACTATATACCACGTACGATGAAAGATTTGATTATTGGTCCCTTTTGTGTAATTTTTCTCAGCCCTTTAACACAATTTGTAAAATTGTATGTGTTGCAAGGCAGTTTGTTTACTTTGCTTATTATGATTATTACCACCCAGCAAAGTTGAAGGCTTTTGATGTTCTGCAAGAAACATGGACTCACGTTAGCAGAGTTCCTCAAGGACTGTTTTCGTATTCAATTGTGTCAGTCAATGACGATATTTATGCTCTGGGAGGAGAGAAAACCTCTCAGTGGAATGATTTAGTCGATGAAGTCATCGATTCCCAAAACGAAACAGACGATAACTTTGATGAAGGTTCTTTTGATGATTGGAATGAAAGCTTAGAAGAAATACCAGTTGAAGATGTGGTGGAAAGTTCTGATACGGAAGCAGAGGATATAGAAGTAGACTTGGACGAACAACTAAATAACTCGTACGAAGAAGACTTTAACGACCCGGTAAACATTGTTGACACTGTGTTTCGCTACAATCATGAAACCGATTCTTGGCATCGGGTGTCATCTATGAACCGAGTTCACATTATCAATGAGGTTGTGTTAGACAACAAAATTTTCGTTATCGGGACTGATTTAGATTTTGAAAAGCAAGTATGCCAAGTTTATGACACCGTAACAGATTCATGGACAATAATAGCCAATCCCAAGTTCTACCGCGCATACTGTGAAGTCTCAAAATTTTGTGGTAAGTTATATCTTATAGGGGGGAAAGACAAATGTCACTATAAAATTCAAAAAGTTGAAGAATACAACCCAACTGAAAATTTATGGCGAACTCTACCAGATCTACCATTTGCACATGACCATCCAAAAGCTGTTATTATCAGGAACAAATTGATTGTCTACGATGATGTCTCTATCTGGAACAAAGTTCAATTGAAAAAATACAGAGATCCAATTTTATGGGACAATGAAAATGAATTATGGTGCGATGCCAAATTTATCACCAAAGATTTGTTGACAGAATTGAAACTTTGCCAAATTAGGTCAATTGATAACGTGAACACTTTAAGAGAATTAAGTAAGAAGCAAAAATGTGAGAGAAGTGTTTGGGCTAAATCTAATTTGGCCAATTTGGATTCAGAAGAACTGATAACTTGCGGTTAAAACTACAGATGTTTCTCTTCAGAAACAGAATATAGTAAAAAATATTTTTGATTGAATAAGATTTGTAAATTTTATTTAATAAGAATGATATCCTACTCTAATTATTAATTTGTAAACACAAATACCATACAAAGCAATTTAATGAAACGTGCTTTAAGGTAGGAGAAGAAAACATTTTTTTTCACTATTACTATAGTGCAAAAATTGTACTCACTATTACTATAGTGCAAAAAAAGAAAAAATGACTCATAAAATTTAAAAAAATATTTTTTTGTTACTCAATACATCGCCCTGAAAGTCACTTAGAAAAAAAAGGTTTTTTTGATGACTTCTTTAAATTAATAAATTTAATTAATATAAAAATGAAATTACTCATAAAATCACCTGTAATAGAGTTGGAAATCACAGAAAATTCTAGTGTGATTCTCAACTCTATTACAGGTTTTCGATCTATTTTTCCATCAAAAGTTTGATACTTTAAAAATCTATCCATCAAGAATTTGATACTTTAAAAAGTATGCTTTTAGAATTTTGACCCTTCTAGGGAACATGTATTTAGAATCATTGGAAAGCTTGTTTTCTAAAAGAAAAGGTCTATAAAATTTTTAAAAAATTAGGATAACCTTTAAAATTTTGAGACTTAAGCAAATATGTCACACTAATGTTAAGCTAGAATTGTTTATGAATAAAATTTTCGATCCAATTTCATAATTTGATTAGAAAACCATTATTCAGTCATAATAACAATTTCTCTAAAGTTCAGTTTCTAATAATAGAGCCAATCTACCTACTTACTATATTGAACAATGCACTTCATTTGAGCAAAATTTTGCTATTATTAAACCACTTAACTAAACAAAGCGAAGTTCTTGAATTGTTTTAAATAAAGGAAAGATTGAAAAGTCCCGGGGGAAATTATAGTGAAGAAAAATCATACTACGGCAATTGTTTCCCTAGTCTCTCATCACAGATAATTTATTCTTGATTTTTTATGAGGGTTTTGGTATTTCCTAATTTAAATATACCTAGTTAATGGGTTTAAGTTAAAATACTTATTTAGAGTCGTTGTGGCTCAGGAAATAAAGCGTTCGCCTTCCAAAGAGGTGAACCGGGTTCGAATCCCAGCAAATCAATACGAATTCCCTACCCGACTCGGCAAGAGAATAATAACTCATTTAATTAAATGTTTAAGGTTTTTCTTCAACGAATCTGTCGTCTTATGAAATCATGTGTTTCAGTGAATAACATGCTGTGTTTTTTTATGTTATGAGTTTCTTACAGTTATTCATGACTGTTCGGTTAAGAATGTTTTTTTTAATCAAAGTCCTTAATGCTATCAATAAAATGGAGGAAAATGTCAACTTGAAGAAAAGCTGCAGTGTTATGAGAATGAAAGATGTTTTTGATTTAATATTCTATCGTTTGAAAAGTTACTCGAAATCTACATTGAGCAGTGGTGATTCAGGAGTTAGAACACTCGCTTTCCAATGAGGTAAACCGGGATCGAATCCCAGCGAATCGATACTAATTCCTTACCCGGCTCGCACCGACCAGAGTGATGACATAAAATATCCTCAGTGGTAAACAGATCATGAGTTGGAGTTCTCTTGCCATCAGACTAACTGTGGGAAATTTTCGTAATTTTCTTTTCCGTGTAACGCAAATGCAGGTTAGTTCCATCAAAAAGTCCTGCAAAAAGGCAAAATTTCTTCTAATACATGATCCAGGAGTTCCCTTGTCTTCTGCACTTGGTTCAAAATTACAAGGCTACGGTGTTGAATGTTAGTAATTGTAAGCCTAAAAATCGGGTAGGCTGTTCTACGATGGTTATAAAATACTTATTTAGGTTTCGGACTGAAAATGCAACAAAATATGCTAGATTCGAACAAATTTAACTCCAAACTTGAACTCCGTGAAAAATTAGAAGATTAATAAAAATTCAACTCTTTGTTAACATATAAAGAGATAAGTACAATCTCTTTACTGTGGTGAGAACCTCATGGAGATACAGCTCCATTTGCGGTTAGAGCCAAATGTTGAGTTGTTCCTTTTTCTGCTGCTCTCGGATTTTCATTTTCTCCCTTCTAACGATTCCTCATACTCATAATTTCCTGAAATTTCTCAGCTGTAGTCATTAGTATAAAGCTTAAAATTAAAACTTTTCTTTTTTCTTGTTTTTTAAAAAAAAATGATTTCTCAGAACAAAAAAACTAAAAATGAAAGTTGCATTAAAAAGGCAAAAGTTGTCAAACAATCTGAACTAAAGCACATACTTAAAATTTAAATATTCCTATAGTAAAAGAACATGAATTTAATCTGCGAATTTAAGAACATCAGCATTTAAAAATATAGATACAGTAGGAAACTTAAGGAAACATAATTTTTCTCAATAAAAACCTTCATTTGAACAAAAAAAATCATGTTTTTTTGCATACATCTGACCATAGCATGTTTTTGAAGCGTAACAGTATTTTACTCTTTTCATAATGTCATTTAACACCAAGTTTAACAAAAATAAAGAGCTTTTTTTTATTTAAGGAAATCAAAAAGTTGGATCTTTTCGATTTTTTCACATGTACTAATCAAACCCTGATAAAATATATTGATAATGTATATTATTGCTTAAAAACTTTATATTGTAACTAAAATGTACTCAATATTTCTAACAAAAATGGATTAAAAAATGTATAATAATTATATAAGTATTACAAACTATTCATTGATAAAATAAAATCGTAATTTTTTTTTAAATTCAAGCTAAATACTTCCATGAATTTGTAAAGATAAAGACAAAATTTTTCAGTTAGATATCAAATGAGAAAAATTAATTTAGGTAAAAAAAAACATTAAAAAAACATTTATTCTACATTGTTTTTGGCAAACCAAGTCTTCATTCATTATTTCCATACACAAATCAATTGTTTTAATTCGTTAAAAAAATAATTCTAACTAAATAAACCTAAATTGTGTAATTGATTAATGTTTATAAGTAATAAATTGATTCTTAATTAATTATATTTAGAAAATTATTAGAACTAGTGGAAAGCTATAATTTGAAACTTCCGTTTCACTTTAATCCTTTTTGGTTTATTTATTTATTTATTTTATTTTTATTCATTTATTGTCTCTTTTATTTATTTATTTATTTGTTTCCTATTTTAAACACCAAATATTAATTTACATACATTTCCATTTCCCTATTTTTGTAGATAATATTTTAAATACTAATGAGATCTGACTTTAAAAAAATCCCATCCTTAGAAGATGTTTATAAATTTTCCGAAATAAAAGTTTTTCTTTTTTAAAAAAAAAAGAGGGGATTTAAATCATGCCAACCATGTTTAGTTTTGTCAAATAAACTAATTTAGTGGTTCCCAATTTCTTTAGTCAAGGGAATCCAAAATGATCGAGCTTCTTTTAGCGAAAACCTGATATTATTTTTTAAAAAAGTTCAATAACAGATGTGATATCCTCAGTCGTACACGGATCACGGGTTCGAATCCCCTTGCCGTCTGGCTAATCATGGTAGATTTCAGTAGTTTTCCTCACCATGTAACGCAAACGCTGGTTAGTTCCATCAAAAAATCTTCTACAAAGGCAAATTTATCCCAATATTTGATCCAGGAGTTCCATTGTCTTCTGGATTAGGTTTAAAATTTCAAGGCTACAGAGTTGAACATTGGTAGTCGTAAACTCGAAATTGGGTCAGCTGTTCAACGACGATTATTAAATAATGTATGATGAAATAAAATAAAACAACAGCTGTGAATATTCTAACAAAAAAACTACTAAATGTTGCAAAAATATTTAAGTGAAAAATGAAATGATGCATGCATTAGCTCAAAAAGAATAAAATAAGCTGTATTATAGCTTTCTAAAAAGAATTGTCATGAATTTGGAACATAGTTATCAGAAGGACGTCATTCTTTATTCGCGATTTGGATACTTTTATTTTAAATTGAAAAGTTTGATGAGAAAAAATTATTTCTACCACTCAAGATTTCTTAAAGTTTCTAAGAAAATAACTTTTAACTATAAAAAAATAGTATTTCATATTTATGCGATTATTTGAACAATCAATATAACACTTTTAAAGCGACCTCAAAAGTCTGATCATTAAAAAAAACATGCTAAATGACAAAAACCAAGGAATACACAAGAATCTTTAGTGGATTCGTCATACATCAAGATTCTTGTATGATGATGAAAGATGAAATTATTTAGCTTTGGAGATAAGTAAAAGATAAGGAGTGACTTCCAAAATCTGATCGTAATAAAATACTGAAAGACAAAAACAAAGAATACAAAAGAATCTTTGGTGGATACTTCAAAACTAAGATTCTCTTATAATAAGGAAAGAAAAAATTACTTAGCTGTGAAAATAAAAATAAAAAAAGATTAGATGTGTCCTCAAAAATCTGATCATAAAATCATATTGAATGAAAAAAACAAGGAATGCAAGAAAAACCTTTAATGAATACTTCAAATACTAAAATTCTCGTATAATAAGGAAAGATATACAATATAACCTATATTGTCACAACAAGAGACATAAATTTCTGCCAAAAATTTTATGTAATTAGAAATTTTCGTGTGCAAAATTTTGTTCAGAATATATATATGATATATAAAGCACAATAAAAACAAAGAGTAAAACGAAGAAAATTAATAAGTTTTATTAACTGCGCATAAGCTGCAAGTTTATAGAACTCATAAAATAAAATATTGTGAAAATATGGAAAATAATTTCCGGAATTTTAATTTCTTTTTTTTTTTTTTTAGATGTCAAAAATTATATTTTTTTAAATACTTTTGAAAAATTATTATTAATAATTTTCTTTTCTTGTCATTATTTTTTATTATTTTCCATATTTTCTCAATATTTTAGCTTATTTTATGAGTTCTATATACTTGCAGCTTATGCGCAGTTAATAAAACTTATTAATTATTTTCGTTTTTCTCTTTGTTTTTATTGTGCTATGTTATAGTGATCATATTTAAAGCAGCTTTAGCGCTTAATATTATCTACTATTACCTTACTTCCGTTTTCTTTTTGTTTCCNATATATATATACAGTGTTTTGTCATATAATTTCGTTCCAATTTGTTCTTTTAAAAAAGTTTACGGTATTTAAAATTAAAAGTTTTATTTATTTTTCAATATGAAAAATAATTAATTCAAATAAGAAAAAATATGTGTTTAATATTCTTACAAATCTCATAAATCAAGTTTTAAATGTTCTTTTAGTTTTGACCCATTTTTCTAACATTCCGTAAACATTACTTTGCAGCCTAACCTCTTTACCACAACCCAAGAGGCTTCTGCCAGAAATTAAAAGTTGTTTCATCATATGAAGGAGGAGTAACTTTACAAGATTCACGGCCCAAGATTTTACCACAGTGTAAGTCTTTTCAACTATAACTTCGGCGGGAACTTGGTATTTCCAGACCACTTAACCACAAATGAGGAAGACTTCGAAGAAGATGGCTCGTGCACTAAATGACTATCGTGCTGTCACCATGGCAACAGGCAGGCTATTTCTATGACGGATTAAGGGCCATTGTGATTGGACCGGAGTCAAGAAAAGCAATGTCCTGCTGAAGATATTGCCTTTTCTAGGTAATAACTGAAAATTTTTTTTGAATAGAAGTAATTTATTTTCGCTTTAATTACTGATCAAAATTTAATATTTTGTAGCACAATTTAATTAAGGTGTAATGTAGTATTACTTTTGTGTATAATGTAGTATTTCTTTTGACATCAGGAATTTTTCCTTACTAAAGCACATCCTCCAAGGTTTGAGAATTTTGTAAAATATATTTTTTTCATTTGGTAAAAATTGCAGCAGAAGTCGTTTCTTTTGTGCACATATTTTGTTTTTTTTGTTAAACTATATTGAATTTTTTTATACATTTTTCAGAACTTAAAAGCATGACGGTTAAAATTGGCATTTTATATTTCTGTAAATTTATTTATATGTATTGGTATTCAAAACTCTTTTATTTTCAATTTATCAAAGCATCAATACCTTTGCTAACTAGAGAAAAAGTATTTTTTAAAACAACTGAAATTCATTAGTGGTTAGAGTGTATACTTTAAGCTCTTTGCTTTAATATGCTTTGTACATTTTGAGCATGCTTGCATGATTTTTATTTCATATTAAGTGGTGATCAAAAAAATACGGCAAAGAATCGTTACCCACGAATTTTAATCGATCTAGAATTTGATTGACTATTTTTTCTGATTTTTTACCCTGGTTACAGTCACTCTAAGATATCACTTACATGATTCAGGACTTCCAACCTTCTACGCGTGTTAGAAAAATTCTTCCAGTGGTAGCTAAATATTCTGAATTTTTACTTGTCTACCACTCTATTAGATATTGGGCAAAAAGAGTAGTAGTTGGTAGTCTTACGTGATTCATTCACTCACCTCTTCAATTTACCTTTACTTTTTATCTACTTTATTTTCTCAAAAAAGTAAAATAAAGCATTCCCGTAACAGCCCATTGTGAGCCATGAGATGTATGAAAGTTAGTTCTCCACATTTTCGCAATAGACAGTATTGTCGGAAATTGGCAGCAATACGTACAAGTCGCCTTTACTTCCTAGATAAACTGGTACCTATCAAACTGAATTTAAGGGGAACAATCACAGTTCATTGTCTTAAAAAATATATTGTCTCCTTCTAAATTAAAATCAAAGATTGGTGGAAATTTAAGTTTTAATTTTCAAGTATTTTTAAATAAAATTAGACAGGCAGTATATTTTATCCCAAACTCAAAAATTAATCAACGAACTTGTAAATAAATAAAGAACGACAAAAAAAATTCGATGACTTTACAATTGTTATTTTTTCGGAATAATTTGCCCAGAAACAATGAACCCGCAATTGTATTGATAAAAAGTGTCCAAAAAAAATCAAGAAACCAAGTACCGAGTATCATTTTATTTTATTTTATAACCGCCGACCCAACTCTGAGTTTAGGACTTTAGGTTTTCAAATCCGTATTCTTGTAATTCTGAACCCTACCCAGAAGACAAGGGAACTCCTATATCAAGCATTAGGACAAGCTAGCTTTCATGTAGGATTTTTTGATGGGACCTTCTTTTGCGTTACATAGAAAGGAAAATCATGACGGTTAGCCAGACGGTAAGGAGAAGTTAATCAATGATCCGTCTACCACCGAGGATATTTTACGTCAAGATTGTGGTCGATGCGAGCTGAAAATTCGTACCAACCAGCCGCCGCTGGATTGGGATGGTGCCGAACTTCCATTGGGATGTGTAAGCTTTATCCCCTGAAAAACCGAGTTTCTACGCACCAAGTATCAAAATGTGTTAAATTTTACATTTTGAATGTTAACAGTTACGTAAGGTATCAACATTTTTTTTCTTATACCATATAATTTAAAGACCAATCCGGCCTTTCAAAATGTGCAATTCTAAGAAAAATTACAACTAAATAAATAAAAACTAAACCTTCAAAAGCTTCTGACTACTTTCACTTCGAAATGAAACATAGTCAGAGATATGTTTTCATATCTCAAAAAATGAACAAATTTGAAATCTTGCAACTCAAAAATGTGCTGCCTTAAAAATTTAATTCCCAAAAAACTTTCAATAGGACAGACATAAAAAAAAAATAAAAAAAATGAAGAAAAAAAATTCTCTTATTCTAGGCAAAATGTAATTAAATTTTTTCTTAGTTCAGTTTGACTGATGCCAACAAAATGGAAGAAATTTCAAACAGAAAAAGGTACGTAAATATTTTCTATTTATTTATCGTAAAGCATTTTCGTAGCTTACAATAATATAACTCTTGAATAAATTTAGCTTAAACTGAAACCTCTTTTTATGTCACTAAATTACGGCATTTATGGTCAGCAAATAAATCGATATTAATCGATTCGTGACAAAATGTTAGTTTAATTGTTATGTGAAAGCTTCTCATTATCAAAATGAGTTCTAAATATAAGTTAATGATTGACGCTGCAGTGATGATGGTTAAAGATAAGTTAACTATTATCGGTTTCCGACGAATATATTTATGAGCTTTTGTTAAAGATACGGGATCCATTAAAGCCTTAATCGCTATTTTTTAAATGGCTACAACTATCAAAAAATCATTTTAGTCAAATTATTCCTCACACATTCATCGCCAGCCTAGTGTAGATGGGCATGATATATCTATCGATTGTCGCAGAGTGGTTATCCATAAAGATTATAAATAAAATAAAAGTTATATTTTCTTATTTCAGCAAGCATTTTAGTTTTTAAATTTTGCAATCAGTTTTTTTTAATAAATAGTATGTTATTATCATGTGAAAACATCATATTATTTGCCAAAATAATTGAATGATGAAATGCATCTTATAACAACTTGTGTTTTAATGACACAAACCGATGTATAGAATTTAGTCTAACTACTACATCACGTGAACCGGGTATATCACGTGATATAATTATATCACCAGGTGAACCGGGATAGTTATATCACACGCGAACCAGGTATATAACGTGAACTATATCGTTTTAAGGAAGGAAACTACAGTTAAAAAATAAGCATGCTTTTCTTAATAAATCGTAGGACATAATAATACGTATAGATTTATTTTCATATCATTTTACATGCTTTGAATTAAATATAACCTATTTAATAAAATAAATTATGTAAAATTGCCGTGTACTCGATAAAGCAAAATCTAATTTTGGAAATTTATAAAATACGAAGCAGAAGACACATTATCTCTATCAATCTTTCCACTATTTATCGAAATTAAAATATTAAAAAACGTTGATGTTGTTTTCATTACACTTTTTTTTTGTCTTGCAGAGGGTTAAAAGCTTTGAATCCATTAGGATACCTTTCTAATGTTTCACAATATTCAATGTTATAAATTTTTAGACACTAAATATTTTATTTTATACGTACTTCTACGAACACTATGTGGTAACATGTAATACAACTTTCATGTGAGTTATGATTAAAACTCTTACGGCTACGCTTTAATAAGACCTAAGACCAAATTATGTACAAAGAAAATTTTTAAAAAATGAATTTAAAATGAAACTTTTGAAAAATATTTTCAGTGGTTTTATATCGTTTAGTCTATGTCTATGGAATATGAAACAATTTTATATCTTATTTCAATTTCAGTGCATAGCTGCCGAGGTTAAGGTGTGTAATCGTTGTTGTTGTTGTAGTTGTAGTTCATTTACGTCGCACTAGAGCTGCACAATGGGCTATTGGCGAGGGTCTGGGAAACATCCCTGAGGATGATCCGAAGACATGCCATCACAATTTTGATCCTCAGCAGAGGGGATGGCACCCCTGCTTCGGTAGCCCAACGACCTGCACGCGAAGTCGAGCACTTTACGATAGCACAGTTTAACGAGGACCAATACCGCACACCCTCGGTCCCTACGCAGACTGATCCAAGTGGTCACCCACCCGCACACTGACCGCAGCCTGTGATGCTTGACTTCGGTGATCTGCTGGGAACCGTGTCTTAACGATCAGTCCACTGCGGGACATGTGTGTAATCGAGGGCCCTTTAAGTTAAGCGATAATTTTCTTTCAGTTTTGCTAAAACCCCGTTTCTGGTTACCGTGATATTCTTTGCTTTCAATGACGTCACCTTCGGGTTACAGTTGTGTGATTGGTTCTTAGTTCATTTTCAAACATGTTGCTTTTTTTTTCAAGTCGACAAATTTCAGTGGAGCCCCTGTTTGTAAGCTATTATCGCTGCCAATTCTCCTCATTTTCAGCGATATTTTTCTTTTAAAACAGTAAATATAAATGTTAATATCTTTATCTAGAATTAACTAAGTTGACTTATACAGCTGAGATTTGAAAACCACTGCATTTAAAAAACTTAAATAAATATTTAAATGTTCTATCAAAACTCCTAAAAACTTTTCAAAAACCTTTTCCTAGTTATAATAATTCCTGCTTACAATTATTAAATCAATTGCTATATCGCTACCACTACAAAAAATTTATACCAGAGATTTTAAAAAACATACGTTACAATCAGGTCGGAAAGTCTATGTATGCCAAGATGGAAAAAAGTAAAAACTGATAAAATTATCATCACATTAAAGCTTGTCTTCATGATAGTTTTTTTCTCAGGGACCGTACGCACGTGGAAAAAATTAATAACTGGTATCAATTTTGATATAAAAAAACTGAAGATTTTTAAATAATTATTTCCAGTATCGAATCAAAATTTAACGTCTGCAACTTCTGATCTATGTTACTTATTTAGAGAAAATAAAATATTCTTGTAGCTTCAAACGTAATAATATAAAAAATTTACAAAAATATTACTACCACTTTTAAATTTTTTCAACCTTTTATATCCCCATTTTTTGATCTGTTAATTACCACTCTTTAGTATATGTTCTAAACATTTTTTCGCAACAAAATACCAAAACGTCATCAATTTTGAGTTAACATAAAATATAATCACATTTACAACGTTCTGACGAAGTAATTATGACCATATACTTCCTAGTAAAAAATTTTCATACAATTAGAAAATAATAAAAGTGGGAAAAAAAACATCTAGGGGTTAGTTATAAATCGATTTTTATTCAGCACAAAATTCTGCCAGGGTTGAAATCACTTTGATTCAACTAGCGCTGAAATTGTTTTCAAAGTATTATATAGTTTCTTAGAATTATTTGTAAATTCACTCAATATTTTTGAATATTGACTCAATATATTAATTCTAAATACTATGAAAGGTTTTTGCAACAAAATATACTCATAAATTTGAAGAAAAAAAAAATTTTTTTCTAAATTCTTACCCTAGACGAGTTTTTTAAAAATAGCCGCGATTTCAATATGAGCCGGTGGTCAAAGAAATCAAGCTACTACAATTAATCCATTACTTGATGGAAACAATCTTCAATCAATTTAAAAAAAATCTGTAATAAAATGAATAAAACGATTTAAAATATTATTACTATAATTAAGGAAATTGGCATGATGTCATTCATTTAGTTTTTGGTTATCAAGAAATCAAGTCAATACAATATAGTAATCAACGAACATGTTGATTGTATGACAAACACAAATTTGCTTACTTTATTGTTGTTGCGCAATGCGCACATTACCTAGTTAAATTCTGGATCACTCCTGATAATCTGGATTAGACGGTTAACTTTCATACTAACGGACGGTAAGTCTTAGAGCTTTATATATATATATATATATATATATATGAACTAAAATGCCACACATAGATTGATAAAAGTAACTTTTTCTTAGTGTATGACAAAAACATGATATGGAATAAAATAATAATATTTCTCNTATATATATATACAAGAAAACACGAAGAAAGTTAAGAAAAACAATAAGTTTCATTTATTGTGTCTAAGCTGCAAGTAAACAGAACTCATTAGAGAAGTTCAAAATGAGGAATAAAACACAGAAAAATTATAGACAAATGGAAAAAAAGGGGGGGAATAATAAGTAAAAAAATAACAAACAACAAACAAAACAAAACAAAAAAAGGATGAAGTTTTATTTAAAAAACCGGAAGAAAAAAAAGAAGCAAAATATATTAATGCAATAGTATGAATATATTAACACTATTGTATTAATATATTTTGCTTTGGCATTATTGATACAATATCAGAAAGCACTCTGTTTTGCGGATGTAATCGTGTGGGCTGATGAAAAGATTATATCTTTTTTTTCCGGTTTTTTAAAAAACTATTTGTTATTTTTTTACTTATTATTTCCCCCCCCCCTTTTTTTTTTCATTTGTCTGTAATTTTTCTGCGTTTTATTATTCATTTTGAACTTACATACATATAGTATTCTTTTTTGAAATAAAAGCATGTTTTTTTAAAGAACTCTAGGCATAAATAGATTATGAGGAATACCATAAATAATAAAAAACACAACACATAGCTTTCAGGACTATTTTTCATGCAAAAAATTGTCTTCTGACTAGTTCCAAATATGAATATATAACGTACGTAAATGATGAATGCTCATATGTTAATATCATTTCCCTGCAAAATATTCAGTGCATATGACTTAAACAATTTCAGACGATACATAAAACATTACCTGCAAAATAATAAAAGCAGCGACTTCCTTCGTAAAAAAGAAATATCGCAACTGGATAAACCCAGAACTTTTAGAGAGAATAGAAGCGAGAGATTAATGGAAGAAAAGCTATCGCTGAAGAAGGAAAATTGCTGGTTCTGGAAAAAGAGAATTCAATTTTTCTTTCTTTATTCTTAATGGTTTAAGTTGATCTAGAAATTCATAGCCACCAGAGAAATAAATGCCAACTTTTATGAGACTTTTAAATCGATTGTACACAACATATACATTAAATAAATTAAAAGTTTTTATATTAATTTATTAAAATGCAAAGGAAAAGTATATAATTAATAGAGATATGCTTTTTAGCATTTGAAGTTTTTAAGATATTATTTATATTATTTCTTCTGTAGTAGTAAACAAACAAAGAAAGTTTTTAACAAATTTGAAATAGCATAAAATTTCCACCAGAATTT
Organism: Parasteatoda tepidariorum; assembly: GCF_043381705.1. Classification (NCBI taxonomy): domain Eukaryota; kingdom Metazoa; phylum Arthropoda; class Arachnida; order Araneae; family Theridiidae; genus Parasteatoda; species Parasteatoda tepidariorum. The sequence goes on along the minus strand of NC_092212.1, from coordinate 36,836,930 downwards.
TAGATTAAAACCATAAATCTGTTCGACTTCCAATATATACGCTTAAGTTATTTTTTTGTAGTAGTGGACAAAATTCCTGGAATTCTAATTTATTATAATACATTACATTTGCTATTCCTGGAAAAATATCTTCTAAAACTACAGAAAGGATGTGTTAGGGATGCAATTATTTATTATTGATTCATTATCAAAAAACCAACAATACGTCAACATGGATGATGAAAGAATTAATTCTTCGGTTTTTCATGGTTTTAAAGTTGGTTCAGTTCTTCAAATTCATCTCGAATGTTATTACCTCCAAAACATATATAACAAAATTGGTTGTATTATTATTAATAATAATAAAGTATTTTAAATTGGTTGTATGTCAGGAAGGTGACCATCTCAATAAATAGATTAAAAAGATTTTGAATGAATTCATTACAAAGAGTAATAAACTCAAAAGGTAACAAATAATTACGGACGTAATTTGTTACCATTAAAAATAGAGGAATTAAACATCATATCATAATTGATGTAATGTGTAATTCTTTAGGTTTAAATTGGTTGTACAATGGGAAGGTGACCTTCTCAATGGATTGAAAAGATTTTGAATGAATTCATTACAAAGAGTATTTATAAACTCAAAAGGTAACAAATAATTACGGACGTAATTTGTTACCATTAAAAATAAAGGAATTAAGCATCATATCACAATAGATGTAATGTTTAATTCTTTAGTTTTTTTTATAGTTTAAGTTCATCTAGAAATTCATAAAAACCAAAGAAATAAATTACAACTTTTACGAGGAATTTAAATTGATTGTACAGTGTGCAAAATAAAATTAAAATAAATGATCTTGCAAAAATCGGATTTTTGAAATTTGATTTTTCTGGATCTATACGACTGATTTTGCTTAAATTTTGTATCTTGAAATTTAAAATTGAATTCTTTAAAATGATATAAAATTTTGTATACCTTAATATCTAAAGTGTGTAGACTGTCATTAAATAAAATAATGAAGAAAAAAGTATTCACTAAAAATAAAATTTTCTTTAAATAAAAAATTTTATAATTGTATGTAATTTTTTTTCTGTTCCCAACTATTTGAACCATATTTTCCAGATTGGAGGAGAAAAATCCAAGTCTATCGAAAAAAAGGTATGCTTTTTCAGTAGGGTGAAGAGAAAACACGCCGATTAAGTTTCAAAGTGTAGCCTAGCTACCATTACAATTATTAAGTTTTAATTGAATAGTATATAAAATATGTTAATTCTGAACTAAATTGAACACCTTTTTAATAAATAAGCCTCACAAGAGGTATCCGAAATTTCAGATTCATTTTTGAAAACGTTTCGGGTATTCTTTACACTGTATCGCGATGCAAATAAGCCCCACAAGAGGTATCCGAAATTTCAGATTCATTTTTGAAAACGTTTCGGGTATTCTTTACACTGTATCGCGATGCAAGTGATGCTTCTAAACTTAATTGTATAGTTGGATGTGAGGTATGCCATAAATACGAGGAATGAGAGGGATGTCAGCTTAAAAAGAATTTAAAAAAGCTCTGCAGTATTAGATAGGAAAGTTTCACTCAAATGAGCTACCCCGAAGACATATGAATTATCTGGAAGGTCTGACAGTAAGTCATCAAGACCATTAAGAAAGAGTTGGATCAACTGTGAACTCCTTTCACTTGGTAATTTTTAATCGCTTGAAGATAGTTTTTCAGAAATTTGAGTGTGTGATCGTAAAACAAATTAAATCTTAAATTAACAAATATAAATCAAGCAGTTTTTTCTCGTAAATATCCAACAAAATCAGTATCCTTAATCCCAAAGAAACTTTCAAAATTCCTTATTACGGTTAGTCCTTTGAGTTTGCAAAAGTAGATTAGATCCATCGACCAACATAATGGAATTAGCTTCTTTTATTATGAAAGTTTATACTGCAATATGATATTTCATCAAAAATAAATCAGCCATCAAAGTTATTTCTGAGAAGCTATGGCGTACTCTTTAGTTTCTAGACATGCTCTGTTGAGGTTTGGAGATCTAGTTGGCCAATCCATCCGGCGAATATCCTCACTCTCTAGAAATTCGAAAACCAGAAGAGCTCCATGGGGCCTCACTTTATCATCCATTAAAATGAACTCAGGGCCAACTGCATTCCTGAAAAAGCAAACATAGAGCTCCAAGACCTCATCTCTATTCCTCACACCAGTCGCATAGCCTCTTTCAAAGGCATGCAGAGGTGTGAGGCCATCCAACATGAGGCCTGCCTAGACCATTAAAAACCTGCTCCGCCATAATGGTCGATTTCGCGGACATTGGAGGGTAAGTAGCGGGTTCCTGGTTCAATTCACATCAACTAACAGCGAAAATCGGTGTCTAAACTGAACCGGGACTCATCAGAGAAGAAAACGGTCGCCCATTGATCCATACTCCAATCTCTATGTTTTCTGCACCATGCCGAACGGACTCTTCAATTAGTAGAAGTGCAAACTACCCTCTCTCGTGAAATCATTTGGAAACAGTCACTCTTGATACACGGACTGAGAAACAGTAGCCCCTCTGTTATGCCTCGCTATAATGGACAAATGGCGATCTTCTCCGGCCGTCGTAGCACTTGGTCGACCTTGCCCAAGCTTTCTTTCGATGCATCCGGCATCCTGGAACTGTTTCCATAAGTTACGCATGACGCTGGGGGTAAAATTGAACTCTCTACAAATCTGAACCTGAGATTGACCTGATTCTAGCCTCCCACCTCATTTCATCATCTAACCATTGGTGGTTAATCTTTTTTACTGTTAGAATTTGAATTTAACCTATTGCTGCAAAATAACACCAAGAAATTCTCTGATGTGTACTAGCGAACGAAATGCGTTTTAACTTACGCGCACTTATAAAACTTGTTTCTCTACTAGCACCGCCTACACACACTTGTACGCTTACTTTGTTGTTGTTGTTGTTGTAGTAGTAGTTAATTTACGTCGCACTAGAGCTGCACTATGGGCTATTGGCGACGGTCTGGGAATCACCCCTGAGGATGATCCGAAGACATGCCATCACAATTTTGATCCTCTGCGGAGGGAATGGCACCCCCTCTTCGGTAGCCCGACGACCTGCACGCGAAGTCGAGCACTTTACGATAGAACAGTTTAACGAGGACCCATACCGCACACACTAGGTCCCTATGCAGACTGATCCAAGTGGTCACCAACCCGCACACTGACCGTAGCCAGTGATGCTTGACTTCGGTGATCTGCTGGGTACCGTGTCTTAACGATCAGTCCACTGCAGGACCTGTACGCTTACGTATTTGATGTACAAGATTTAAATTTTTGCTTAGAATCAGTGGTTTTACATTCAGTTCAGTTCTTTTCAGGAAATTCGATAAAATATGCAAAAATTCCCTTACTTTACTTCAGCGTATTTTGGCAGTTATTATTTTTCAATCAAATTTGTAGTTACAGAATAAAATTTCTATTCAATTTCCATAAAAATGTGCTACCACTTTTTTAATAAAGGCACTTTTTCCATTCCTGTAAAATGTGAGTCTGGTATGATTAATTCCCCAAATTAATGTCAGATTTCGCGCTTAAGTCGTTTAAATATTCTAAAATTGTATAAGCAGTCAAATTAAGTGAAATATTTGTTGTTCTTAAATGTTCTTAAATCTAAAAATTAATTTTAAATCTTTCAATTTAATTTCTTATGACACCGTTTATAGCAGTAATATTTTTCACAAAAATACTTGCCAAATTTTAATAAGGCCAGTAGTTTTTTTATCATAATTTGCATAGCATTAGAATTGAAGACAGTTTTTATTTTAATTTATTTCTTCAAAAGTTTTCTTCTGATAAAAATTTTGTCTGCTTCATTTTTCCTTCAGAAAAACTAATAGGAATTGTTGCGGCGTAAAATTGAAGTTTAGGAATAACAACCTTTTTGTCTTTACATTTTTTAACCCTAATTGAGAAGTTTTGCCACACACAAATTCATCACAAACGACAACTTAATTATCACGCTAAAGTGGTATATTTTTTCTCAGCCGGTGGCAACAAAGTGAAGAATTCTAAACTTATCGTTTGGGAATAAAGAAAATAAATGAAACAAAAATGCATTCAAGTGGGATTTAGTTTGCTTACCTTAATTAATCTTCTAGGAATGGAAATTATTTTTTCTGTATTATTTTCAATGCTATTTTGTAACTTTAGAAAGCTGAAATTATGAAAGGTAAATTGTTTCACTAAAAAAAAGTGTCTTTAATTTGATAAAGAATGCATACATTGCATAAATAATAATTCAGGCTTAAGGCTTACTTAAAAATTAGAGTAGTTATGCATAAACTGAAACATGCCCTCGAACATTTGAGGTTTCTGGGAGAAAAAAAAATTATGGTCTTAGGGAATTAAAACAAAAATTTTAAAAACAAATCTCATTTTAATTGTCCATTATTTATATGTGGTGGTGGCCAAAGAACTATTTATTATACATAATATTTATACTATATGCTCTAATTCATACCTGCCAATTTTTACGTATTTGGCGTAAAATTTTATTTCTGTACTTAAAGTGGTAGCAAAGTGTATGCTTTATTATTTATATATTCCTTGCATTTCTAAACTTAATTTATAATATTTCTGACCATCACTGTTTTCAAAAAAAATTAAGAATCTATACTAATATGTAATACTTTCGTGGTAGTCCTTATAAGCTTTTTCAAAATACAGCGTATGTTTTAACCTAAAATTGTAATTTAAATTCCATTTTACTACCACTGGGGAAAAAAATCCTCGAAAGGATATAAAGTTGGCAGGTATGCAAACTTAATAAAATCCCAGGTGCCCAGTTTATTTAAATAAAGAAAGAAGAAAGAACTTAATAAAATATATAGACATCACGTTTGCCACCACTAGACAAAATGTTTCTGAAACTGCTGAAATTTTGACGTATTACATGATTAAATAGTGTTTATATATACAGTAACGTTTTATAAGAACTTTTTAGTCATTTACATGTAGTAGTATAGAAAATAACTTTAAATCCTATTTGGCCAAACAAAGAATCAAGCATGAAAACATAACAAACTTGCCAATTTTTACAGCCTTCAAAAAAGTTTTTTCCTCGTGAACCTTGATAGTCACACGTGGCAACTCTCGTTATAGCCATGTTATAACCATAATTTAAGACAGAATATGGTAATTAGCTAGTCTTCTTTATGTTTAAACTATTTAAATGTAATAGTAGTTAAAATTATAACAAAATTGAAATAAATTGAAATTATACGAAATCAAATCTATTACAACAGGTATCAACCGCAGGGGTGAAAGCGAGACGGAAAAACTGACAGTAAATAACATTCTCAATTTCAATTAATAACTAATTTTCAGAAGGAACAAATGTTTTTTTTTTAAATATATATGTTAAAAAGGATAGAAACAGTTTATTATTTATGTTATAATTATTAAAAAAAATCTTAGTAGTTGCAAAAAAAACATTTTTTTTTTAAAAATGCTGATAGTGAAATAACTTTATGCCTGTTTTTGATCTTTTCCGTCTTGACATACATGGACTTTCTTGGCCGAGCTTGAATGAAACTGGGATCAAAAATGTAATAAGTGATAACTAATAAATAGCAAAAATCTATTTAAACATAAAATAAATTTAGCAGCTCTTCCTGGGATATTTTTTTAATGTTTATTTTTCAGAGTTAATAAAAAGAGTTTATTTTGTTTTAAATATGATTAATTTGCATGATAAATTATGGTGGTAGTTTTGATTTAATAATTAATTAAATTAAATAAATAAATATTAATTGATAGTCTCTACCTCCTAGTTTACCACGATAGTCTCTCTTCTTACATTTTAAGTCGCCTTCGGCATTCCAGATGCAAACATTTTGCTACTATGTTACTAAAATTTTGCTACTATGTTTGCTACTATGTTTTGCTACTATGTTTTGCTACTATGTTCCAAAAAATAAATTCTTTTGGAATAGTTTAGCAGGTATGACATACTTAGCTACCACTGGAAGAAATTTGGAAAGAATAGAAAGTTGGCAGCCATGTGACTAATAACAACAAGGTGTTTAGAAACACAACTTTGATTATAATTCGTTCACGAACTCGTAAAATGCTTAAAAACCAAAGGAAAAAGACAGAAATTAAAAAAGGCAATGTAGCGAAATAGGTAAAAATAGAAACAGTATTCTAGAGTTAAAACAAAAATTTAGGTTGAATTGATGAGTTCATTCAATTCCAAGTAGCATAAAAATTTACTTTCTTTAAATTTTGCAAAATTTTCTACATACATTGCTGTAAAATTGGAATTTCAGAGAAAACAGCAGTGAAAGAATCTCAGGAAAACTAGCTTTTAACTGTCAGTTTTTCGACAGAATTTTTTGCCGATCTTTGTTAATTCTGTTCTTCTTAAGTTTTACTAAAAATGCTTTGCATTACTGAGTAAATTATTGAACTTTTTTTGCTTCATAATTCTTCTGCACATGTTTCGAGGCTCAAACCAACACCTCTGCAAGGATCAATTTAGTAGTCCGACATAACGAACATAAAATGTGCAACAAGGAAGAAAATACAAAATATGTAACTACGCACATGCTACTTAACTGCGCAGTGAGAGAAATTTACGAAAGATGTCACAACTTTCGGACTACTAAAGGATCGGACTTCTCGTTCCTGTTAACCAGTGTGGAGGCCTTCTCCTTTCTGGGAGATGTTGCTCAAACACGATGCTCCTAGTCTGAACGAAACCAATGATGAATGTTGTAAACAGAATAGGTTAGAAACAAGAAAAAGCGCAGTTGCCAACGTAAAAAAAGAAAAAAGATGGGAATTTAATTATGTAAAAATAAGAGAACTGCGATACCCGAAAAAGCGATGATAGTCGACTGGTTTTGCAAAATGCGTTTCCATGCAGAGAATCCGGTTTTTTTTATTCTTATAGTTTTTAAAGTATATTTTTTGCTTCAGTTATGTTGGGATTATTTTTTCAACACTTTCTTTAATTTAAAGCAGAAAAAAAGGAAAAACTACACAAATTTTTGCAAATTTTATATTTTACCATTTGAGTGTTTTTCCTAGACTCCAGTTAGTTATAAAATTTCACTACGAATTAAGAAACTTTAACAAAACAAATCTATATATTTTAAAAAAACACTCTATATCTATTTGGTATTTTTTTTCGCAAAAAAAAAGTATTGGTTCACAAACACAAATAAATTTAGCCTTCGCAAAATAAGTTTAATTTCCAACTGTTTATAAATATTTATTCTTCTCTCAAAAGTACACAGATAAAAAGACAAACAACACCGTAAAGGTGCAATTTATTTTGGATATAATACATTGAATCAAAAAAGAAATAGAATATTATTGATCACAATCTAAAGTGGAAACTTCTGCCAAACAAGCGTAATAAGTATTGACAAACGGATACTATCCCAACACAGTCAATATTTAGCGTCAGCGTCAACTTTTTGGTTGAGGTTAAAGCTGACTTAAGGAAACGAATAGAATCTCATTTTCTGTCAGGAAAATACTTTTTTTTTTCTTCATTTATTTGGCATTGGTTTTTCTGCGATATGATCTGCTGGTGTGAAAGAGAGGAGAGGAGTAAGTTGGATATTAAGTTTAAAGAAATAAATAATTGCGTATAGTTTTTCGTTATGATCTTCAGAAATAATGAATATGCAATAATCAAAAAATAAAATTTGCTATGTTTGGGTATTGGTTTTGTAACTGAGCATAACTAGTCATTAGATTAAAATTTTAAAAATTCGAAATTGACTTTACTTTTTGAAGTTATACTTCTTATGCGACTTCCAACAAGGTTGCGTTAAACGTTTAACGCTACATTTTTATTGGCCGGGAAATCACGTGGTAGGATCCAGTTTTCCCTCATTCATTTCCATATTGTTTTGGTTCTCNACTCACTTCCAAAATCTCAATTTTTTTCACTCACTGTATACAGAACTTTTCTACTAACATGTGACACTAATTTGAAATAATCGAATCGACAACAAAAAACAATCGCGAAAATATTAATTTTTCTTTAATTTAAATTTACTTTGTATGTCTTTTTTCTCTTTATTTTCATGCATTGTCATCCAATTCTGAACTATGTGCCAAATTTGAAGTCTGTAGCTAGTCGGGAAGTTAGTTTAAAATCGTTTACAAAATTCTGATTCTTCTACAATTAACGTCGCAGGTTGCGAAGTTTAACTTCTTCCACGCGGAGGGACTCCACGCTCGATTTTTTTTATTCATTTTTCTCCGTTTTTATTTATTAATATTTTTTTATGATTACTTATTTTTATTATCAATATTTGCTATTATTATTAATGCAGGCGTATTCTACACAGAATTATACCATTCTCATAAAAGTTTTTTGGCACTCGAAATTGTTTCAAAAATGTGAAATATTGAACAAATCAGGGTTCGTATGTACAGGGAAGATATTAATAACTAGTATCTATTTTGTTATAAAAAAAAAGTAAAATTTCTTAATATTAACGTACTGAATCAAATTAAAATTTCATGACCATCATCTCCAGATCTACATATGTTAACTCAGAGAAAATAAAATATTCTTATAGCTGCAAACATAATAGTATAAAAAAAATTTAAATAAATATTACTACCACTTTTTAATTTTTCCAAGAGCGTATGATATTTGAGCATAGAGAATTAAATATTTGGAGAAAAAAATTCTTTTACCTGTTTCTAAATTTTCCAAAAATTTGACTCTACTAATCATTTTCAATTATTTTTTATATAATTACCTGAATACTTGTTTAACAAGTATTCAGGTGTACCTTTCCTTTGGGGATTCAAGTAAAGTGGTTGAAACATTCATTAGATAAGGCACCTGGGCACTTCTCTGCCCAGGTGCCCAGTAAAATCAAAACACTAGGACTTTCCATTGAGGTCTCCATGGCTCAGGAATGTCACGGATAACTATAAATCTAAAAAGGATTATAACTCAATTCCTTAATTTGTCAATCGTAACTATCACTAGAATTTACGTTCCAAATTACTCATATTTAAAACAAAAACATTCTTTATATTCACTTTCAGTAATAAACTAAAAACGAATATACTACAACAAGTTACCAATTTCAATCTGTATTAATAAACTTTTAAATTTCATTAGAATTTCATTTCATTTTTAGTCGCCCGTTGCAATCCTGCCATAGCCTCTCCTATCTACCAGAGACACTATGGAGTGGAGTTGAGCCTGCACACAGTATTTTATAATTAGTCTGCGCAAACAATTTGAAAAGTGAACCAGTTGTGCTCATGAATCCATTTCAAAGTAGGTTATTACTTATTGCAATTACATAAATTTTCAGGCTTGTGTGCTCGAAATAGGCTTATAAACCTTCGTCAAGTAGAAGAGGACAGATAGCACAATAGGAGAGAGAGACAGCACCAAGTAGTACCGCCTCCAAAATGCATTTTAAAGTAATTGAGAGAAATTTATCATATATATTTGAGAATTGAATCTGTAGTGGTTGACAAGTAAATAAAGCAAACCAATCATATTTATAAATTAAGCAAATTTTTAGACATACATTTGCTACCACTTTCTTATTTTTACTAGATTTTTTATTAAATGGCTCTTTCGTAAACTGGTTTACCTTCACAGTAATGTGATCGGACAACCTATAAAAAACCGTGTGGAGGCTTTCAGTTACAGGGGGCGCTAGTTAATCAGGGGTACCAACTTGCTCTGCCTTGTGGAAAAATAATTTTTAGTAGTGTCGAAATTTAAGTTATTTTTAGTTCAGTATTATTTTAATTTACTGTAATTATTCCACCACTGCGTATCAAAAATTCAAAGTATCACATAAAATGCAACTTTGTAGCAGCTATCTCCTATTGTAATTAGTTTCTTCCCTTATCCCAGTTTAATTTCGTGTACACATAAACTTAGTGTTTTTTTTTTTTAGTATGTCATCATGTTTATTACTATTATATCGAAAATTTACGCTACGTAAGCCTCTCATCTCCCCCCTCCAACGCTTTATATAATTCAATTTAGACGAAGGAGCAGATAACCTTCTGGGCTAGGTACTCCGTAGTCTATGTTTAAATCGTTGAATCAGTTATCTCGTGGGGACACTTTTAAAAAGGTAGATGTACTTATCCTTATTATACAAGGCTTACTATTTAACTCACTACCAATTAAAGTTTTAGTAAAAAGCGTAACAGCTGGCATCCCTGGTGTTGAGGAAACGGTGTTGAGGAAACGGTGTTGAGGCTCGTCTAAGCCCCTTGATGTTTGTAATGTCTTTCTCCACTTCGTTCCATCTGTTCTGCAATTTGAAAACAGATTATAAACCCTTTTTGTAATTAGCTCACAAAAGCCTATATATGTATGCGTAACCTGAAAAAAAAATAATAAGTGATAATAAGTACTGTGATAAGTGATAAAATAAGTACTGCAGTGAGCTTTTTAATCTTAACACAGCTCGAAGGACATGTTTGAGAAAATTAACATAACGTAAAATCATCGATGAGTTTTTGTTTACTCTAGACAGAGCTCAAAATACGTGTTTAAAATGATAGGCATAGCTCGAAATGAGCTTTTAAGAAAATGGACATAACTTAAAATGTGTGTTTAAGTAAATGAACATAGGTTAAATACATATTTCAAGCTATGTCAATTTTCTTTTAATTCCCATTTTGAGCTAAGTCCATTTCCTTAAACACATTTTCAGGCTAAGTTTATTTTATTAAACACGCATTTTAAGATATATCCGATTTTTTTTTTTCAAACACGCATTTTAACCTGTGTCTATTTTCTTAAACGTGCAGTTTGATCTATTTTACTTACCCTTTATTAAAAAAATACGATTTTGAACGACGTAGAAAACAGTTCAAAATGATTGGTTGAATATTTGATAAGTGCGTACAGACCCTTTATCTTTAAAAAATGAACACCCGTGTAGGGAATACCGGGCAATACCTACACACACATCCCTACTGGTATATTATCCTGATTAATCTAGTATTTATTCACAATGCATAGTGATTACTAAAGTTTCTGACTTTCTTAATAAAAAAAGGAAAATAAAATATAAACTTGTACTTGTTCAACTAAAATTTAATCTCAACTATTACTAATTGTCATAGATATACTAATTAAAAGTAGATTATAATTATATTTCGCACACTGTCTAATTTTAACTTGACATTGTTATTGTAAACAATGCTTAGGCCGTGAATGAAATGCATCATCATTTAATACTCTGCCGATCGTTTTTCGGCATTGCTGACAATGTCGGATTTCCCTCTTTAGCTGTAACTGGAATTTATAAATTAAAAATGGTTTTGAAAAATTAAAAATTTTCAAAGAAAAACAAAGAGTTAAGCTTTTAATAAAGGTAAAAATAACTAAAATAATTTTTTCACAAAATTAAAATCTAAAAAAGAGATCATTTATCCTTATTTTCTTTTTATTCGAAATAAAACTGATCTTTTTTTTAAATCTGAAATTAAGGTATATTGCTTTAAACAATAGTCTCAAAAAATTTTAACGCATTTTGTGGTATGAAAAGTTACAATTACAAGCTGCCTTTATCGTAACCAAGCCGAATGTACTGCTCAACTGTATTTGAATATTCTTATTCTTCAAACCATCCTCCCATTCTTACATTAGCTTTAAACAGTACATTAACCAAATTTTTTCACCTTTTATCCATTGCCCGCAGCTTTACCCACGCGTATGTATTTTGATTTCAATTTTAACTAATTTCAAGAGATATGCGCGATTTTGTCCAAGATCGTTATGTGTTGAATTATAATTATTAATAATTTGAAATCTGACCATCAGCCATAAATTCACACAAATCACCGTAACTATGAGTTCCGAACATTTCAACATAGTAGGCAGCAGAAGTATAGCAATTACTTCCACCTCTGTCGTGAGATAAGATAAAATAAATAAATAAACATTGTAATTATCCATTACGAGCTGTACTACTTCCTCGCACACCTCTCGATCCATAACTTGAGTATAGTTATAACATATAACTGTTATTGTGCAAAAAAGTTGACGAACTTCTAACAGAAAATTGATATTGATGTAACAGTATGCGGCACTGTAGCACCGTTTACGTTAAAAATTTCAATAGCTATATTAGAAAGGTTGAAGTATAAATCTAAAATATAACTTCGTGACTAAGCTTTCATTTAAAAAATAATACAAAATTATTCTAAATAAATACTTAACATATAACTATTCAACTCTATTTAAATTATTACTTAAAACAACCTAACAAAATGAATCCAAATAAATACTTCAGGTATGACTAATTTTAGCACTTAATCTATTACTGAAGACAGCCTAACAAAATGATTAACATCTATAGTATTGCCAATAGATAGACAAATACCCGAGTTTGTTGTGCCACATAAGAGGTTTATATAAATAGATTACTTAATATTTTACAAAAGGTTTAAGCATTTTTCTAACTATTTTATACGTAATTTATTTTCATATTGTATTGTATGATAGAGTATTGTATTGTAACTCTCGAGCTGAAGGGAATGACTTTTGATAATAATTTTATTTCATCTTGAGATACTGAAAATTTAATCAAAAGTTTTATTCGGTTAACAGTTTCGAAAAAAAGAAGTTCTTTTATGATTGAAGAACCTATTAAAGTTGATATTAACCTTTAAATCTAATAAAGTTCAAAGAATATAAAAAGATTTTCTTTATTTAATAATTTTCTTAACGAAATAATGGTTGCAGGGTTTTTAAGTTTCTTATTTTATTTTTGTTTGCTCGTTATTTTATTTTTGTTTGCAAAATGACAATATTTCTAAGTTTTAATTTGTTCTTTAAAACGTAATTAAATCAAAGCTATTCATCGAGTAGAATTGATGATGTAATTCAATAACGAAATATTGAGGTATAGTGCAATAAACCTTAACGAAATAATCAAAATAATAACCTAATAACGAAAATGATGCAAATTATGAAATTTTTGTGCATTTATACAAAACAAAAATAAGGTAATTGCGAATTAAAAAAGCATTATTGAAAACTTGCGCCAGCAGTCCACAATTTGAAAGAGGTAACAATTTTTTAATATTATGTGATTTAAAAATGTTGCTACAAATAATGTTACGAAACTACAAAAAATTGAATTTATAGAAATATATTAATAAAATCTCAAAAATATATTACATTTATATTATGCTAATTTACTGATAAAAAAATTATACAGTTTATAAATTTTTTTGCATTTTTAGAGCACAGATTGCACAGATGTAAAGTAAATGAGAAATAGAAAAGCACTATTGAAACTTGCACTAGCAGTACACTACTTGAAAGAGCTAACAATTTTTCGGTGATTTAAAAATATTGCTGCAAATAATGTTTCCCCGAAACTACTAAAAATGAAATTTATAGAAATACATTTATAAAATATTGCATTAATATTATGATAATTTATTGATAACAAATATAATTGTCCGCAGGTGCGTTATGAAGGGCTGGATCTCAAAAACATTGTAGGCGAAATCGAAATGCTTTCCCTCCGAAACACAATTTATATTGACTTATTACCATGATAAAAATTCGCTTAGGGAGCCTACATATTATTTTTTTTTACTTTGTTTGGACTGCAGTACGTTTTTGTAGCTTAAATCCTTTAATATTAGAGTTTTTTGTGAAACATATTTTTCATTGGTGGAAGACTAAAGCAGAAAATTTAAAAACAAATGGAATTATTAAACAACTGTTATCAGAAAATATAGACAAACCCATTTACCTATCTGACCTTTTATATATCTATTTAAGGTATATAGGCAGAAGTTTTCAATTTTTTTTATTCTGAATTCATTAAAATGATAATACATTGCCTATTATTTCTTTACAAGGAGAGTTATGTTTTGCTACTCAGGAAGTTCCACAACAATTGAAAGTGAAGTTCTAACCTTGCATCATCATCATCAGAATCTATCTGGGAGCTTGGGGCCGTTAGCGGCCCTTTTAACATCCATCTTGAAATTTTATCTTTAAGGTGGCTCTTTCTGGTAATTGGAATGCAAATTGTAGCTAATAGGAAATAAAATATTTTGTATTTCAGATAAAGTCGCGTTGCTTCAAAAATAAGCTGCCATTGGCCTGAGGTTTATGCCTTCTCTCAAGTTTTCAAAAGTAAAAATTTCATTAAATCCTGCGGTGTTACAATTTATGGTCTTTTCAAAAAATGTTCAATTTAGCTTTGCAATATGATTATCTAAGAAATCTACACTGAGAGCGCGATGTTTGTTCTTATTTTGGACAAACAATTTTGCTTATATCATTTTTCAGAATTTTTTATTCTGGCATCTTTTGAGTTTCTCTAGTAGTGATGTGGAGATGTTACACTAAGCTGGAGATGTATACGTTAGGATGGGACGGTTAGCCCTATTTCAATCTATATTCCTATTTATTTATATGTAGAGGTAGTCAATCTTATTAAAATTTATTGTTCTAAGGACCATATATACCACTCTATATGTTGTACTTTTTACATCTTAAAGCTTAGTAATTGCCAATGGCTGAAAAATCGATATCTTTCCAAAACAAATCACTATGGTGCATAATCAGAGATGCCAACTGCTCCGGACAAGCCAGAATAATTAAAAAAACACAAAATAACTACAAAGTAAATTTTGCAAATTTTTGACTATTTTAGCTTGATTTTTAAAAGGTATAGCTTGGCTTGAGTACTGAAAAGTTGTGAATTATATAAGCCTACGAATTATTTAGAAATAGTGGTGGATAAAAATCTACAAAATTGAATTTATTAAACTAAGAATCAAAATTGATAAACTACCACTTTAAAAAATATATTTGCTGTCCGGAGCAAGTTGACATCTCTGCATAATAAAAGCACAGAGATACATGACCAAGAAATGTACAGACGCAGAGATGCTAACTTGCTCCTGCCAGCAAATAAATATTTTAAAGTGGTAGTTTATCAATTGTGATTCTTGGTTTAATAAATTCAATTTAGTAGATTTTTATCCACCACTATTTCAAAATAATTCGCGACTTATATAAATTATCACTTACATTAGGCAATACCTTTACCAGTATAAGCTTATTTCTTCATGACTTTTGAGCACAGAACAAACCAGTATAAGATGAATACCGAGGTACCCTACATATCCAGCATCCAGCAGGCTATACCTTGAAAAAGGGAGGTACTACTTGGTGCTGTCTCTCCTATTGTGCTATCTGTCCTCTATTACTCGACGAAGGTTTATAAGCC
Source organism: Parasteatoda tepidariorum (assembly GCF_043381705.1). NCBI lineage: Eukaryota > Metazoa > Arthropoda > Arachnida > Araneae > Theridiidae > Parasteatoda > Parasteatoda tepidariorum. The sequence goes on along the minus strand of NC_092212.1, from coordinate 36,821,656 downwards.
TTTTTTGAGCACAGAAGCCTGAAAATTTATGTAACTGCAATAACTAGGCTATACCTTTTAAAAAGCAAGCACAAATGGTCAAATATTTGCAAAATTTAGTTTGTAGTTATTTATCGTTTTTTTTAATTATTTTAGCTTGTCTGGAGCTGTTGGCATCTCTTAAGACGGGAAACTGAAACTCAGTCCTTATATTGAAAAACATTATTTTACACCGAAGCCAGTGACTGCAACGCTGATAACTTCCCCACCCTATTTCAACAAGAACTTATCTTCTCTACAATCAAGTATAATCCATTCACTTTCTTTCTATCAGACGCTGTTCCTAGCACAACCTACTAGCACTGAAGACGTCAGTGGGATACTAGCAATCTGCTGTCAACAACCTCCTTTTCCTACTACATACATTAGAGGTGACAATTTAGACATTAATCTTTTGGTTACGGCGCTTAGTATGATGAAGCCCGCCATTCTGCTTCACCTGTTATACCGGCCGTAAGCAAAAGTCTAATTGAATATCCATCCATAGAACGGTTGGTGCTACCTTCGGTAGCAGGTGCCGAGATGTAGGTAAGAATTAGAATAATTTAATGGCCACAAGAAAATATACGATACAGGCGTAAATACTGAGTTATGCCTTGTAAGCTAAAAATAGTTGCCATATCAATCAGTTTGTTTCGATGCGTCAGAAGGTTTTTATTTGAATAATTACAGTAGTAGCAAATTTTTTGATATGACATAATTTTGCTCACAACAAGCTATGTTTACCTTAAATTGTTATTTGACTGTCGCTTTATACAGCACGGGAAGCTAGAACTTCTGGGTTGACAATTCGGGGTTGCATACATTTTTTAGCACGTTCTGAACGTTGGTAGTCGTAAACTCAAAATTTGATCGGCTGTTCAACGATGGTTATAGAATGAAATAAAAAATACCAGATAGGTCAGCAGGCTAAAAGAAAGGTTTTGAAGAATATAACTTTAAACATTTTTAAGTATAGTATGAAAAAAAGTGTGGATAGCCTTAAATTTAAATCCACTCCAAAGGAAAGACTTGAAAGGAGAAGAAGAAAAAAATTGAAACCAGTTTCTATTTTTTATGTAGCCAAATAGTTACATCAGTACTTACTATAGCTTTTTATTTCATAGAACGCAAATATAAGCAAATATTCGTTTAACCCCTGTTGAGTTCTTAAAGCTAATCCATCTTGATAAATCTTCCTTGATTTCTCTCGTTTTTTCAAATAAAATCCCCAAACGATTATAATCAATCTCATATTAGAGGACCGAATCTGACAATTTCCAATGAGATGTACTGGTTGCTGAGAAGGGGGCGAAAAGGGTTCTTGACACTAGGGATTTAAGCCAAAATGGCGCTCCAGCCCTCCATTAAAGATTAAGCGGGGCACATCAAACGAATCAAAAGAGGGAAAGTTTTCGCCAAAGAGAGCTAAGAAAAAGAAAATAAAAGAGGAGTGAGGGCTCTAGATTTCCTGTTCTTTTATCTGCAATCCCCCGTTTTCGTGATCAGGTAACTGGTTGCTTAGCAACCAAGAGGAAAACTGCACTGTCATCGATGATTCCGATGCGATTCAGCAGACCATAAAGAAGTGAACTGACTTGGCGAGCAAAAAATTTGAGCACCCTGAAAACTTTTCTCTCAAAAGTTCATTATAAGTTACCCTTTGTTCTTAAATAGCTGCCAAAGAACTAGACTCTTCATAGATAAAAAAATTTGCGTTGAGTTCGTTATACATACTTTGTTATCTTATACATCACATTAAATATATCTAAAAAAAGTATTTTATCTTTCATATAACATACAAAAATGAGTACATTTAAAAAACGATCGTATCTACATAGTAAATCTCAAGTTATCTCTAACATCAGATATCAAAGTCAGCAAAATATTTTTGTTTTTGGATTATTTCGACTAACATTTTTTTTTCTTTTATGCAGCGTTATTTAACAGAAGATTCTTGTATCATAATTTACTCTTTTATCATAAAGATTCATTTTCAGTGAACAATTATTAATTTTCCCAAATATAATATTAATAATGTTATGTGATAGGTAAATGTAACTTTGTAATTTTTGTAATTGTTAATTTTACTTAATATTGTTTTTTCTGTATGCACTAACCTTTCCCTTTCAGAAGCTCCGACAGACAGGCTTAGTGGGTTTGTAGGGTTGTAGGACTGGGCACTAAGTGCGCAGGACTGCACACGCGTCTTCTGGGTGACGGCTGTGTGGTTTCCGCGTCCGACGGGCCTGGGTCCTGACGACCTCCGGAAATGCTGGGGATGTTGATTTACGCAGGGACCGCAAAACGCCGCAATCACCTAAACTGGAATATTAAAAATAGTATGCAGGTTTTAAATACACTAAAAACTTTGAATAATGTTGATTCTAACACTGTTTTGATTTCGAAAACGTATATACTTCCCTAATAAAATTCTTGATGCCCTTCTTCAAACTCATAGCATGTTTAATCTCAATGATATTATTGATGAAGAGAACTGGAAATTTCTTGTTTATATTTTACCTCAACAAAAATTATATACCATTAAATGACTGTCTTTTTCAACAAATTAATGGTATCTCTGTGGGAAATAATATTAGCACTATTGTTTGCAATATTTTTCATTTTCTACAAGAATTTAGATTCGTGAAATTATATGTTCATCTTCCTATTAATTCCTTCTTTTTCAGACTTATTGATGATCTTTGGGTTACTAATTTTAACGATATTGATATTTTAGCTAAACAAATTTATCCACGTAAATTAATTCTTAATAAAACTAATATTCGAAATTTCTTAGCAATTTTTTTAGAACTCTTATTATTAATGAATGTAGTAAACTTACATTTAAAATTTGGAACAAAAGAACTTATTGTAACTTTTCAATTAAAAAGATCATTGATTTTGATTCTAACTTAGCCAATAAGGTTTTTTTCCAATATTATTACCAATCAGAATCTTAGGTTTCACAGAAATAATTCAAACTATAAAGAGTGTGTTTTTAAAAGAAACTTTTCAATTTAAAACAGATTTAATCAATAGCCATTTTCCTAGTTCATTTCTTCCATTTCATTTTTAAAATATTTTAAACCACTTAAAACATTTTTTTTATTAATTAAATATCTTTTTTCTGTTTTTAGAATTAACTCTGATTAATTTTTAAGGTAGGAACTAATTATGATAAGCTATTTCGAAAGCCACTGGACGGAATAGTTTGGGTGCATGACCAGCCATTGATAAATAACTTTAATTATTTAATTTTAATTGTCCAGTGTAATAAACAAATTATTTTTATTTTTAACTACTATTACCTTCTTTTTTTCGTAAAGAATGGAATGGGCTCTGGTTTATGAACAGCCATCCCCGATGAATGCAGGAAATGCGTGTAGTATTTCATATTACGAAAGGATGTATGAATGAAGGATAAAGTCTATAAATGACTTTCTATCCATGTATGCAGGCTCTGATTTTTGAACAACCAACCTATGAAAGAAGGAATACCAATTAAATAGTTTATTCCTAATTTAAGTCTTAAATTTAAACTCTACAACAATTACCTATTTGAATGCGTTTTTTGACAATTTAATTTTAACTTTTTAATTAATTTTTAAATTTTTATTTATTTATTTTTTTCTATTATTAATTAAATTCTCATCCTATTAAGGGTTTTGTTAATTGAATTTTCCAAATTAAATTCTCTGTTAAATTAGTATGTATATTTTTAAGGCATTTCATACTTTTGCTCTCTGCTAATTGTGCTTTCTGCTTTCTTTTATCTCAAAATCATTTTCAACTGCATTTTTATTTTTTAGCTATAAGGACACAGTATAAAGAGTAATTATTATCTTTTGAAAATTATTCTACATTTGGAAATATCGCACTTATCACAGCAAAGGAGTGTATCCTGATGAAAACCTTTGCATTTTCACATTAACAGATTTTCTATTTTATATTATTCTTTTTTATTCTTCTTCTTTGTGTGTGTATACATTAGAGGTG
>NC_092212.1:36796305-36817524 GCF_043381705.1 Parasteatoda tepidariorum | reverse complement strand
TATATATGTATATACAGAATGCTCCAAGCATCCACTTTTTTTAAGACTATTGAAATTTTTTTAGATAAACTGTAATAAACTTTTGCAAATCGTTTTAAATATAATAATATTTTAATAGAAAAGAAAGATACGACATTACAAAACCCTATAAAGGAGGAAAAATTTCATGAATACAAAATTTTAAACTCGTGTTGTAAAAATGTATCACTGACATTCATTCAGTTTGAACAGACTTGACGAATAAAAAGAATATTTTAAAATTATTTCATCCATCCCATGACTGAAGATATCTCAATGCGAAATTTCTGACACTTTAAAAAGAATGGGATATTCTCTGGAAGTATCAATTCCCGACAAAAATTCCTGATTTCTAAAAGTTAAAAGAAAAATGTTATTGGAATTTTTTTACTACTTTTCTTAACTTTTTTTTCGATATTTGATTCTCCACCGCACTGCTTTAACAAAGGTTTTCAGTTTCCCAAAGTTGCGAGAACTTTGGTTAAGTAAAAAGTTTTCAATTTAATAAAACTTATCCTGAAATGGCATTGTATTTCTCTTTTGACCTTTTCTTTTAAATACTCTCAAAAAATAATAATAATTTGAATAAAATAAATAAAATTTGACATAAATGTACACTAAATAATTCTTACATTTGGACCATCAGATGGTTGAGATGCTTTGAAAGTTAAATTAAAATTTGTAAGTACTGTTCTCAAAATAAAAAGGACAGCATATTAATAACTTTTGATCTAAAGATCGGATTTGTACATCACCAGTAACTTTCAACACTTTTTGGGGGGAAATGTTCGAGTGCTAGCTAAATATAAGTTTTCTGGCATGCAATTGAAAAAACAACGCAACTGATTCGCGAGGGACTCTGAGAAAAATGGCTTGACAACTTTTCTCCTTCTATTGCTAATGCTATAAACGCTAAAATAGAATTTCAGAAAAAATTTATTTTTGATTTATTATTTATTTATTTATTTATTTATTTATTTATTTATTTTTATTTTTTTTATTATTATTATTTAGTTATTTATTCTTTATTTTTTTATTTTTTTGCAATATGCAGTCCATATAAAGGTGCAAATATGTAAAAATCTCAATTTTGAAATTATTGTCGCTTACGTTGATTTTTCAATTGCACTGCAGTTTTAATGTATAATTGCTTATTTTCTAAATTTTATTAAACATGTAAGTCACCACTACATAGAAATGGTTCATTTGAAACGCCACCTTGTTCAAGCTCTCTCACGGTGAGGCTTTTAAAACCAAAAATTCTAAATGATTTAATTTTTAATTGTCTATCGCCGAAGGAAATATTTTGAAAAAAGCGTAGCAGTTGACAGTCCTGCGTAATATACTATCTTAATGGTTTGAGAGTCTTATTTTAAGTGTGATAATTATTTAGTGCGAACAATATTTTAAGTTACAAAAATCGAGACATAACCTCGCTTTCTGTCCTTCAAAAAACACCTTTCTTTTCACTGATTTGGATTCACGATCATTGAAAAAAGTGAAGCGGTAGCCTCACTTTCTGAAGTGAGATCTGGACCACTTTCTGAATAGAAGTTTGGAGCCCATAGTGCTAGTTTCACTTTGTTGAGATAAAATGAGGGAGGGCCATGGTAGCGCAGGGGATAGAGTGCTCGCCTTCTATTGAAGTGCACCGGGTTCGAATCCTAGCGATAGCTGATTGATACGAATTCTGCACTCGGCTCCCACCTACCACAGTGCTGACACAAAATATCCTCAGTGGTAGACAAATCATGTGTTAGAGTCCTCTTGCCATCAAGTTAACCGTGGGCTGTTTTCGAGGTCTTACTCTCTTTGTAACGTAAACGCGGGTTAGTTCCATCAGAAAGTCCTCCACGAAGGCAAATTTCACCTGATACTTGATTTAGGAGTTCATTTGTTTTCTCGATAAGGTTCAAAATTACAAGGCTAAGGAATTGAACATCGGTAGAGATGCCAACTTGCTCCGAAGAGCGAATAAATAATTTTAGTTTGTAGTCTTTTGATGTATGATTCTTGGTTTAGTCGTATAGGGTTTTTACTCACCACTACTTATAAATAATTCAAAGGCTTATGCGAAATGCCATTTTGTTGCAGTTGAGTCTTTTGAAAAGTTGACAAAATTAACCGAAAGCAGCTATTTCAAAAAGGTTTACCGATGTTCTGGGGTTTTTTTCAAGTTGTTCTCTCTTTTCATTTGAACAATTTTGCTTCCAATTTGCTGCTAAAAAAAATGCGTCCTACTTTGCCTATAATTCTGATGGAAATAAACAAATAGTAGCCTGAAAATGTCCGCCCCACTATAGGGCGCATCGATGCATTGCGATCGCGAATTATATATGTATATATCTCAGAAGGAGAAGATTAAAACGAACATTGGATCAAATTCTTGAAGTAGATTATTAATTCCCTGAAAATGTTAAAATAACAACTCGGTTGGGTAACTTCCCAAAAAAAAGTAACTGATTTGATCCAATTCCTAAATTATTTCAGTGAAAAGATAAAATAATATTGTTTAGATGTTACGGTCAATGTAATAAGTTAATATTAATAATCACCAGTTATTACTAAAAATAGTCAGTTAATGTAAATAATAAATCGGTAATTATATACAGATACCAACTTGTTCCGGACAGCAAATAAATATTTTCGAGTGGTAGTTTATTAATTGTGATTCTTGGTTTTATAAATTAAATATATTAGCTTTTTATCCACCACTATATCTAAATAATTCGAAGACTTATATAATTCGACACATCAATAAATTTTAGTCATGCATACCCTCCAACTTATGAGGATTTTGAAAATAATTCTTTCTAGTGGAAGTGAACCAAAGTAGAAATTTTTAAAGCAAATGGATCTCTCATAAAACTTTTATCAGAACTTAAGAATCTAGCCATATGGCCTGCACTTTTATAAGTAATAATGGACAAGTTACGCTAAAATTAATTTTTTTTAAATATTAAGACATTAATCTTGCTACCGTCTGAAAAGAAGATTTCTGAAACTACGGAAATTCCGTAGCAGTTGGAGGGTATGGCTTAACCTTTAAAAAAGTAAGCAAAATTTATCAAATATTTGCAAATTTTAGTATGAAGTTATTTACCGTTTCTTAAGAATCTCTGCTTATATCATTTACCAGTTATTACAAAAAATTACCAATGAAGTTTGGTCAATGTAATTATTTTCAATTCATTTGACTAGAGATTCCCAATATACATGCGTAATGGTAATTTCCCGTGCAAACAGCTTGGCAATATCAGTTGTTTCTTTACTTTGAATGCTAACTCCTCCACTTTGTATGCGTTGTTCATTTGTTGTACTAAGCGCTTGCAGGTTTTAATTGTTTTTTATTCTTTTTTTTTTTCGTAAGGCACTTAACCTTAAAATCACATTAATATTGTTTTTTCCAACCAAATATGTCCTGGCAATAGTACTTAACTTTTAAAATACCTCGGAGTAAATTATAACGGGAAACCGCGTACCAGACAGTGGTATTTTACCTAAAAAAAAACTTCAGTGTAGGCACACCAAGCAAATGCATACCGGCCAGATGCATTTAACGTAAAAAATACTTCAGTATACTGAAATTTATGAACTCAAGTTCTCAAAAATTATCATTCATCACTGGATATGACGACATGAAAAAACTGAGCTTCTTTAATTATTATTTTAAATTAAAACACAAGTATAATTCCGTCAGTTTATTTCACTTTGCTTTTTTCATCCGACTTATTTATTTCGACTTATAAAAATATTGTCAGGAATATGGAAAAACTTCTGCACCTATGTAAACAAATTTTTTTCCAGCAGTAATTTTTGAAAGAATTTACATAGCAAAAATGTTAACACAATTCGAAAATCATGCCTTAAATAAAGGAAATTGTTTCATTTTTTTTTTTTTTAATCCGTGCAAAATTTTTAAAAGCTGATTTCCTTTCTCAGTACCACTATAACTATAAAAAAGCTTTCCTACATAAATATTGCAATCTTATATATTGTTTTCAAAATTGCTGGTATTAAAGCTAGAAAGAAGTTATTAATTTCCAACGTTCATTTTGGTCGATCCGAGTTTTGCCTGTGTAAAAATCACATCATTTCTAAAAGCTTCAAGCATAATCTTTAAAATTTTACCAACAGTTTTACCATGTAAAATGATTCATTACTAGAAGAAAAATTGTTTACATAGAAGTGCTTCTATTATTTGGATCATGTCCTGTATACCTTGAGTTAATTTATAGATTCTTGTGCTGACATTGCTAACAAACAAACAATAGATTAACCAGTTCTCATTAAAGTAAATATCTAAATCTTGATAATATGAATTAAAGTATTGAACAATACAAATATTAGCTATCTATTAGAGCTTTAATAATGCCTTATTTTATTGACTTTTTGATGAAAAAAAGTTGAACAAGAAGAATAATTTGACATCTTTGATTGTAAAAACAATAGATTAACCAGTTCTTGTTAAAGTAAATATGTAAATGCATAAATTGATAATATAAACTAAAGTAATGAACATTCTTAGATACAGATATTAGTTATCCATTAGAGCATTAATAAAGCCTTATTTTATTGGCTTTCAGATGAAAAACATTTGAACAAGAAGAAGAATTTGACTTCTTTGATGGTAAAAACAATAGATTAACCAGTTCTCGTTAAAGTAAACATGTAAATGTATAAATTGATAATATAAGCTAAAGTAATGAACATTCTTAGATACAGATATTAGTTATCCATTAGAGCTTTAATAAAGCCTTATTTTATTGGCTTTTTGATGAAAAAAATTTGAACAAGGAGAAGAATTTAACTTCAGTTCGATTTCCAATAAAAACATTCTTTCTCTCCGGATATCTGTTCTTTAAAAAGTTTCGAAAAGTTTCTTCAATTCTAGACCCGCAATAAAAATATTAGCGCTGTATAAAAACACCGGTAAAAAAAAAGAAATTAGAGTTTCCATCTTTCTCTGAATCGAATAGAAGTCATGAAATATTCATACTACGAAGGGCAGGTGCTGACAACTCAACTTCACTCTTTCTTCTTCAATCTGTTGGATGTGTTTTTCAAAGAAATGTCTTCTTTTTTTTTTATCACGTTTTCCGTTAATTTCTTTCTAAGAAAAATTACTGAAAGCTAAAAGGTAGAATTCTTGATCTTTAATTGGATTTTTTTTTATTGAAAAGTTTACCTGGGCAATTGAAAAAAATTTAAGGCACATTGAATGAATTATCAGAATCAGAAGTTTTCAAAAGTTGGAAGATTCGAAATGGGAAATTAAAAACAGTTGAATGGAATATTGAATGTATACGGAAAGCAGTGTACGAAATGCATTGTATATATAATGTAGCATTGTATACATTATGAGAAATGCTCAAAATTCATGGAGAAAGAAACAGAGCATTATTTTTTCTACACTTTCCGATTTTTTATTTATTTATTTACAGAATTGAATGACAACCGAAGGAAAACAATTTTTATTCACTATAAATTATTGTTATTTTGAAATCATCATTGAAGGAATGATCATTGAAGGAATCATTGAAGGAATTACTGGGCAAAACTCGTCTCCTTAAAAAAAAATACCAAAGTTTCGTGATTAAGTTAAACTAAAAAAATTATAAATTAAATTATGATAATTAACAATCAACACATTTAATAATAACAAAAATATTGATAATGAGATTAAGTTACATATCGCAGTATCAATTAATAAGACGACGTAAAAATTAAAAGCAATTAATTATACAAGATAAAGTCATAAAAAATTCAGGACATTTTGATACTGGCGAGCAAGCTGGAATGCTTTGCTTTTACTTAAGCGATCGTGGTATCGCCAGATCTGAATCTACGATAACATGATGCCAGATCAGATTAAGAAAGAGAAAAGTTATTTTACAGTTTTGTACTGACATCTGATCTCTCTCTCTCTCTCTGTATATATATATATATATATATACAGAAGAGCCATTACATTATGACCACNTCCAAACAAAAAACAATAAAACGAAGTCTAACAAGGAAGACTAGGGAAGTGTGACTCGCCCATTTTGAAATCAACTGGTGGGATATATGCCTTATGTGGATCAATTTTAGGAGGCAACATTCGTTTCGGCCTATAGAAGGTCCTATGAGAGATAAAAAATAATTCAATATATAGAAAAATCCGTATTTTATTACTTCAATGCAGACTATTAGTTAGTGTAATTATCTCATACTCCAACTAATTTTGTGGTACTTTCACCTACTATATAATGCATATTTATTCTCAAAATTGATTTCAAATATTTTATATAGCTGCAGTTTTTCAGAAAAACCTGTCAGGCTAATTTTTAAAAAAAAATTTGCATCACATTTTTTCCCTTCTTTTTTTTCCAAATCAATTGGAGTATGTAATTGCAAATTAATTAATTTGCTAATTAATTAATTAGCAAATTAATCCCTAATCTCCCTTGTAAGTAAAGGAGAGAAGACAACAATGCCTCATTAATAAGGTGTTATCACACTAGAAGTAAATTTTAATTTTGGAGAACTAGAGTTATTGAAGTAAAAATAAATAAATACTTTTTGGCAAAATCTTCTTGCTCAACAGGAGGTGATGGTGGTACACTAGGATCCAAGTGATTGCTGAAAAAATAGAAATGAATTAAAAATGACACTCCAGGATACATTTCAGTTTAACTGTGATTTCATGGAAAACTTACCTTCGATAAGATAAGTAATTTCGATACGCACTTGGTGAAAGTGGTGCTTCGTAATAACTAAAAGAGAATAACAAGCGCACAGTTGTTGTATATATATATATATATATATATATATATATAGCATAATAAATAAGAAAAAGAAACACGAAGAAAATTAAGAAAAACAATAAGTTTTATTTATTGCGCATAAGATGCAAGTAAATAGAACTCATAAAATAAATTCAAAATGTAGAGAAAACAAGGGAAAAATTATAGAACAATAAAAAAAGGGGGAAAAATAATAATAAAAATAGCAAAAAGAAAGACAAAAAATTTTAAAAAATCCGGAAAATAAAATATATAATCTTTTCATCAGTTCACACGATTATATCCGCAAGAAAGAGTGCTTTCTAATATTGCATCAATGTAGCCAAATATAGCTCTTTTCACGAGAAAATTAAAAAATAATAATAATAAGTTCTATTTACTGTGCATAAGCAAGTACATTGAACTCATGAAACAAGTTAAAAATATAGAAACAGATACAGAGATTTTTCAAAGGAGTATAAAAAAATTAATGAAAAAAATATTCACAAATTTAAAAAATTTTTAAAATTAAAAAAAAAAATTTTTTTTGGTGCTCCTTATACTATTTGTATTGATACGTTTTGTTTTGGCTATATTAATACAATATTAGAAAGTACTATTTTTTCGAATATAATCGTGTGAGCTGATGACGTGATTAAATCTTTTCCTTATTTTATTTTACTTCTCAATTTTGTTTAAAATTTTTTAAACTTGAGAATATTTTTTAAAAACTTTTTTTGATTTAAATACATGTATAAATAACTGCAAATACAAAATTGTACTTTTTGTACATAAAACGCTTATAACTTCTAAGCTGTTAGTCTAATCGTTTTGGAATTGGTCTCATTTAGTAGGAACACTTCTAGAGCTACAAAGCGATGAGTTCCTGTGGATGATGAACAATATGAAACCGTAGATTGGCATCTTTGTGCAGACAGACCAGCTGGTCACCGAAGGCGGCCAGTTTTGCGTAAAGATTATCTAATGAGTATTAAAAAAAGTTCATCCTGATCATACAAATGCAGTTTGTATATTGCCATTTCCACATTTTCAGATAACAACACATTTAATCGAAGCATGATCCTCAAAATGAAAAACTTATAATAGAATTGAAAATATACTATCGGCACAAATAGTGAAACTAGTCAAAGTCGAAGAAAGCAAATTATGGCGCTTTTTTCTTTCTTTCCGCGTTCACTAATTTCTAATGCTGCTGCAACGAAAAATTATCTTTTCTTTATCTCTACCAAGCGTCTCCGTTCTTCATGATGAAAATATTGTCGTATTTTTAAGAATTTTACTACGTGGATAATATTTTGATGAAAAAAGTACGTGTTACAGAAATTTCAAAATTCCGTCTCTGCAACCGCATGAGTAGGACAATCGTTTATCTTCGTGGAGGACTATTTGACGTAACTAACCCACATTTGCGTTACATGGAGAAGAAAAACATGAAAACCTTAAACCGAGATTGACGGCAAGGAGACTCTAACCCATGATCCGTTTACCACTGAGGATATTTTAATTCAGCACTGTCGTCGGTACCAGCCGGGTGCGAAATTCGTATCGAGCAGCCATTGCTGGGATTCGAACCCACGTCACCTCAATGAGAGGTGAGCGCTTTATCCCTTGAGTCACCACAGCTCTGAGCGATTCGAACAAAGTCTAGAAAGGAAAATAACCGAAGCTCACTACTTCTTTGGACGAGGAAACACTTTCAATGCAACGCTGAATAACTCAGACTCACTAAAACTGTCACTTAGACCATTTATCCACTCACTAACCCTCACTTAAAGTTTATTTTTATTTATTTATTTTATTGTTTTTGTTAACTTTCGCATTTTTACCCCTTTTCCTCACGTATTTTACACATTAGATATAATTTGAAAAATCTCAGTAAAAAAATTACTAATGAGAGAAACTTTCATTACTTACAAAGTTTGCAAATCTCATTAATTAATCAGTTCGTGATTTATCTGAATAATTGTCCAAATTGTTTTTATGGAAACTCTGACTCAATTGCATATACACTCTTCACACAACCCTACTTTCAGCTGTATCGATCTTATATACAGACAGCTGTAATCAGAGTTCTTCCCTCCAATAAATTTTACGCTTAATTAACCGCTAATTAGGTATAACTAAAGTATCTTAATAAAATAAAACTTAATTAAATCGCAGAAGTAGATTAAATTTACTTTTTTTAATAGAGTTTTCTGAAAACGTGAATGGTATAAATTAAATTAGATACTCAGAACTAAATAACACAATTCATATTTTGTTTTAGAGGATCATTTCTATATTGTGATGTATCAAGGATAAATAAATTGGATGTTTATAGGGCTTGTACAATAATAGTTAAAATATTTATCTGACTTTAGTAAAAGGTAAAAAAGATTAATAAAAATAACTACGTAATATGTTCTTTTTAACATTTAAACTACCATCCACGAGAATTCCCTTTTTTTCCACACAAAATATTTTAAGCCTAAATTCTGAGCTTACTTGCAATCAGAGGTATAGTTGGTTCTGAACTCAGCAGAACAACTTACAACTTTCCGGAGTGGTTGTTGTAATCCGTAGCTTGTTCACACTAATCTCATGACATGGGGCTAGTATATAACTGCATATACTAGCCCCGTGTTATAAAGCTAGTATAGACATCATTTTTTCCTTAAGAAAAAGAGAAGACAATGAAAAAAATATACATGAATGCATCAAAATTAGCTAATATATTATTCAAAATGAAAACAATCGTTCAACCAAAAAATAAATGCTCAAAAATAATCATGCTTAATTAATTAGTGAACTTTCTTTGGTTAATATGTAAAAATTATTCACACGAGCCACCTACTCCTGTACAAATTATTCAGTGTACTTTCTTTTCAAAGAATCGTTTTAACTTCTAGACTATTAGTATTAGTAACCTTGTCTCGAGATTGGTTTCATTCGATTCGGCGTGAAACAAATACATCAGAAACAATACCTCATTTGTCTAGATAGCAATATTTAAGTTTATTTCTCAGTTGCCCCCTTTCTATCAAAATATAACAAGTGAGGTGGTGCAACTTTTTACAATTAAATGGAGAAAGTGAAACAGCTTGCTATAGGGTAAAACTTTTTTTTCCTTTTGGATACCAGAGTTTGGACTATTTTTTATCTATCTTTAACGTACTATTATCCTTTATTATTCTCCCTTTTAACCAAGTTAGCAACCTTTTGTAGATAGGCCTTTGCTTTTCAACCCCATATTATGATGAGGAAGTTGTTTGTTTTGACAAGTTATTCCATATTTCATCCGATGAATCTTTTTTTTTTTTGTGTGTGATCTAAATGCCGTTAATTAATTTAAGAAATTAGGAAACTTTATTTAAGCTAAGATTTTATTAAAGAATCATTATCATTTACCTAAATTCAGTAATATTGCAACTTTCCGTTGACTAATAATGATTAGAAATTACCATATAACACCACATAATAGCTGGCAGCAGAAAAGTGCGCTATTACGTATGTATGATGAAGCTGATTGCCATTACTAATACTATAGTGGTGGTTGAAATATCATCATTTGACTATTGGCCTTTACATGAACATCTTAATTTGGATGTAATAAAATGATAATTATCTCAAAGAAAATGAATATAATCGTTTAAGTAAAAGTTTGATTTATTAAGCAAACATTAGTATATTAAAAAAATGGCCATGCTTAAAAAACAAAATAATAAAGAAAACAAATCCCTTAAAGGGATCAAGATAACATTCGAGAAGTTAAGATTGCGAATAATATTCAACGGTTGGGACTGGGAGGCCCAAAAGGACACCCCCAGTTGCCGCAAATTTGAAATTGAAAGTGAATGAATTTGTTCCCAACGGACACAGGAGCATGGAGAAGAGATCCAAGGTTAGCGAATTATCGAAAAGTAACACAGCCAAAATAAAGCCAACCCCCCATAATCAATACTATTAGCTTTGACTGTATTATAAAATGATAATTGTCTCAAAGAAAGAAATAAAATTGTTTAAGAAAAATTTATTTATTAAGTATTGCAAATGGCCATAATTCAAAAAATAATAAAGAAAAGAAATCCCTTAAAAGGATCAAGATAAAACATTCTCTTACATCGAGATTTTAGTTAGCATACATTTCAGTTGAGATTGATATTCAATGGTTGGGACTGGGAGGCCCAAAAGGGAATGAATTTGTTCCCAACGAACAACTAGGAGCATGGGGAAGAGATCCAAGGTTGGCGAATGATCGAAAGATAACATAGCCAAAATAAAGCCAACCCCCCATAATCAATACTAGCTTTGAAACTACTTTGGTGATCGTGAATCGCCAACAAGACTGTGATATGTAACATATAATAAGATGTAACCATGTAACTGAAGCATATTTGTGGTAAGAAATTTAAGAATAAAGAGTTATAAATGGATTTTTGTTTTCGATTAGGCGGAACAGTGAATTAATGAATCCGCATTATAATTGAAATAAAAGTTAGCCGTTACATTGATCAATAAGAAAAGAATAAAATATTTTATATTCGCTTTAAATAGAAACTAATTAATTGATTTAATTTAAATATAATTAGATTAAGAATGATTAAAAAAATAACTTCAAGTAATTTAAAGAAATTTTAAAAGCTAGGAAATATGTAATGCCAATTGCGGCTTCACGGTATGAAATAATACAAATATGTACATATGTTTTATCAGCATCGCTTTAATTTATCATTCGAATAATGTGGAAACCCCTCAAGGGATAAAATAATTTATTACTCTAAGAAAAGTTTTGAGATTCTCCTATTCCGCCTTGATTTTCCAAGGAGATGCAGAATTAAAATAATGGATAGGTAAGATTAAATAATAGATAGACGGATTGCTTTAAAATAATGAATAGGTAAAATGTCTTATTATTTTATTTTATATTATTGCATATTTTATCCTACAATCCCTTATTTTTGTGGTCTAAATTACAGTCTTGAATTAAATTAAGAGAGTAGAAGACTTATGCTTACATTTTATGATTAAATCACTCAACTATCATTTACTTAAATTTAAAGTTGCGACTTTCAGTTGTCAAATACTAATTAAAAAATACCATAAAATCCAACAACAGAAAAGTGTGTTAGTGTGAACGAAACAATACAAATACATATGTTTCACGCCCAGATGATTCCGCTTCAATTTATCATTCGAATAACGCAGAAAACCCCTCAAGGGATGAAATAAGTGATTACTTAAAGAAAGGCTTAGCGATTCTCATATTCCATCACGAGATTTTCTCAATAGAAATGCAGAATTGAAACTAAGAACAATCTCTGAACCTCTTGGGGGTTGGTTTCTTGAAATCTTGTTACTTAAAAATAATGAATGGTTGAAATTTCTAATTTTTTCTGAGTATATTTACCATTGGATAAAGCCTTTTAATTCTATCTGCTTAATCCACTGTGTTTATGTAAAATAGAACGAAATGGATAAGAATAAATGTTTTAAAAATCATTTATTTTGAAACTTAAATTAGCTGCGTTTATTTTGGAACTATCTATTTAGAAGAAACTAATTATCTATCATTTACTTTGAAACTTAAATTAGCTTTTATAAAAGTATGTGTATAAAAATCAATCTGGTTGATAACAGGATTATAATACCACGATACATCGTTAAAAAAAGTCGATATTTTAAGATAAATTGCAGTATTATTCTAGTATGTATAATTAACATTATTTCTTTATTTTTCAATATTTTCGCCTAACAGATGAAATTTATTAACACAATAACTATCGATATCAATAATACTCGTGAATTACTGAGGGAATTCACCACTAATCGATTGATTTAATTTATCTATTAGAAACTAATTATCTGTCATGTATTTTGAAACCTAAATTAGCTTTTAATAAAAGTATGTGTATAAAACTCGAGGAGCTGGCTGGTATCGGGATTATAATTTCACATCGTCGAAAAATGTCGATACATCGCAATATTTTTTCTAATATGTATAATTAACATTATTTTTATATTTGTCTATATTTTTGCCACTCAAATGAAATTTATTAACATTCAATAACTATAGATATCCATAATACTCGTGAATTACCATTATTACTGAGACTGAGGGAATTTATCATTGATCGATTGATTCAATTCCATCTATCTAATAGAAACTAATTATCTATCATTTATTAACTTAAATTAGCTTTTATAAAAATATGTGTAGAAAACTCGATGTACTGGTTGATATCGGGATTATAATATCACGATACATTATCGAAAAATGTCGATATTTTATGATAAATCTTAATGCCTCAGTAATCTCTCTATTCTCTTTCCCCCTCCGCTCAAGTCTCTATCCTACATTATCTCCGCATAAATAGCACACTTTACGTCCTAAATAATTCAGTGACAGCCAATTGTCGATATTTTATGATAAATCGCAATATTTTCCTAGTATGTATAAT
This sequence comes from Parasteatoda tepidariorum, assembly GCF_043381705.1. NCBI lineage: Eukaryota > Metazoa > Arthropoda > Arachnida > Araneae > Theridiidae > Parasteatoda > Parasteatoda tepidariorum. Next base: position 36,804,281 of record NC_092212.1, on the reverse strand, counting down.
TAACATTATTACTATATTTTTCAATATTTTGCCCAAACAAATGAAATTTATTAACACACAATAACTATCGACAACGATAATACTCATGAATTACCATTATTTCTTAGGGAATTTACTATTGATTCAATCTATCTATCCAGTAGAAACTAATTATCTATCATTCATTTTTAAAAAAATTTCTTTTAATAAAAGTAGACGTATAAAACTCGATGAACTGGTTGATATCGGAATTATAATATCACGATACATCGTCGAAAAATTTCGATATTTTATGATACATCGCAATATTTTCCTATTATCTAGTTGGAGTCAATCCTATTATCTAGTCCTATTATCAATATTTTCCTATTATCTAGCACAAGGGGTGCGATTGTTCTTGTTTTCCAGTGGCGCCATCTGTGGCCAAGAATTCGGCTTCTGAAACACCGTACGTCACACCCGTTTATAGGGCGGACTCATTCATTCATCCACGGATCGTAATTTTTACCTGAATCACAGAACTATCGATCTCCAAGCCAGTACCCCCAGAGGTATGGATTTGTTATGGGAACATGGAGGACTGTTGCGATACGACAAATTTAACGTGCATCAGTCACTTTACTACACGGGGAGTCTTCGGCCGGCTGGGTTCGAACCCACGAATTCTCGGACGTGGGCCCAGCGCCCTACCAACCAGGCTATTTTCATCAAAAGTTACCCAGGGTGATCACTTTATTTTACGCATTTGCCAACAATTGCAAGTAGTTTTCAAAGAATTTTTTTTTAAATACCCTGCAATGTATTATCGTAACTTTCGTAGATAGTTCTATTTTACAGCAGTTGCAACACACTATAAGAACTAATAAATGTCCTCTTCCAAGGAAGCTCCATCGGTCAATTCAATGAGTAGCAAGAATCTCATATAATGGTTCTTTCATACTAGATTATGTGACTTTAAATACTCCATTCACAGAGCTGTTTCGGTACAAATTTAAGAGGCATGTTTTAAACACGAGATAAATTACAGATTGATTTTAACAAAAATGCTCATTTGTTTCAGAATCTTACAGTTTCTAAAAAGTGGCATCAGCATACCCATTGACAACTATAAAACTTCCGTAATGTTTAAGAAAAAAAAAATTTTTTTTTAGTTGCAACAAAAATAGTGTAATATTTTGATAAATCAGGATTAAAAAAAATTCCCAAAGTGTGGTACGCGTACCCCCAGGGGTACGAGATTTAGTGGGGGTACCTGTTGTTATGCAAAATATCTTGCAACAAACGAAAATTTCAACAAAAAAAAATTTTGAAAACAAAGCTAGCTATAAAAATTTACGATTACATATTTTTCTATTGGCTATTTTTTGCGGTAACAGTTAATAATTAGTGGTGTAAACAGCCAGTTGTGATTTTTAACTTTAGTGCAATTTTTTTATAGTAAAAAATACATTCATTTTTTTATTAGTGGTACACAGCATTACGAAAAATTTAAAAAAGTTACAGAAAAGTCATAAGCTTGGGAAACGCTGCATTAGGCTAAATTACTTTTTCTTTATTATTTGTTTAAAAATACATTATTTGGTAACATTCATTTATTTCTTGAAATTCGATAATTACAAAATGGCACTTCCATTACCATCACAATGTTAGTTGCAGATAAGTGCACAGTTTGCTTTTAAGTGCTATTTATGCTAGAGAATGAACCAGGTAAGGGATATTTTCAGAGCGGCTATAATCAGGGAAAGAAGGAGAAAAAGTGGTTTCCAAACTAATTTACTACAGATTTATTAGAAGGCAGGGCTATAGACTTTGTCTAATTTTTATTTACCGCTGCTTAATTTGAAATAAAAGTCGTAAAGTATATTAAAAACTAATATGGATTAGTTATGACAAAATTAAAATGGAAGCAAAATCTCTTCTGCTGCAACAAACATACTCATGTTGATGCAACCACTTTACGTTACTTTCCCATATTAAGACCTAATTTAAATGGCACTCCTGAAAATGCCATTTGCTTGATTTATTCACTAGGCTGTACGTTTGTTTAGGTATTCTAAAAAAGTGCCAATAAGGTAAATAATATTTCTTATGTTTAAAATGTTCCAACAAGTAGTATTGAAAAATCATTTTTCCCCCATCATTGTAAAAGACGTGAAAGCGCAAACTTGCAAAAGATGAGTTGAAAACTGATACTTAAAAAGCTGATTCTTGGCTTGGGTTTTGGCAAAATTGGCTCGATTTTTAGCTTAACTATATTTAATTTTGAAATACTAAAAATTCTATAAATTTAAAAAACCAGATCAGTTGAGAAGAAACCAGAAAAGTAAAAACCTTTTTCTTTAATTTTTTGGCAAAATTGATTTGAAAACAAAAAAATAAGCAAAGTATCATTACAAAATAATGAAACAATGAATAACAAATAATATATATTTATTTATTCCAACATTGCTCCACCCTCTACACCAGTAGCATCTTCAAGCGTTAGATCATCAAGCATGTCTTGAAGAGTTATTTTTGGACAATCATCATCAACTTCATCAGTATCGATTGCCAACTTCTCATGATCTGCAGACAATAAAACAAAATTAATAATTTTAACAAAATTATTCAAGAATTTATATTTTATATTACTGCACAAATTAAATCGACGTAAACTTTAGTGAAGAAATAAACTTTTTAAATACCATAATAATCAAAATTAAATAAAATTAAGACCTAGCTACACAAATCAAAATCTTGGCTTAACCTTTATTTGATTGATGTGTAATATTTTCCGTCAGCTACAGGTTGAAATGCTTAAATTTATCTTTTCTTTTTTTTCATATTCTAAGACTAGATTATAAGAAGTTAGATGGTAATTTGTTATGCCCTTAATGGAAACATATTTGAAAAAATTTTCTTTACGAAATTTTTACCCAGATTAATATAGCGGTTTTAAATTACACGTAAATTTTCTAAGAAAAAGCATATCAAAGTTTATATGCAAATGAAATAAAGCTTGGAAATACAAAATATTTTCAAATAAATAAATAAACTTTAAAACAAGTTACATTTTAATTAATATTTTTACCTTTATAGATATTAACATTTTGGCGATATTCAACATCTTCTTCAAGGTCTTCCAAAAAGTCATCATAATCCCTAAAATGATAAAAATGAAGTACAATCTATAAGGAGAGTTTCAATGCTATCAGATATATAATAATCACAAGATGAAAACTTTCAACAAAGACAACAATATTCATATGAGATAAGATTATTTTAATTAGGAAAATAAATAAGTAAGCAAAAAAAGCTTATTAACTGGCAACATTTTTGAGCTATACATGACAAAAATGCCAAAATTGTCTGATATACAATGTATATTGTCTGATATGTGTCCAACTATTTTCTCACAACATTATTCTTTTCATTTACAATGTTTTTTTTTTTTTTTTTACTAGGAAAATGCAAGAAACATGTTAATTTTTATAACAAATGGAAAAAAAATCATAATAGAAAAAAATAACTTTAAAAAAAAGGTACACATTATTACAAAAAAAAAGTCTGATATACAACGTTTATTGTCTGACATGTGTCAAACTATTTTCTCACTACACTATTCTTTTCATTTGCAATGTTTGTTTGTTTTTTTGTACTAGGAAGATGCAAGAAACATGTTAATTTTTATAAAAAATGAAAAAAAAAATCATAACAGAAAAAAATAACTTTAAAAAAAGGGTACACATTATTACAAAAAAAAAAGTCTGATATACAACGCTTATTGTCTGATACACTTGTCTGATATGTGTCAAACTATTTTCTCACAACACTATTCTTTTCAATTACAATGTTTGTTTGTTTTTTTGTACTAGGAAGAGGAAGATGCAAGAAACATGTTAATTTTAATAAAAAATGAAGAAAAAAAATCATAACAGAAAAAATAACTTCAAAAAAAAGTACACTTTATCACACAAAAAAAAAAAAAAAAANAAAAACTTTTTAAAGTTATTCAAGTAAACTTTTAAGCTTATAAGTTAGGATAGAAAGAAATGACTGTGCCATGAATTTTGCCATTTCAATTAAATCAAATATAATTAAACAATAATAAAATTACGATTTCTAAATGCTTCATAATTATATTTAGCACGGTAATTCAGGAAGAGCCATTTTTACCTACACTGCAATATTTCTACCTTAATAACTTCATAGTCTGATTTCGCATAATCGAGCTGTTGTTTTACCTCACTTTTTCCTAACCAATGAATGGCTTTGACAAAAAAAAAATATTAAAGTTTTTTTCATCCATTCTAGCAATATAAGCAGCCTAGTTCATTCTTTTAATTTTATTAATTTTAATGATAACAAGCTCTTTAAAAGAAATTTCTAAATTAAAACGTCTTTAAAAAAAGGTTAGTAAATGAAATTATTAACAGAGATAAAATATTAAAAACTCTGAAATGAGTATTGAAAACATATTATGAATTCTGAAGAGTCTATATATTTAAAAACAAAAAAAAAGACCAAAGTACAAAAGAAAACAAATAGTAATTTATAAAGTCTATATAAGAAAAGGCAATTAAAGAATAAATACAATTAAAAAAATATTTAAAGTGAATACATGTCAAGGCACTGAAAATATAAATTATATTATGGTAAAAAAGGTGTGCATTTTTTATATCAAACCACACTTTTCATCCATACAATTTTCGTTTTAAAAATATTATTGGTAAATATCATTGTGAGAAAAGGGTGTAAAAAGAAAGTGATATTCAAAGACTGGTTCAATAAAAAATTTTCAAAGATATTGTGAAGTTAAAATGTGTAACTTACAGGTCTCAAAGCTTAGAGACACATTAGATTTTAAAAAAAAAATTTAAATCATTAGCATAATGCAATTAAATTTTAAGTTTTGATAAAAATACTGCGCTTAATAATATTGACTTCAAGAAATATTGATATTTAAGCTAGCAATGATAAAAGTTAAACTGATATGCAAAATGAAAAGGATGGGTAAAACATTACCTTTGAATGCTGCTAGTATCAGTATCTGCTTCAATTTCTAAATGTTTCAATTTCCATTTTCTTCTACGATGGCGAGAAGCTTTGTCTTCATAAATTTTCTTCACTAAGACCTAAAAAATAAAAAAAACAGATAAATAAGAAATTTTTTCAAACAATAAAATTATAAAATGCAATTTGAATTTTTTTTTTTAAATCTCAGTAAAAGTACAGTCAAACCCCATGGCATCTAAATCAATCCCATAATTTCATTATAAACTAAAAAATAAATAAAAAATAGATATAAAAGAAATTTTTTTAACAAGTAAATTATAAATGCAATTCGAATTTTTTTTAAAAAAAATCTCATTAGAAGTACAGTCAAACCCCAGTATCTCAAACTTGAAAGAGGAGAAAAAAATCTAAACAATGAAAACTTCAGTTAGTTGAATTTCATAAATAAATACAATTACATGAAAGAAACTTTTCCATTTCATACTTGACAGTAAAATACATAAAAATTAACATGTTTCAGAAGTTAAAAGTTTCTATTGTATTTTTTGGTCTATACAAGGACTTTTTAAAACCTTTCAATTGTAATGAAATTTAGTGATAACAAATTTGGACACAAAGATGTACTGAAGTGCATAGACTATAATAAAAGTTAAGGCTAAACAATTGCATAAATTATTGAAAAAAAATTTTTTTAATTTAATTTATACCTTTGGTGAGATATGTGTCTTAAAAAGTGAGAATTTAAGGTTTGACTTATGCACCATATGTGGACAAAATCCATTTATTTGCATTTAAAAATAAAGGGCCAACGTTGATGAGACACACAAATTCAAAATGGGCATAAAAATAAGGCAATTATTTAGTCCTTTCAGTTACAAGCCAATTACTTATTAAATTAATTAAATTTTATTCTAAACATGTTTAAGTTATGTTCCCTATAATAATCTATAAAGATTCAATAATTTTAAAACACTAATTACTAAAAAACCATTCAATAAATAAATTTAGAAAAGAATTCGACTTTTGAAAGAAAAGAAACTGATTCTTTTTTAAGAAAAAAAACTGATTTTGTTTCTTTTTGATACCCTAGTTGAGTTTATTTACATTCTTGGCTCATCCTACATTTTCAATTATTTTAAATATTTTATACAACAAGAAGTTTATTATAGACATAAATAAAATTAAGTGTTTAGGTAGAAAAAAAAGCCCTGTGATACTGATATGCCATGACCCCTACATTTTAAGGATTTAAGACTCTTGTAAAAGGAGAAACAAACATTCCTATATTACTTTTTTTACTCACAATTATTTTTATTAAATAATAGAGAGCATTCATAAAAATAAAAAACAATTACCACATCTGGAATATTTTCTTTCTTTAGTTTATTATAGTCAACATTGTTAACATTGATCGTAGATAAATCCAACCTACAAGTAAGAAAATACTGTTTAAAAAAATAAACGAAAATATATTACAATTTTTTAAAGACACAGTTTTTATATAAGTGATTGCAAGATAAATATTAAACAGAATAAACAATTTAATTTTACTTTTAATGATGAAAAAAATTATGACCATACTGATCATACTATTAGTCTACAAATAGTGGAGCCTTGGCTTCCATGACCCCTTCAATCCGTTAGGCATTATGGACTGTTTTACTTAGGGGATGGGGGAAGCTGCGATAAAAAACTGTATGCACTAGGAAATTTTCCAAAGGTCACAAAAGAAGGCTTAATTATGATTCAGAATCACCATGGGTAGCAAATTTTTGTAAACAATTAAAAAACATGTAACCTGTTTTCAATGAAAAGCATTTTGTGCTGAGAAAAAACAAAAAGAAAAAACTCGACTGTTTTAATAATGTTTTGATGCAGTCAATGCCATTTTTTGTATAAAATAAATGCTAATGAAAGGACTGACACTAATATATCAATGAAATATAAATTTTAAAACCTTAAAAGTAATAAATTAGTTTTGTTATGAACAGTAATTTTTTCAAACAGAAGTTTTTCTTACAAGACTGTAAAATATGTAACACACTTAGTTGAGTAACATTATTATTAAACTGCTGAACAGTAGTTAGGAGAATGGAATTGGCTGTTTAATTATATGTACGAGGGTTGCTATATTTCTGGCCTAATAATGAAAAAACAAATACAGGGTGCGTAGCCAAATCTTTGAATCAAAAGTAAGCACTTTTTAAAAACCTTTCAAGTACTTTACAAAAATTTTCAAGCACTCAAATGCATATTCAATCAATGATATTATTGAAAAATAACAACTTTTTATAAACAGTTTTAGCGTTAAAAAAAAAACCAAAAAGAAAAGGACGTAAATCGAAACAATCAGTACTTTCCCACATCACCGAGTGAATTCAACTTGACCCTGAACTCAGAACAAAAGTACCCTTTCCCCCCTACGTCAAAAAAGTGTTAGAAGTAAAATAAAATAAATAAGAATAAAATTAAAACGAAAAACATTTCACGAGGATCTGATATTCTCCATCCGAATTGGAGCACTCGGGCTTCGGTTTCAAATGTGCGCGCGTGCGCAAGTCATAACATAGGTACGACAGGAAGTCCGCGTGAATGATTGCGTAGCAAACACCCCATTTTTTTTGTGAAATGCATGGGATCCACCAGATATCACTGAAGGAAGAAAAAAAATTTCGTAAAAAAAGCACTTTTTAAAAACGCTAGATGAAAAAAGCACCTTCAAAAGCTTTTATATACGAAATCCCAAAAAAAGCACTTTTAAGTACTTTTTACAAACACTACGCACCCTGAAATATGTAGGATCGAAATTGGTTTTATTGTTTTTCAAAATATTCTCCATGATGATCAATACACTTTTGCATGCGTTTGAACCAATTTTCAAAGCACTTTTTCCAGTCCGATTGAGGTAACTCCAAAACATGCGTTTTGAATGCATCAACCGCTTCTTCGGGGGTCGAAAATCGTTGTCCACGTAATTTATTTTTGATGTGTGGGAATAAGAA
>NC_092212.1:36697658-36795976 GCF_043381705.1 Parasteatoda tepidariorum | reverse complement strand
AAAACCCACCCTAAAGTGGGTTTTACTGGGTTTTTCTAAGATTGATTTCTTTTTTCATCCCCTGTTATATGAAAGAGCTATTCTATTGAAATATATATGTAATCTAGCCTAAAAAAAAATTAACCTACAGTGAAGAAACTAATTGTGTTGGAGACTGGAGAGTCACCTTGCTGGCTAGATTTGACTGTATGGCCATTGATTCGCTTTCTATGCAAATAAAAAAATTTCCCCTAACATTTTTTAAGATTAAAATATAAATAAAAAGTAATCCTGTGTTAAAATAAGTTTCAAATGTGTGACGTATGTGAGTACATATAACATTTTGTATCATGATATATGAAGAAACTTTTTTCAGACTTTCACATCAATTTATTTGTATTAATTATCTATATGAAGCCAATTTATAAATTAAACTTAATTATTAATATTAAAATAAGTTTTTTTAAATTAAGGTACCTATCCCTGCCCTCTCTTTTGAAAACCCTCCCATAAAAACATGAAAAACCAAGGAAAGCCCAATAGAACCCAGAAAAGCCCAATAAAACCCAGAAAAACCCACCCGGGTTGGGTTTTTCTACAAAAACCCGGGTTTTTTGCAACCCTGACCACGATTAAATTCATTATACCAATTTTTTACAGTGCTGTAGGATGGCGCTTTATCGCTGAATAAAGAATTAAGTTCAACGAAGCACTCTTGTCTTGACAATCCACGTCGAAAGTTATGAAAAATAATGGCACGAAAATGTTCACGATTCAATTCCATTTTTTGAAAGAGAAGAACTTTTCAATTTACTGTCAACAACACAAATGAAGCTATAATGGCAAATCGTCTGCTGAATTTATGTTTAAAAATATCAAACTTTCGATTAAAATCGTCTGCGGTTGCCTAGCAACACTTACTGTTGCCAGGGCCAGAGATATAAATAGCAACCCTCGTATATAAAAAAAGCAAAGCACTCCAGCAACACCCAATTATAAGCAAAAGTGTCGTAGGTTAAGGTTTTGCAATTTTGTGGCAGCAGCATGATGGAGGCAGTGTGATTATCATTTTGAACTGACTGCTACACTTCCCAGATAATAAGATATTAGCTCTGAAACTGGGTAATGTCCATACCATTTCTGGGGACCGAACTCCAGTTCTTTACAATGACAATTAAGTGCCTTGACCACTGCATCATTACGACTCTCATTATATGTACATAGATTATCCTATCTTCAAATAGCTTCACATCATGTATACTATTTGTTCTGAATTATATCATTGTTAATTAAAAACATACAAAAAAAAATCTTATTTAGAATAATGCTACATTATCAAATTTCAGATTTTCTTATTTAAATTTCACCAAAATTCAACTCAACATAAAAATGTAGATAATCATTTGAAATTTTCTTTAATAGAATATTAACAAGAAATACATAAATGTTTCTAAAAAATGTATAGACTCTATGACAGAATTTGAAACATATTTCATAACAGAAAAGCTAAATTGTTTGATTTTTCAAGTCATGAAAGTTCTTTTTTAAAATTTGGAAAAGAAGAATTTTTTTCCCCCAAAAAATATCTCAAGTTTAACAACAAATTGCAATATAAAAGGAAGGAATAAAAGATTTAAAATACAATATTTTATTTTAAAAAAATAGATACAATTTCATTATAATATAAATAAATTTTTTAAACATATAATCAGCAAATATTTATTTTATTTAAAACATTGAAAAATGTGAAATTTTGTAACTGCAACTATTAAGTAGACAATAGATTAGAAATACATACAGTACATTACTTTAGAGAAACAATCATTGTAATAAAAAAATATATACATATATTTTTAAATCAAAGTAATGTTAAAAGTTTTTTAATTTAATTCAATTCATAGAATAATTGAAATAAACTTTAATTATATATAGTTTATATTGACCATATTTAATTCTTCAACAATTGAAAATACTATGTATCTTTAATTCTTTGATAAAGTGATTTTTAAGACAAGTATCCAATATTTATTAAATGTTATTTCTTTCAATACATACCCAAGAACATAATCACCAGGTTTTAATATGTGCCCAAGATGAGTACGGGTGTGAATAAGAGTATCATTAACACCAAGTTCGCTAGAACGGACGACCCATGCATCTGATAGAACATGCTAAAAAAGTGAATATTATGCATATTTAACTTTAATAATTTAAAAAATTTATTTTTACATAAATAAAACTTATCAAATTAGCATTTCTTTCTTTCATTTTTTTCTTTTATTTAATACTTTCTTTTTTAAAAACAAGTTTTTAAAAGCAAACAAAATTTTAAAATACATACAAAGGAAGTTATTATTTTACCATTCTTCAATAATAAGATTCATTGAATTAAAAAAAGTTTTTAAAAGGAAAATTTAATAAATTCAACTGTATTAACACAACTTATTCATTATAGATGTCACTTATTTGCAATTTTTGAATTAATAAATTAAGAAAGACATTGAAAATCTAGCACAGAACAGACTAAGTATTACTGGTTATGCATAATATTATTTTAGTAAAGAATTACTTTTAGTTGAAATCCCTTTTGATAGAGCAAGGTAGTACAAATAAATATAGAATCTTGGAAACTTGTACAGCTTAGAATCAGAATTTTCAATAATATATCATTTATCAATTTTATATCATTTCTTTTCTTACAATGCATTTTTTTTTTCTAAAATCGCATTGGAAATTTTTTTTAAATATAATTTGCCAGCTATTAGTTTATATTCTAAAAATGCTTAACTAATATACAAACAAACTCACACAATGTTTAATTACCTATCATTAATCCTTTATAAATATGTATTGCAATAAGCAGTAAGAAACTCAATAGCATTCTCCAATAAATATACAAAATTTTAGCTAAAAAGTGTAAAACAGAAAGTTGTAAAACTTTAAAACTTTGAACAAATAGAAAGACAACCAACAAAGAAAGACAGCATTAAGAAACATTTAAACATTACAAAAACAAAGACTACCTTATGTGATATGGGTCCTTGTCCCGTAAATGTTCTTCTTTCTGAATCTAAAATCAAAGAAATATCCATAACAACATATTCTGTCAATTGTTTCATAGAACCTATGGGATGAAATGGAGAACGCCAGAACTGTTGATTTGTGATATCCGCAACTAAAAACAAAGCATTAACATTTAATTAAATTTTTATAAGTACTGTAAAATGCAATGTAATTTCTGCTTTTTACTAAATAAACAATAAGAAATATAGATTGACAATTTTTAAAACGAATACTACAGTTATATCAATACTATTCAGAATACAAGCTAGAAAATAATGAATATTGTTTATTATTAATTGGTTGATCATGAACTCGTGACATTTAACCTTTTGCTTATGGCTGGTATAACCGTTGGACCAGAATGGCGGGCTTCATCACAAGCGCTGTAAACTAAGGGTTAAAGCTAAATTCCTAATTCTTGTAATTTTTTATAAGCTGGTAATATTTATAGATAAATAGAAGTTGTATTGTAAATAATAGTATAAATAAAAGTTCCGCTCTTTCTCTTATTTTTCTAAAAAATTGAAATAAATGAAGCATAGTGTTAATTTGACAAAAATATGATTTTAAATCAATGAAATTTATGAAAAGTAAAAAAAAAAATCAATATAAGCATCTATAATTTTAATACTGATGACCAATATTTATATAGTGGTAAAAACAAAATTATATTAATAAATGATAAATATAAATTATTCAGTAGAAATTAAAATTCAACACAAATTAATACACTAATACATGCATTTAAAGTAATTTACCATATACAGAACGTCAATTTACTTTTAACTTATAATGGTATTATAATTGTAAAAATGTTATAAAGAATAGACAATTTTAATATTTTATAATAGCTTTAATCAATCTAAAATTTAATATAATAAAAATATTTTTCATTAAACATTTTATTAAAATATGTAGTGTTGCTTAATAACATAATTCTATATACCTTACATAAGCCTTCAAGAGCAAAAAGTGATAAACAACATTTTTGTACTTCAAAGGTAAAGAGATTTTTATATCACAGATACTGCAGGAGTATGGCTTCTTATGAAAGTGAACCAGTATTGTGAACTCATCTCTCTTACTACTTGAGCAGCATGAAAGCACATGTTAGATATAATTATTTATAGCATGGAAGTGGAATTTTTACATGAAAAAGGTTATCACCTTTTATCCCTCATATAAATCGTTAATAATTATTATTTAAAGAAAAAATAAAATAAGAAGTAAGAAAGAATATTGAAATATATTACTACAATATAACAATTTTAAATTTACAATACATACTTTGCAATGTACAAAAGTCAATTTAAAAAAAAAAAACAGAATTTTTAACTCATTAATGAGCATAATTTGTAATTCTAAATTTTAAATAATAATTATTTAAAGAAATAAACAGGGTATCTGTTACATTTTATATTTTCAAATTCATGACTTTCCATGACTAATTCCTAGAATTTTTCATGACTTAACGAAGTTACTACTTTCTTCAACAAAAACACAACAAGAAATTTAAAAAACCATTCTAATAACAGAAATGGAAATAATAGGTATAACCTAAACTGTTATACTCTCAATCTTCATATTTAAAGATTTTAAATTTTAAAAAAAAGAAAACAGAATAAAGAAAGAGTTGAAGCAATAAAATAGCTACCAATACAAAAGCAAATAATTTTTTTCCTGCAGAATTATATTCTACAGATACTTTTCTTGTTCATCCGAAAGGAAAGAAATGCTCCTGATTTTTTTGTTATCATTTCGGAATAAAAAAATTCGCCAATTACTGGCTTGCATCAGGTAGAATTTTAAATTGAAAAAAAAATAAATAAATAAATAAATAATAACTAAAAATTCTAAAATCACAGAAGTTCAAAAGATAATTTGCTCTAGAAATGATGTTTTTTCTTTCAGAATACCAGAATTTTTAAAGAACATGATAAAAACTTTTTATATTTTTATAAAATATGACTGCGAGTGGAGATTTTATTACAAATTCAGATATTCGGAGCACCATGAAATAGGGGGAGTATTTTTAAATTCCATTTTAAAAATTAAATTTTTCAGCAACCTAAATCCATAACTTTCCACGATTTTCTTTAAAAAATAGATAAAATCATGACATTTCATGACAAATTTTGTTCAATATCGAAATTCATGACTTTCGAGGTGTGCGGATAACCTGATATTGAGATATAATACAACAATATTACAAATTTAAATTTACAGTACTTACTTTGCAATGTACAAGGGTCAATTAAATAAACAGAATTTGTAACTCGGTGGCAAATGCTAATTTGGCCAATATTTCCAAAAGAGCGAGCTAATGACAGTGGCAAACAAACAACATCATTCTGAAAAGTAAGAGATATATTAAAACTAATGTTTTCTCAACCCATTACCATTAAAATATTAACTGGCACAAAAATAAAGGAAATACCTTACAAACAGGCACTATCTCTACTGAGAATGTATATTTATAATCAAATGTGTTACTATGAACATCATGAGATATCAACTGCTGAGATGTAGAATACCTTAAAAAGAAAAGTAAAATAAGATTAATAAGATTGAGGAATAAAATAATTAACTAATAATAATAATTAAAAAAAAATTTAAAAAACAAGAAAATCCTCAATTTTACTCAACTTATTTTTAAAAGTTTTGGCAAACTCTTACACTCTATAGTTTGATTCTAAATTTTATAAGCACTCTCATAAGAAATAAACTGATATAAAGCAATCATGAAATTATGCACTTTTATGGAACCTTTTAACTTCTGATAGATCAGATCATTTACAATTTTTTTTTCTTCCCAACATATCGCTCATGGGCTGCAATAGTGGCACAACTAAAAAAACACGCGTTTTGGACTAAGAACAGTTGTAAATACGAAAATATGCATTCTTTCAGCAGCAATACTAGCACAACTCATAATTCAATTTGAAGGTAATCTTCGTTTACACAAACTAAAGCATTTCTTATGCATTTTCTTAGCAATGAAAACTTTAAACCCACTTATCTCAAAACTTGATTTTTTTTTTAGTTATGCCGCTATTGCAGCACATGATTGATATATCTGTTATAGTGAAACGTTGTAAAAATAACAAATTGTTATTTTTTATTGAAATAATTTTATTACTGGGTTGCCACTAAATTTCAAGAATGAAAATATTTTTTAAAGGGAATGTAGGCGAACATTCCAGACCACACAGCAATATTACACCAGAATATATTTTTTTAATCAATCAGCAACGAAACTTATTTTTTAATAAAGAAAAGTCAAAAAGTACATTTCACAAGCAATTAAAATATAACTAGACAAAAGTTGAATATTTAGATTTTATAATACAAGAAGTGTAGAACTTCGATTTATCATTTTTCATGGGACCATTTATTGCAAACAATAGATCCAGGAAAACAATATAAAATATCAAATAATGAATAAAAATTTAAGAAAAGTATTAAAGAAGTGAAAGACCAAAAAAAAATAATAAACTTACAATAAGTATAAAGAAAGTTTCGTTGAAAAAATGAGATATTTGCTGCAAAAATACTTACGTTGCAAAAAAAAGAGAAATGGGTATTTTAATTTATTAGGAACTAAAATTTATACAGAAAACTTAAATATTAAAAACAACTATTACAAGCCTAGTGATTAAGATCTTTAAGCTGTAAATATGGTTGTAATAAAAAACAATTGTAGCAAAACAATTTAAAACAAATGTATTTTTTAAAAACTAGCATTAAAATTTTAAGAAATCTAGGAAGATGAATCCAGGAAGATAATAGAATCTAGGAATTGTCTTTCCTGAAAGACAACCTGGAGAAATGTTGTAGAGAAGGCCAAAGCCTACCTGGAATTAAGACCACTATGAAGCTCATTGATTTACCTTCTTACTGTTATTGTTAATTTAATTTGTCACTTCATAGATTTGGGGTAACCAAAAAAAAGTATTACATTCTGATTTGTTGTTCAAAAATTGATTAAAGGCTACCTTGAGCCCATGGGATACCCCTGTAATTAAATGTAAATTTCCCATGCCACACAGCAATTCAAAAATCTTCTGAAAACGAAATTAATCATAGATTTACTTCTGAGTCACTTTTCTATACTAAAGCAACAAAAAAAAAGTGAGTATAGCACAGTTAAAAGTACAGAAATGGAATACTATAGTTTTGGTTCAATAAACGAGAACTACAAATATCTACTTGGTGTTTACACACTGAGAAAGGTTCTTGTTTATAGTACTGAAACTCTAGTATGTCCATTTCTGTTTTTTTTTATGTTTGCTTAATTCACATTGCTTTTTCTTTAATCAACGTGGGCCGAAGTATCATCTATCCTCCTATGTTGGGCTTAACTAATACATCATAGGATAACAATTTTAAAATTTGCAAGCCTCTTATTTATTTACATATTTTTTAAAGATTTAATTTACTGGAATTTTGAAAGTACTACAGTCACATCATTATTCTAATGAATGAATCAGATTATTAATTTCACAAATGCAACTTTTTTTTTAAATTGTTAACTTTTCTTGGTTATGACAAAAAAAATCAAATAATTTAATTTTAATACATAATCAGAGAAGATATATGCAAAAAGAATTTGTTTCTTCAAAAATCTTAAATAGAAAATAATAACCATGAACTGTAAAAATAGACCATAGTCATGATTTTAACATACTTGCACGGCACAACAGCAGAAAAGAAATCTACCATTTTTCGAGCATCATCTTTCTTTCCAAAGAAAAAATCTAAACCATCTGAAAAGTCAAAGGTAAAAATAAAAATAGGTTATTAAAATAAGTATGCAAAATGGAAGAAAAAAAACTACTGAAAAACTAATCAGTACCATTGCATGTTTTAATATTCAGACAATTCGAATGCATTTGATATTTCAAAATCAATTGTTCCAAGTAAAAGAATGTTCTCTTATGTTGTACCTGCAAAAAAAAAAAAATGCAATCAGCTTTGAATAAAAATTAATAAAGGGGCATTCTAGTAAAATCTTAAGCTGAAGAAAATAAATAATTAAATAAAACTACAATGCCTAGTCATTGTATAGGCTATCTAGGCCCAGCGGTTCCCAAACATTTCATATGTGCAAATTACCAATTTTGTGGGGAAAAAAAGGTAGGTACTTTATTTATGTCACACTAGAGCTGCACAATGGGCTTTTGGCGACGGTCTAGGATTTCCAGAAACCTCCTTGAGGATGATCCGAAGACACGCCATCGCAATTTTTATCCTTTGCAGAGGGTATAAAAAAGAAGAAGGAAAAAAAAACTTTTAGACCCACTAAATACAAATAAAGGTCATTTTCAGGCCCACTAAATTTAAAAACAAAATATACAACCAAAAACATAATACCAAAGAAACACCTATTACATATGCATTACTACGCCAATTATATAAAATAGCCACATGTCAGTAATTAGTAAAAGATACTGTACAAGGAAGTTAAAAAATATTTTTTCCAGAAACTTAATTGTATTCACAAAGCTGTTAAAACTTTAAGAAAATTCAAGGACAAATGATCAATTTAAAAAATTACGCACACTGTCTGGGCAAAGTATGAAATATTATATTCATATTATACTTTGCCAAATGTCTCTATGGAATGCCTGTAATGTTTTCATAAAACACTTTACAGAATACTTTGACAAAGTATGCAATATTAATCATTTTATACTTTGCCAATTTGTTCATTCAATAGTTCATGGTCTGTTTGTACTTCGTCAATCAATTTTGAGCATTCTATACAATGCCTTCTGATTCTTTAGAATGCTGGATTTTATATACGAGGGCGTTTCGAAAAGTAAAGACACAATGGATCGAAATCCTTAAAAAAAAAACATTTATTTAGAAAACGTCAGTTACATCTTATTAACTCGATTATTTATTACTTTTCGACATAATCACCCCCGTTATCCAAACATTTGTTAAGTCGGTGCACAAGCTTTTGTATCCCACAGTCATAGAAGGTTGCCGCCTATTGTCGGAACCACATTTCAACTTCATCTTTGATCTCATCATCGTCGTGGAACGATTTTCCACCAAGATGTGACTTCAGGTAAAGGAATAAATTAAAGTCGATTGGCGCAAGGTCCGGGCTGTATGGTGGATGGTCCAATACTTGCCATTTGAATTGTTTGAGTAGTGCTTTGGTTACGAGCACTGTGTGAGGCTGAGCGTTGTCATGAAGCAAGCGGACTCCATTTGTCAGCATTCCCCTGCGTTTGTTTTTAGTTGCCCTTCGAAGATGTTTCAAAGTCTGGCAATATGCAGCAGCATTAATTATCGTTCCTGGAGGCATAAATTCCAACAAAAGAATGCCTTGTCTGTCCCAAAAAACAGAAGCCACGATTCTTTCGCTGAAATCGAAGTTTTGAATTTCTTGGCTTTGGGTGAATTCGAATGGCGCCATTACATTGATTGTTGCTTGGATTCAGGTGTATGGTGATAAACCCACGTCTCGTCACCTGTCACAATGTGATCAAGGAACACATCACCTGCTTCTGCATAGCGTGTGAGGAAGTCGAGTGCAAAGCCCATCCTTTTCTTTTTGTGTTCTACTGTTAACATTTTTGGAACCCAGCGCGCACACAATTTCCTGTACCGTAACTTGACAGTCACAACTTCATAAAGAGTTGTCATTGACACTTCCGGTATGATCTAGACGTCTATTGGCACGAATTGCTTCCTCTGTTCTCTGAAGAAGGACATCACAGATCACAGATGGCCGACCTGTTCTTTGTTCGTCATGAATATCGGTCCTACCTTCAGAGAAATGACGACACCACTTTGTTACATTTTGTCTATTCATAATGTTCCCATAAACAGAAATAATTTCTTTGTGAATATCCGCTGGTCTCTGACCTTTAGCATGAAGAAAACGTATGACGGAGCGCACTTCGCATTTGGCGGGATTCTGAATCGTCGCAGCCAATTTAAACATGACCTACTTCAACCAGAATCAACGTTGAAATGCCGAACCACCGCGAGGAGAAAGCTAACGGTTCAAGGTTAAAACCTGTGTTGCCAACTTGCTTGACAAAACTTTTCTTTTCCTCTGGCGTACGGTATATCTTTACTTTTCGAAACACCCTCATATTTACAGCATATTATATATACTATATTGTTGAAAAGAACTGTCATGATTTTAAAATGGAGAACTTTTCACTTTATTTTAAAAATTATCAAACGTTTTATAAAACTGTTAACTTAGCAAAAGAAACTTTTCAGTGATTAAAATCAATTAAAAATTCTCAATTTCAAAGGTTTTTATGAGCCAAAACAATGTAGCATTGGAATAATTTTTTAAATATTAAAAAAATTAGAACATAACTGTCTTTAATTTTCTCATAACTGTGGCTTTCCTTCATATTTCCATTTTTTAATTAGCATATAGTTGATTCAAGATAGAAAAAAAATCCACAAATAACTGCTAAACAATTTCAAAACAGCACATTATTCACTAAAAAGAATTGTTTCATGTCTCACAAAAACAGTCATAAGCAATGAAATTTAAAATAAATAGTTAAATTATCTTACCCTTTGCCTCAATTGCACGACTGCTCTCCAAACATTATGGGTTTCACTTTTATGACAGTCACTGCACATATTAGTACTCACAACGTATTCTACAACAAAAACTTGTTGCAAAATGGCTCCTCCAAACACTTCCTTTTGTATAGTTAGCTTTACTTTGATTCTTCTGGAATGTGGTTCTGTCCAAATAAACGTAGCATCTACTAAATGAACCTAAAGAAATAAAAGAATACTTATTTAAAAGTGGCTACTTCACAATAGTTTGACAATTATCCATATATTTAAGATTCATAATGTGTAACACAACTAGAGATTAATTGGTAATGTCTACAGTATACCCTTTAACCACTATAGAATTTCTGTAGTTTTAAAAAAATATCTTTTCTGGTGTCAGAAAAGGTAAAGTATTAATTTTTTGATAAATTAGAATTAAAAGAACTTTATTCATCAATGCATACAAATAATTAAACAGATATATAAAAAGTTAGATAAACAAGAGGTCATGTTTTTAAGTTCTGACAAAACTTCAATAAAAAATATATTTGTTTTAAAAATGTCTGCTTTAGTTCATGAACACTAGAAAAATCTATATCAAATAATTTCTCCAAAAATAACTTCTAGCATTAACTTTGCATACTTATAACTACAACATGAAAAAGTTTGAAATAAAATAATTTTCTAATCTTAAACTTAGCAAAATAAAATTCTAAACGAATTCACATCCCAATGGAGGGAACTACATCTGAATTTGTAACAATCAGATAAAAGCAAGAACAACCAACTTAAAGCTAATTAGAATCCTTTACAACTGATTAGCACTAGTTTTTTATTCTGTTTGCAAAATATTTGCTTTATTATTTCTTTAAAAAAAACAATAAAAACTGTAATTAGACAAAAAAAGAGTAAATTATATGTAGTTAATTAAATGATTTTTCTTTAATTTTCATCCATAATAATGCATAAGGTAGAAAAAAATGTCTTGGTCTAAATGAAGACAATACATTGACTTTACTAACACAAACTTTTCTGGCAAGACATTTTTCCCATTCTTTTTTTATACTTATAAATACATATTTCATAAATATAAATGCATGTAGATTTATAAACATATGTAAGTATATAAAAGAGTATTTCATACATACTTCAGTATTTTTATTTATTTAGTTGGCATTTATCTCAAAGTTATAGTCAAAATAAATTAATTCAAATGTATGGGATTTGTTTTTAAAAGCATATACTACTCCAAACAAAATTCAATTTCTAAAATTTACCTTAGGGAAATATTTTAAATTCAAGGTAATATAAAGAGTAGTTACATTTGAATTGAACAAAAAATATAATTAAATATATAAATATACTGCGAGGAATATAAAAAATATTTAATCAAAAGGACCATTTCAATTCCTAATCAAAGTTATGGTATAAAATTTAACATTGTTCTATGTTCCATAAAAATATTCCATGTACCAACCTGATTTAATCCTTTCAACTTCTTCAAACAAAAGGCAAGGAGTTCTCTTGATTCTAAAGCACAAGAAACCCATTGAGCAGGAGGTTGCAAATATCTAAAAGGAATTATATCAAATTATAAGTTAAAATAATTAATGATAATCCAATATTATGATAAAAGTTACTCCTATATATTAAAAGAATATTAAAATAAATTTATATCATGCATGTGAGACCTTCAGGTTCCCAAATGTATCTCCGAAATAAAATTAGCCCGGACAAATAACAAATTTGTAAGCTTTTTTTTAATAAATTATATTTATGATAAATAAATCACGCAATTAGATAAATTTATCATCTGCCATCAGACTCAAGTTTAAAATTTATGCCATAAAAAAACAATTTTATTTTTATAGCAAATTTAAAATTTATAGCGTATGCTAATTTTATAGCATATTTTATGAATTAGCTTTACACACTTGTCAATAGATAATTTTTTTTAACTGTATCCCTATTTTTTTTATTAAGCTATTTTTAAATGCAAAACTAATGTTGAATTCAGACCACTTTTAATAGTTCTGAAACTTTTCCACCATATTTGGATGGTTCAAACTTTTTTTATCCAGTGTATTGAATAAAATCAATCTCGATCAATCAAAATTATAACACTATATAGAGAAAATTAGGTTTAATCTTTTTGTACTGTGTCACTGTACAAAACTGTTCTGTGTCACATAATCAGCTCTGGTTAACAAAGCTATTTGTGTGAAAGTGAAATTCTAACCGTTGAAACTCTATAGTGGAAAGCAAAAAGTTGATAATCTAAATAGACAGCAGAGAAAATATTGAAGAAGCCAAACTTATGTAATAACATATTTAATAACTTGAACTAATGTATCTATAAACTGATATTGAAAAGACTTTATAAAAATCAGAACTTTATTAAACTTACAACTTTTTAAATATTAGGGTGTTTAATTGCATGAATGACTCTGGATAATTTCATACACATGGGTCGGTATGCAAATATCACCATTTAACCCCTTGCCGTTAAATAGAAATAAGGAGAACTGATAAAATAATATTTAACATTTAGGATCAAGGCCGAATTACCCATTAGGCCAGACTAGGCTATGGCCCGGGGCCCCCTTAAAAAAATTTTTTTAAATAAATTTTACAAAATTAAGAAAAACAATATATATTAATAAAATACGATAATTTTTTCAGTTCCAATTTAACAAAATAAAGTAAAATTTAATTTATCATTATTTATTTTTATTTTAAATTCGCTTTCTTAAATGAAAAGATATATAAATACTTTTATATTTGAATAAATAAAAAATACACGAGAAAAAAAATTTAATCTAAGGACCCCAAAAATTAGAATGGCCTAGGGCCCTGCATGCATTTAATCCGGCCCTGTTTAGGATTTCATTTTTTCAAATGCATACGCAAGCTTGAATGTTCTAGTGCACAAAGAATGGCTTATGAAACCTTGTCATGTTGAAAATTAGATAATCTATACATAATAATAAAAGCGGCTGTGTGTGTGTGTGTCTGTAATCACAATATATCGCCCCAGAAGCCCGCCCAGGCACGAAACTCGGCACATAATTGTGTTTTGACATAATGAAGAAGTATTTTTTTTCTTTTTCAAAAATTTGGATTAGTTATTTAGTTATCAGTCATTTTGTAAGTCTATGCTTTTCGTCTGCTTTTTCGTCTTCAAAGAGCCATATTCAAAAAACTATTAAAAAATGCATATACTTTTCCCCACTCTTATAAATGTATGCTAATGCGAACCTCACAATTGAAATATTAATTTTCGACAACTTAAACCAATAATATACGAAGGAATTAATAATTTAATTGTAAAGTTCGCATTAGTTTACATTTATTAAAGTGGAGAAAAGTTTAACTTTTGTATTAAAAATGTGGCAACATATTCGATACGTAAATAGAACGCTTCGCTTTGATATATTTGTCGCTGTTCATAATTGTTATAATAAGTTTTTCTTCTTCTTTCCACGCTCTTTTTTTTTTTTCTTAAGCGAAGACGATAATTTTTATAGCGATATTGTAGTACTTTGTACAACTAAAAATTCTTTTCACAACACTTTAAAAATATTTACTTTATTTTCTTTATATATACAGAGAACAGTCGGCAAAGAATTCGATTAGGTTGAAAAACATTTCGCTAAAAAGGAACGAATTCCAAAAGAAAAAATAAACAACTTAAAGAATAAAAATGCTGATGCCAGCCAATTTTTTGAAAGTTAACTTAGAAATAACAAACCAAACGATGTTAAATAACAAACCAAACGATGTTAACAAAATGACGTAGAAAGCGCAACTAGATCAAAATTATACAAGCACAACTAGATCAAATTATAATACCTGAGTGCTTGACGTAACAGATATAGAAATAGAATTTGATACCATAAAAAATTATATAGAAATAGAAATTGATACCATAAAAAATTTATTCGTTTTCGTGTTCTTTTCATGTATTTAGCATTTTAGTTTTTTTTTTCTTAAGCGTTGTAGCTATATAATTTCAAACATCCTCAAGAGCTATAACACATCTGCAGCAGAACTGGATATGAAGACAAAATTGCAGGACAGGAACACTTTAATTGTCCACTAATCTTCAGATTTCCTGCTATGTTTTAAAAAACTTTATTTGTGAAAACCTTCAGCGTGGCGGACAGCTGGCCGCCTTAGGCGGCTAGTACAAAATAAAGAAGGATAGCACAAAAATATATATACATCCATAGTTACTCTAAATTCTATCAAACCTCAACATTTAGGAACAAACTTGTATATATGAATACAGAAATATTTTTTTATTGTAAACAAGAAAACAGACAATGCAATTATAGATGAATAGTCTACCTGCCGCAACCTTTGCAAAAGTAAATTATCACTTGTTTTGGGATGCCTTCAGATATATCAACTTGAGTTTTGATGCATGGTATGCACATGTTGGCTGGATTTGGATCAATAAGGGTACCACACTGGCAACATAATCTAAAATAGAATAATTGAAAGTATAGTAGAAAAAAATATTTCATTAGAAAACAGCTCTTTAGTGTGTTTAAAATTTTATATAACATCTAAAACATAGAATTCAATCTTACAGTATGTGTTCCTCAATGTTTTTTTTTTTTAAACCAACTAAACAAAATAGATTGATTAAAAAATTTATTTTCTGATGAATTTCCAGATGGATATTACATGCTTTCAATATCTGAACTAATTGGTTTCTTTAGAAAATTAATTGGTGTTTTAATTTTAGTTTCTTTTTCTACATTAAAGACCAAGTCATGGTTTTAAGGATGAAGTTTTGCCCAGAGACATTTACTTAATTTCTGACACCCAAAGAAAAGTTCAATTTTTACACTTACATTTTACCAAGTGTTTGCCCAACAGCTTCATCTGGTAATGGTTCCATTTTCTGAAAGATAACATTTTAAGTTGTATTTATAATAATGATAAAGATGGGGATATTTCCATATCAATATCTATTCATGCCAACTATAATTACCAAAGCAACAAAGAGATTTGAACTAGCGAAACTTGTATAAAAAAAATTTCAAGCTTTTCCCAAAGGCTGGCTACTTCAATTTGGAAACCTTCTGAGATGTATTTTTTAATTTCTGGTGGGCCACTGCCAAGAAGTCATCAAAATTTAGCAATTAGTTTGGTGTAGATACTGATGCGAAAATCTTCATAAGATTATTATTAGACAACCCTATTATTATAAGGATAAAAATCAAATGAATGTAAAATATTTAAAGCCTCAGAGATATTTAGCAAATTTGGACACATAGTGGTTTGCACAATGTTTAATGTAAATTTGTATACATTAAAGGAAGTATCAATAAAGCGTTTCAGAACTTTTAAGAGGGAACTTTTTTTTTCAAATTTCCCCCTCCCCTTAAAAGTTCTGAAACTGAGTACTATGCATAAGAGAGAGCGAGAATCCCTATTCCAAGTCAAGTGAACTTATGCGAATAACAATTTTAATTCGCGATAGAATGATCAAT
The DNA here is from genome assembly GCF_043381705.1 of Parasteatoda tepidariorum. Lineage (NCBI taxonomy): Eukaryota > Metazoa > Arthropoda > Arachnida > Araneae > Theridiidae > Parasteatoda > Parasteatoda tepidariorum. Next base: position 36,779,882 of record NC_092212.1, on the reverse strand, counting down.
ACGTTTAATTGATGAACCAATTCCTTTAATTCAGTTCTAGAATGAATTTTAGACACGAATATAAACAAATTAATAAATTACAAAATGCATCAGTGTCCTATATTTAAAATTTTAAAGCGAATAGTTTCTGCTTAGTTTTAAAACAATCAAATTCATTATTCATCAAATTAATCAATTTTATTGAATTCAAGGAATGAATTGCAAGTAATAGTCTATACCAAAAAAATCTATACTTTTTAACCTTAAATGCAAATGATTTCAGATGAAAATTTTATTTCTATCACATGAGGAAACCCTTTCTGTGAGGAAAATAAACAAAACAACGTGCGTGTTTACATTTTTTCTTTCAGTTACAGTTACATAAAATTAGTTTATAATTAAAAAACAAAGAGAATGCAAGCGAGCAGATCACAGCCACTTTCACTCCAACTTTAGAAAATAATATTGAAAATTGGCAACCAGTTTTTATTGTGTGTAAACAACACTGAAAATTTTATTTTGACGTTTGAAGAACTCTCCTTTAGAAAAAAAAATAATAAAATGGCAGAAGCCGGTGATGCAGATGATATTGATGATGGATTTGATCCTGATCCACCAATTCAAGACTTTTCTGATGAAGAACTGCAAATACCTGAAGTTAAATATGAATGTAGGTTTCAATCCACCATTATTTTCTTGAGTACCCAGAATTAAGATTCTTTCTTTTTTTCAGTAACTTTCATTAAATCTATTGACTTACCTAAATTACATTCATTGAAGATTGCTGATAATTAAGTTATATTGTTTACTAGTTGTTTAGATTAAAAGAAAGGAACCAACGGCTTTCATTTTGATTTTCAATAAAGTTAATTAATACCGTGTAACCATGTGTCATAAAAGAAATGTAGTTTTAGAGACCAATAGAAATTTTAGGGCAGTTATGTATGCACACGTACTATTGCCAAAAAACTTTTTATTAAATTTTAAAAGTGCTCTTCTCCCAATATACATGGTTTCATTTTCATATTATACAGTATTTATTTTATTAAAAATCTATGTATGATATATGACATATATCTTATGCATATATCCTCTGTATATCTTATATACATTTATATTTATTATATACTTATATGTAAATCAACACTGTATACCAGGGTTGAAATCAAGTAAATTTAGTTTTTGATCCCGAGGACCTATAATCAAAAGATTTCACTCTGTATATATTTTAACTATGGTTTTTTTAAAACGGGGATATTTCTGTATCATGATCTGGCACGTCAACTACAATTACCAAGGTGCCAAATAGATTTTAAACTTGCAATTTTTAAAAAAAACATACATGTAGATATTTGCCAATGGGTGGCTACGAGTTGTACCTTTCGAGTTGGTCCCTTTCTGTGATGATTTTTTCTTTCATTTATCATGGGAAGTTTTCAAGACTTGGCGATTATTCTGCCACAGATCACAATACGGAAATCTCCCCTTAAAAACAAGTACTTAACAATTTCTAAAACCAGGTGATTTAGCAAATTGAGTATTTAAATTTTTGTAATTAAAAAATTTAACCATTATATAAATTAAAATTTAATCATTGTCTATAAGTAAAGAGGTTTAAAATTAAATATTTACCATAAAAGGAGCAATATATTTTATTGAGAAAACTTTCAAAACTTAAATCCTAGATTCTGTGACAGAAACAATGAGGCCATAATTGCTTTTTCTTTTGATATTGTGGATTTTAAAGTTACTGATCTCCTTTGACCCAGTATTTTGTATATTTATTAATTGTGCTTTTAATCTAGACAAAAGCTTTAAATTATCACATCTAAGACCTCTGCTGTTTAATACTAACCTCTGTCAAAAATTATTCCATAAATTAAATTTTTATTATTTTTAAATTATTGATATCTTCAAACATTGAATAATTTGTCTTTCAATGTCTGTGTATAAATATATAAATTATTTGACTTGTGTTTAATTGCATCTTAACTAAATTAATTTTAATTTTAGATTTGGATCATCCTGCTGATGTTCAGTAAGTAGATTTTGTTAAGTTTATTAGTATTTTTTCTTGCATATTTAACATATGTAAAAGTCTGTTCTTAATTAAATGTTTTTTTTTTTTTACATGAATTTAAAAATAAAAGTAATAAATGTTTTATTTTGTTAATAATCATATATTGTTTTTATTTTCAGGTTACATTCCTGTATCCTTTATAATGTTATTTTATTTATTTGTTTTCTTATGCTGTGATACATTTTACTTTAATGAATATTGTTTGTCTTGTTGCTATTGTGAATTCTTTAACTTATTTTATCTAAGGGGGCTCAACTATTGAAGAAGCCTTTGAACAAGTATGAATATGATAGTTAAATTGTTTTGTTATTATAATCTGATAATATTGAACCTTGTGACTAAAAATATTTATATTCAGCTGTTTCTATAATCTCTGGCACTCATTCTTAGATTTTTATATTAAAAAATAAAAAGATAAGTAGCTTTAAAAAAAGTTCATTTTATTATAATGTTTGCAAAAATATTTTAATATGCTGCTTTTCTTACTGGTTTATTCCGTAAAGTAAATAATCAATGCAGTGCTCCCTACTTATTAAAACCACTTTCTTTCTACAGTCATTTGATTTCAAAAAGTGGTAGATTTTATTAAACAGCATACCCTTACTTAGTAAAAAAAAAATGCAGAGTTAAACTTTATAAATAAACAAAAAACTAATTTATTATAGTTATATTTTAAATATTTTAATTACTTTTGGTGGCCATTTTGATTAAATATGAGCAGCATTTTAATTTAATAAAATGAAAGGAAAATAATAGATTCAAATACCTTTGGCAAAATATTGTCTTTTATGCATTTTGCTATTTAGAAAACTCAACTCAAAATGAATGTAAAAATATATTCATTCTCAACCTTTATTCATAGTTAATAGTTTAATCTTAATTGTGCAGGAATTAGGTTTAAAATTGTTCATTGATATTCTAGTTCCATTTCTTTTGGATAAAATAATTTATAGGATGAATATTTTTAATTTAATATGGTTTACTTCATTGAATATGTAAGATATTCAATTTATTCTTTAGTTTATTTGCATTTTTTTAACCCTCCATTGGCTGATTTCGCCATGCTTATCTGTAAAAATGAATGATGAATAGTGCCATTGAATAACTTTTTATTGTTTAACCCAATCACAGTTCTGCTCATAAAAGGTTATAATTTAACCTGCAGTCTTTTCATCATAGCAAAATCAGTTTTCCCATGTTACGAGATAGGATATCACTATATTGGAGAAAAATATTCTCCCAATTTTGACTATTTGCTAAATCACCAGTGGGTTAAAATAACTTTTTATTTATATTCTTTTACGCTCTCTCTTCTTATTTCATTATTTTTCAACTCTTGACTTTTTGATTTTCCTTCAACCAGTAGTTTTATTTTATTTGTTTGTGGGTGGCAGATTCTATTTCATTCAATTTTTTTAAAACTTAGAATATTAAGTAAAAGTTCATACAAGAAAAATGTTCTTTTTTTCCTTCTTTTGTTTCCTGTTCAAAACTTATGCCCGCCAAACGCTTGATTTTGATAAAATGGAAATCATGAGTTTAGCATGCCTTTATATTGTGACTCTATTTTTGCAGATTTGATTTTAAAAAGTGGTTCATTATTTAAGTAACACCAATGTGTATTGTTTCTAATTTAATGCAGTAAAGGTCTCTGTTTGCCCATTTTATTGAGTTACTGTACTATGAAATTCTTGTTGCCTTTTTATTTTAAAGTTTCTTAGGTCATTATCTAATTACTGTATTTTTGATTATTTCTCTGCAATAACTGCATTTTTTTTTATTGTTTAGATTGCTGTTTCTATGTTTGGATACATGACTGAAATAGAAACAGTTGATATTACTATGAGTCAAGACATTGAAGCTGAAGGTAATTTTTCTTAAAAGTCTGTAAAAAACTTGCAAAAAAAAAAAGGACCTTTTAAAATGTAATTTTAATTTAAAGTTTTTAATTCAAATAAAATGAAACAAAATTTTATACAAATGCACAATAGCATTACTAACAAATATTTGTTTTTCAAATAATAATTATTACTTTAAATTGTCCCGATACGATTTAAAAAGAAGTTTTTACTCCATTAAACTTGCATATCTAAATTGTAACTAAAAAAATAATTAATAATGATAAACATTCGTAGCAAAAATACATAATCTGCAAATAAATTATAAAAATATTTTGTCTGATGTATAATTTTTATTGAAATTGTTTTCATGTTAAATAATCTATAGCAAGAAATTTTATTCCAGATATATACATTCTGAATTTTGTAACAAATGTAGAAAATTGAAAAATAATTTATGATTTTTAAAAACAAAATTCCTTTATTAATTTGTTTATGTTTATATGTTCACAAAAACTTTTTGTAGTTTTCTTGCATAACAGATAGTTTTTATTAATTTTATTAAAAGCTTATACTTTTGCATTTCAGGTCATGATATGCTGTCATTACTATTCCATTTTCTTGATGAATTCCTGTACATATTCAGTGCTGAACCTTACTTTATTGCTAGAGTATGACAGAGTTTTTTTTTACCCACTTAATACTTTCATGCATTACATGCACTGTTGAAAACAATTTCGGGAATTACTTTTTAACATAAACAGCATAGAATAAAATGTTTTGGTGACTGATAAAAAGTGTACATATGTTGTAAAATATTACATTGTTAAAATTACTTCTAAGATTATAGTCTAATTGTAAATATAACAGTGCTATGACAACTAGGTTGTACAATTTCAGTCATAAGTGGGGTATAATTTATTAATTCTATATTTTTACATAATTAATCTATTTTCTTTGCTTACACAGAAAAAAAAGGAAGAAAAAATTTTTTTAACAGAATTTTATGGTTAATCAATGGTTACATTTATTTTATTTTATAAATCTGTTGAACATTTTTAAATATTTTTTTAAAATAATATATTTATTTTGATACATTTTCATTCACTTAAATGATCCCATTAAAATAGTTATTTGAAATTGTGAAGTTGAATTAATTATTTTAATTAAAAAATCATATCAAATACATTGCTAAAAGCACATATCTTAAGCATAAAAAATCTAAAAAAATTTTATTTTATGTAACCTAAACTTATATTTTTTTTAATATTTTGCATAAATATAGTATTGTTAAAGATGTGTTGAATACTTTTAAAATATTTCATAATATTTAAAAAAATATTCATAATATTTTGAAAATCTTTATTTCAAAGATTTCTTAAATTTTGACTCTTTCCTACACTTCTCTTGTAAATAACAATTCCCATGTAATTTATGACATCCATAACCCAAACCAAGTCTTTTTCTTCTTTTCTTTTTCTAAATTTAATAATCATGGAATAAAAAGGAGATTTTTCTATTTTTCAGAAAGTGAAAATTCTGAGTTTTGATCGTGCAAACTTTAAAGTGAGAGCTAGAGGGTAAGATTTTTTTTTATTTACGTAAAATTATTTTTTGTACTTTTATTAAAAACTTAACATAAAATTTTTTAAACATATGCTTGCTGTTTTTTAATGAGTGCGTTTTTTATTAATTAGTCATTTTACTTATTTCATTTAATATTGTGAAAAATTGTTGAAGGTCTGAGGGACTTGTTTTTGAAATATTAAGAATTTTTAATCAAAAAAGTTTATTTTACTATTGCAGTTATTTATTTCTTGATTATAAAAATGTTTGTTATAGAAATATTTGTTACTCATTAAAATATTCATCTAATTAATGATGTTACATTTGTAGTGTCATATTTATTCTATTAAAAATGTTAAACTGTGTATAGCTTGTTTATTGATAATGAGAGCTAATATTTATAGTAAATGTATAAAGATATCTTATTGCTATGAGTAATTTATTTTATGTAAGATTTATGGGGAAAGTTTACATTAGTTTAACTTTTTGAAGCCTATTTTACTTTAGCATTCATTTTTTTTTTCTTAGTTTTCTAAGAAAGAGAGTAAACTGCATATTTTGTTTAATGAAATAAAATTTATCTTCTGAAAGATTGCTGTATTTCTCAGAAAAAAAATATATTTTTTAAGCAGAAGTAGTTATTGAATTTTAGTAAAAACTTATTGATGAATCTTTTATTTATTTTTCCTCTTCCAGGTATGGAGAAATATTTGATTTAGATAAACATCCACAAGTAAGTTAGTTTCATTTTGAAATTTTTTTTATCATTAAATTGTAACTTTGTTCTGAATATGTGGATAATTCTCTGTAAACAGTTAAAATGATGTAAATAAAGGATATTTCAGTTTTTTTTTTTTTTTTTTTTTATAGAAAAATGAACAAGCTGTTTGTTCAATAGATATTTAGAAGACATCTTTATTACATTATCTTATGAGTTTGAAATATTATTTAAAATAAGTATTCTTTATTGATTTTTATACTTATGAAATCTCATTGCTTCACTTGCAACTCTTACCACCTACAAACACAAAAAACATTGTTCTATCTGAAATACCTTTAGTTTTCTTGTTCAGCCCCTAAAATCAATACTTGTAGTGTTGTTTCGATGTATTAGGTAAAATGCTCGGTCTTGTAATGGCTTTATTTGTTTTTTTATTTTATAAAAAGTTTGAAAATTATAATTCATATCATTCTCTTACTCATAGCGATTCAGATTGATAGCATTATTATTTGGGTAGAAACAGTGCACATGTTCTAAAAACATGTATTGATAAAACTGCAAAACAAATTTCAGCTAATTGGGCGATCCTCTTAAGCATTTAAAAGAAACAATGGAGTATTTAGGTGACACTCGTATTCCCTCATTTAAATTAATGAAGTTAATTTATTTCCTAAAAATATATTAATAAGTGTTTTAATTTCCTCTAATGGGATAGTTAAAGAATGTATAATGATATTTTTATTTTGTTCATGGGAATAAACTTTCGAAGCAAATAATTATTATTTTCTCATTCCCTCACTTCTCATTGTGAAAGAATGGCACTTTTGTAATTTATGAAGTTAATTTATTTTCTAAATATATATCAATAGATGCTCTAATTTCCCCTTATGAGATAGTTTATGGCCATATATTGTTACTTGGGTATAAACTTCCAAAGCAAATAACGTTATTTTCTCATTTCGTCACTTTTATTATTTTCTCACTGAAAAAATGACACTTTTGGGAAAGATAGATTCTGATTTTAAAGATTAGCTAAAAAAGATATTTTTATTTCACTTCGATATTTTTTAAAGCAGTAAAGGACCGATAAATACTTCATTAAAATTATTATTTTAAACATGTTTATAACTAATACTATTATTCCTGAGCCAAGTTATCATTCCCTCATTTTAATAAAAAGTACTTAAGTATTTTTTAAATATGATCTGTTACTGTTATGTTTTCTTGTCTAATACTTTCTCTTATATTTTCTAACAAAAAAATTCGAAATTTCTTACATAATTTTATTTTTTGTTGTCTCTACCTGAAAATAACTTTTGTATAATATAACCCATATACTTTTTTTTTGTAGGGTACTGAAGTGAAAGCTATTACTTACTCAAATATGCAGGTGCATGAAAATGAAGGGAAAACTGAATTATTTGTAATTATTGATATTTGAGCATTATATTTTTTGTCATTAAATATTTATTTCTGTTTGCCCTGTTTTATTTGTGTTTAAAAAATTTCTTTTATTACAAAAACAATATTTCTTTGTTTGAAACAATTTTAGAGTTGAGAGGCCATTTCAGGATGAAAGCTGACTCAGTCCTAAATTTGGATGTTTGAACCATTTACAAGAAAAAATTATTAAAACGTTTTTATTCTCACTTTTATTTTATAGCACATTTAGTGGAGAAATTTTTTATGTAATTATAATTTATTAAACATTCATATTATTTTTGCGTGTTTTTCAAAATAGTTAAAACTGGTACAAACCTTATTCTCCTCCATAGAAGTTTGACTTACATTAAGGGCGATATGACCAACTGCCCACCTCTTAAAAATAAATGAAAATGTTCTTCGTAAGGGCAGGAAATGTCTTTCTTACCTGCGGGAAAAAAATAGTATACAATGTTTTACAAGCATAAGAAATTTTCAAGAAATATTACCATTACTAATTGCTATAATAATATAACTATACTAATTGCTCTCTCATTAAATCGATCAGAATTGTTTCCGTTAAAATATTACGGACTTAAATTTATTCAAAATATAATTAAATAATTACCAGTCATTTAACAAAATTATATTTTTACTTTTTCCAATTAGAGTTAAGTATAAATCAGACAAAAGGGGATAATTTAAATAAAACTAAGAAGTAAAAAAATACCTTAACTCTTATGTGTTTATCTTTTAATTGTGCAAAAAGGCCACATTTTTAACTTCATGTGTGTGAATCACTGAAAACTATATGACAAAAATTTATAATTTATCGTAATTTTTGCAGCAGTATGTTTACTGCTGTTTTCGCAACCACAGTAAATTTTTCGAAAATTTCTTATTCATTTAGGGCCTTATCAGGAAAAAAAATATTTTCTTACAAAAAACTTCTAGTCTTGCTTTAAATGAGATTTTTACCTTTTTTATTTTAAATAATTACATATTTCTTCAACTTTTATTTTAATAATAAACAGTTCCAATATTTTCCTGCAGTAATGGGATTTGTATAATAATAACCATCCAAAGTATTTTAAATGGAAAACTTATAAATATGGTAAATCCTGGCAAAAGTGTTGCTACCCAGTTTTTTAATTCAACAAAGAAGAGCAAGCTTTTATCGTTTTCAAGCAAAGAAGAGCAAAATGAAAATCTTAAGAAATAAATATTCTCATTTGTATCACTTCTTTACGACATTGAATATTTGACATTCCTTATTTCAGAAAATGAACTAAAAGTATTCCAGAGATACTAACGCTTTTGAACATCGCCTTTTCTTCTTTATAGACTATGAATGGACAATTCGTAATTTTTTCGGTTTTCTTCTTCAACAGTGGTGCGACAGCTCTGGATGGGCCCTGGCTTTCTCTAGGAGTTTCTTTCAACTGTCCCTCTGTTTGGCGACTGTCCTCCAATTTTTGGTTACTTTCGTTCTTTGATTAGTTTACAGGTGAAGAGATTCCCTGTCGTGGCACTTTTGTGCAGAATTATGTATTAGTTAAAGTAAAAAATAAGAAAAATTAACTTTTGAATATATTTGAAATTAACTTATTGTTTATTTCAGAAACAAAACTGGCCATTTCATCACCTTAAGTTTCAACTCAATCAATAGCTTATTTTTCTGGACTGCGACTTTTTCTTATAAGTTTAATAGTAAATATTATTTATTTATTTTTTCACCGTATTATTACAATTTTCTATAGTCCTTCATAATTTAACGTTATTTCTAACCACGCAAAAAGTCTACAAGTTGAACACCAAAAACGTCACATGGAATATTTGTGTCGTCACAAAGGGTATTTTTAATACAGAAAGAAATATTGTGGGAAATGGCTTTTTTTTTCCTTGGCATTAAGTGTTCCCTGAGCCTTCATGCTACTGAATTTCCATTCAGAAGTTTGAGTTATCACATGACCTTCATATGCCTAAAGTTACAGAGTTTCTTAAGGAATTAGAAAAAATATCAACATTTGAGATTCTAGTGACTTTTGTCAGCATGGTGTATAGGTGTACAATAATCGTGGCCTGTAATATGATTTAATGAATCTGAATTGTCTGGAATAAACATACCTTAAAAAACACAAATCGTTTATTAAAATGAAGAATAATTGAAAATATCATCTTCACCTGGCTAATCACTATTGAGGATGGCAGATTGAATACATGCATTGGACAATCGCACATTTTTCTTTAAATAAGGAATAAAAAGCTACGAAATTTGACGAATTACTGCTGAGTAAGGCAGGATTAAAAACATGAATCGAATACAATTATTTAACATGTTTTTCCCCTTCTAATTTTCTCGAAAAATCGGACAAGTTTTATCTTTAATTTCATCCTCTATCTATAATTCTTCTAATCTATAATTCTTCAAATTATAATCACAATTTAATTTTTCGAGACAAAATATTCTTTTGATAATCCTAGTGGTATATATTTTAGTATGGATTATAATGATTGATAATAGTAGTCCTTAATGTAATTTAAATTAGTGAACATTAGTTGACATATTTTATATTGAATGCGAATTTTTATGTGACTGCTTAATTTGGGTTAGCGAAAAGTATTAGTATGATTTTCTTTTTCTTTAGCAGTTACAACGTCTGTTGATGAACAATAAATAAGTTCATTAACGCTTCAGTTCACTGCTAGCAGTATAAAAGTTATAAGTGGGTAAGTGTAGATTTGTTTAACTAAAGTTTTCTTATTGATGTATTAAAAAATATTTTAGGATCAATAGCTCAATTGCCTGGATAGCAAAGTCAGACATATATAATGTATAAGTCAAAATTTGCTCTCTCTCTCTATTTAAAGCTTAAATAACTTCCGGACTATTTGGCACATCGATTATGGCACGTACGGTTCAATCTAGAAGTCTGAAGTAATGAACATAAACTGCGCAGTGGGGAATAATAACAAAGATGTCACAACGTTACTGCGCAGTGGGGAATAATAAGAAAGATGTCACAACGTTACTGCGCAGTAGGAATATTTACGAATGTCATAACGTTCGGACTATCAAAGGATCGGATTTCTCGTTTATGGTGTGCGGAGGTTGAAAAGCCTATTTGTCATAAAGCTCCCATTTTCGAATATAAACTCATTTTATAAAAAAAGAAGAATTCAAATAATGTTACATGTTCCACATCCGGCTTGCACCGATCACAGTGTTGACGGGAAATATCCTCAGTGATAGACGAATCATGAATTTAGAGTCCCCTTGCCGTCAGGCTAACCGTGGGAGGTTCTCGTGGTCTTCCTCTCCGTGTAACGCAAATGCGGATTAGCTCCATCCAAAAGTTCTCCACGAAGGCAAATTTCTCCCAATACTCGATCCAGGAGTTCCCTTGTCTTTTGGATTGGGTTCAAAATTACAAGCCTACGGAGTTGAACATTAGCAGTCGTAAACCCATAAGATTGGGTCGGCTGTTCATCGACGGTTATGAAATAAAATAATGTTACAGGGCCGAGATAGCATGGTCCCTTGTCCAAGAGGTCGTTGGTTCGATCCCCGTCGGCCGAAGACTCCGTGTAGTAAATGATGACTGATGCACGTTAAATCTGTCGAGTCCCAAAGTCCACCATGTTCTCATAATAAATCTGATCCAGTAATTTCCTTGTCTCCTGGATTGGTTCAAAATTAAAAGGCTACGGAGTTGAACATTAATCGTAAACCCAAATTTGGGTCGGCTGCTCAACGACGGTTATAAAATAAAATAATGTAACAGAGCCGCAATGGCTCAGGGAATATAGAGCCTTTGCCTTACAATGAGGTGAACCCGGTTCGCATCCCAGCAATGGCTGGTCGATACGAATCCGCATCCGGCTTGCACCGACCACAGTGTGCACCGACCACAGTGCTGACGTGAAATATCCTCAGTGGTAAACGGATCATGAGTTGGAGTTCCTTTGCCGACAGGCTAACCGTGGGAGGTTCTCATAGTCTTCTTTTCTGTATAATGCAAATGCGGGTTAGTCTCATCAAGAAGCCCTCTATGAAGGCAAATTGCACCCCAATACTTGATACGGAAACGGAGTTCCCTTACCCTCTGTATTGGGTTCTAAATTTCAAGGCTACGGAGTTTAAAATAAGTAGTCGTAAACCCAAAATTTTGTCATCTGCTCAACAACGGTTACAAAATAGTTAGAATCACCTTTTCAAGGTGTAGAGGCCTGGTGGCTGAGGGGTAGCACTGCGCTCTCCTGTGCCACAGGTCCTGGGTTCGATCCTCGGGCCGGGCATTGACTCTGCCTTTCATCCCTTCAGTGGGAAGATAAATGAGTTAATGAGTATCAATCATGCTTGAGAACTAAACACTGAGGTTTCCGCGTTCGGCTGACCTCCTGACCGGTACATCTGCACCCAGCCCAAGGTCAAGAAAACTGAGATGACAGTAGGCCTTGGCCCTCTATAGGCTGTCGTCCCACTGAGTTTAGTTTTTCAAGGTGTAAAAAATTATCAAGGTATTAAAAAAAGTATTAAAATGTTTGGGAAAAAAAGAGCGAGTGAGGCAAAGCCCCGACTGCTGAAGCGATTTTGAAAGGAACTGCGTTATCTGATTTGAAAGTTAAAGAGCAGAGAGTGGAGTTCACTAATAATTACATTAGTGTACAAAAATTAAGGACGAAATTGAAAAACTAACATAACGACAAAAAAAGGCATTTGCAACGGAGGGAAAGGTCGTTGAGAAGACCAATCACGGTAAGGTAAAGTGTAAAATTTGCATACAGACGTACCGAGGGGCGTGGCGTAGGGAAATAAAAGGAGCTGGCGATGGAAGCTTAGTATTTATGTGAATGGTATTGCACGGTCGGTATATATTAATTTAAACAAAGTTAATTTGTTTTCACTGTGAGATATACCCAACCGACAACACAGAAGACGACATCTGGAAGGCGGAAAACTGTCGAAGTGTGGCGGTCGAGTTCGGGATCGCACACAGCATCGTTTCACGAGCTTGAAACGCATTTCAGAGGACAGGAACAGCTGTCTAGAGGTTTAGTAGAATTCGTCCTAGCACAAACCACGGCAGCGGACGACCGGTATATAGTCCTACAAACTAGACGGCTCACAGCAACAGCAAAGTACTGAACTCCCGAAATCGCGTTTTATCGTTGCCAGAAGACTGAACAAGGGTGGTCTATTTGCACGATTACCAGTATGTCGCATTCTATTAACGCCAGTTCACCGTAGACGTTGTTTAATGTGGTACTGGGAATACAGCAACTGGACAGATGCGCAATGGGTGACCAGATATTCTTGACGCAAACACATTTGGAGGAAGGGAAGAGCATACCATTACCCCTCTAACACAGAGCCGGATTATACCTTTCGTAGGCCCTAGGCATAGCCGTTTTTGGGCCCTTCCCTCCTTCCCCCACTACTCCCCTCTTTTCAAAATATCACGTCAACAATACAACAACAAACCAGCAAAGAAAACAGTGAAATTGATAGTGAGATTAATTACAAGAAATATTTATACAGTAGAGAACCAGTTATCTGGGATGCTCGGGACCATCGCTATCCCGGATGTCTGAATTTCCCAGTTTTCTGGATCGACCAAAAAGTGTCATTAATCGATGTTTTATCGAACCCGAATTACAAGGAAATTAAACAAAAAGTTGTCAGAATCTGAGATTAAACTAAAAGAGCAAAATTTGGTGAAAATTTACTCATCCGATTTAGAGAAAAACTTTTTAGATGAATTTTTACTATTTTCAAATTTATATGAACATAAATCTGCACAAGAAATGTTGAAGGCTCAAATTAAAGATAAACTTGTGAATACTTTTCCTAACGTTCACATTGCATTAAGAATATATTTGTCGATTCTTGGATCAAATGCAGAAGGAGAAAGATCTTTCTCCAGATTAAAATTGATAAAAAATTATTTGCGTTCAACAATGAATCAAGATCGTTTGGCATCGCTCGCACTTATGTCTATTGAATACGACATTTTGCGTAGTTTGGAATTCGACAGCATAATACAAGATTTCGTTGAATCCAAAAATCGCAAAAAAGTAATATATTAGATCATAAGATTCTGCAAAATAATTTATTACCGAAAAATATTATATTTTTATTTGTATCTTCATAATTTTGTGCAAAATACACTTGTTGTTTTTAAAGCTAAATTATTTATGTCAAAAAAAATTTTTCTCCCAAGTTTTTCGTAGGCCCTAGGCACGTGCCTAGTGTGCCTATAGGTTAATCCGGCCCTGCTCTAACATCATCAAAAGTGGCCGATTTGGAGGAAGTGGAGTTCTTGTTTGGGGCGGTATCATTCTTGGTACCTGTACTGACCTAAACATCTTCCAAGGTGGTTCAGTCACTGCTGCCCGCGATTGTACAGAGATTCTCCTTTCTCATGTGTTTTTAAAAGGTGCTGAGGGTTCTGAGTCAATCTTCGTGTATGATAATGCCACGCCTCATCGTACAGTGGCTGTCATAGAACTCTTGAAGCGTGAAGGTATTGCACACATGGAATGGCTGATGAAATCTTCGGATTTTAATCCGATTGAATACTTGTGAGACATTCTAGTTAGACGCTTGACAGCACGTCTCCACGCACAATTCCGCAGCTGTTATTAGCACTACAACAGAAATGGGTAGCCATTCTTAAAAAACTTCTTATGAAAACCTGGTCCTCAGCTTGGGCAGATGATGTCTATTCCGCATAGCTGTCAGATGTGGTCATATCCCATACTAAAGTTTGGATTTCCTTGCCAATCCCGTGTAATATTGATGTTTTGGTCATTTGTACAATTGTGTTTTAAGCCTATATTTCAATAAAATAATTCTCCTTTAATATAATAAAGAGAAATAATTCTCTTTTTATGTGTACAAAATATATTGAATATCTAAAATAAAATGAATAAAAAAAAAACATAACATTAACCATTGAAACAATTCTGTCATCTCTAAAGCATGATTCATAAGATATTTCATTTCCATTCGGCATTCGACGAATTTTATCGATTACCTAATTATTTGTTATTCGATTTAAGGGATAGTGAAAAATTGTACCTTCATTTTAGCCTCGAATCAATTTCTTTTTTATATTTAATTATCAAATGGTTCATCACTTATTGGCTAGAATAAAACTAAAAACATTCCCGCCACAGCCTGGTCTGTTCTGCACTAGGGGGTTCATGGAGGTTAAGGTTCCACAATTTCGTGACCAACGTTCTGGTTAGGGTAATGTGTTCAATGTTGCCCATACTTCCCAGATAAGCTGATACCCATCCATAGGTGAGTTTCAAGCAGTGACTGGAGATCGAACCCCAGTTCTTCATAATGACAGTGTTGTGCCTTAACCGCAAAGTCATCGCGGCTCACTGACTAATGTAATTAATTGATTGATTTGTTAATTTAAGTCGCAATAGAGCTGCACAATGGGCTATTGGAGACGGTCTGGGAAACATCCCTGAGGATGATCCGAAGACATGCCATCACAATTTTGATCCTCCGCTGAGGGGATGGCACCCCCTCTTTGGTAGCCCGACGACCTACACGCGAAGTCGAATACTTTACAGAACAGTTTAACGAGGACCAATACCGCACACTCTCGATCCCTACGTAGACTGATCCAAGTGGTCACCCACCCGCACACTGACCGTAGCCAGTGATCTGCTGGGAAACGTGTCTTAACGATCAGTTCACTGCGGGATAATTAATAAAGTATTAAATCAGTAATATATTGGAAGAAAAAAATTTACCTATTGTGAAAATATTAGAAACAAAGAAATAATTGATTTATTGAAATTACATACATTTGCTGACTTGTGTGCTCAAAGAAATAAAAGAATTAAGTTTGCGGCACCCCTGTTTCTGCTCTAATTAAACCTTCATTTCCAGCAAATTTCTCCCCTCCGCAGAGGATCAAAATTGTGATGGCATTTCTTCGGATCATCCTCCGGGATGTTTCCCAGACCGTCGCCAATAGCCCATTGTGCAGCTCCAGTGCGTCAAAAATTAACAACAACAATTCAGCAAATTTCATACTTGCATTGTTTTGGCAAATTCTGTAAATTACCTTGAAAACTGTGCAAAATTTCAGTTTCTTGCTATTTTAAGGTCACTCCAGATAAATAGTGCGGAAAAAAAAAATCGAATTTCCTTGAATAATTTTCGATCTAAAGATCGGATCCTCCTCGGAATATCAACATCTCCAGTTCTTGAAACGACGTGCACGGAATTTTTTTCACTTATAAAAAATTGCACGAATTAAATTTCTGACGTCAAGTTTAACTTTTAAAAGCTTTTATATTGCATAGCATAATTATACAATTTGATAGCTGAATAAAACTACATGCGTCATGGATAATTACTTAAATTCTATACCGCAACCTTTATAAATTTATAAGTGAAGTTACTCTTTCCAATTTTTAAAATCTATGTACTATTTTTTCTTCACTGTATATTTTCAACGTCTCTAGCTTATTTCCCATTTAATGCAATCTGTTGGCTTAGTTTCACCAAGTTTTAATTTCTTTTTTGATCAAGGTTTTTATGAAATGACTCTCTTTAGAGGCCCAAACCTTTATATATAAAAACAAACTCATAGTTGAAAAAAGAAAAAACTGAAAGGACTTTTCGAAACTTTAAATATAAAAAAAACAAACTTGTAGGTCATAAAAATCCTAGGTCTTTAAAAAATAAATTGCGTGAAATTTTCATTTGCCATGTTTTGATATTAATTTAATAATGATTAAACAAAAATATTCTAGAAATTTATAAAACACCTTAAATTTCATTGTTTGAAAAATATAATACATTCCACGAAGTTCATGAAAAATCACCAGCTTAAATTATAAAATTTTTTTTTAGATAGAAACTAATCACCATTCTTCATCATGTTTCGAACAATGCTTAGTTTTATTTGTATCTGCGGTGAAATGCTTTTCTTGATTACTGTTAGGTCAAATTCAGTCAATCTTAAGCCAGTGCCCTCTGCGATTATTCTAAAAATGGCACAAGCCACAAATTTCAAAAATGAAAAGTGCTTGTGGTCTAATTTCTTAATCTTTGAAAACTTACTCCAATGCTGCGTTAGCTGGACTAATAAAAATTTGCAAAAATTGAGAATAAAACATTGATTTTTGTTAATTTTATTCTAGATGGAAAAATATCGAAAAATTGGGCGATTTAAAAAGAAAGTTTAATAATTTTTAGAATATATAAGTTGCTTGTTCTAAAATCCAGATAATTCTTTATGGTAAGATGGTAGATATAATTTAAATTATAGCTTTGTTTCAAGAGTAAAGCACTGAAACTCTGGCATTTTATTTCTCTAGGCAAAAGAGTTTGGAAAAACTATGTTAGTGAAAGACAATTTCGATTTATAAAAAAGTTGTTTTATTGGCAAAAGAATAGTTCATACTTTATAGCAATGAACTTCCATGACAACTAAATTAAGAAGATCAACTAATAAGGAGAGATTTTAAGACTAATTTAAGGAATTGATATGGATTTTTTTTAAAATCTATTTCTTTTGATTGATTGAAATTTTCACAAAAAAGAATGAAAATTTAATGCGATATTACCAAATAAGTGATAAAAATTCTCTCAATAAATTTAGTTTTAAGATATTTGAAGACCCCAATAATCAACAGCAATTATCTATTTCAATGGAGCAAGCAGTTTTCAATGTTTAAATACTGAATACATAAAACAAAAATCATTTATAACTACTTCTAAGCAAAATCAAAATTTGACTTCAAAAAAGTCTGCAAAATGGTTTAAATTTTAATTCGTAACATTTTTATTAGTCATCTGTATTTCAATAAATTTTTATTAGTTATTACTAGATATTTAATTTGTTAGTTATCTAAAATAAAATTCCAAGACACGTTTATTGGATAAGAACTGTTTAATAACAAAATAATGTCAGTTAAAAAAAAAATTAAGAAGCAAAAAAAAAAAAAAAACTTTTATGGAAACCACCTGAATTAAAAATGAACTTGAGATAAAATACACATTTTACAGCAATAACAGTGCTCTTTTTTCTCACCAGTAGCTACAGACATTTTTGGGATAAAAACTAGATTTTAAAACCCATAACTTTGTAACTATTTTAAAGCAGAAAAAAACTTACCAAGTTTATTGTAGCCTTAACATTTATATGTATACAAAAATTTTGCATGAGTATTGAGTGAAAAATTTAAATATGAAACAAATTTTTTAGAGTTCATAAATAATGTGAAAGGCAATATAGTGGTTATTTCCACTTTTCCCAAAGAAAATTTTTTTTTACATCAAATTGTTTCTTAGTTTTGTTACCAAACACGTACTAAAGTATCCTAAATTTCTACCATGTAGGGTTGACCGTGTAAAGCTACACAGAAATCGCGCTAGGAATTAAAATTCGTCGTAAGACTTCTAGGTTACTGCATCCGATTGATTTTTTTGCCTAAAAGAGCTTGGAAAAGCGTGCCACCCAATATTATTATACTTGTAGTGTTTTCAATACAACACATTCTTTCGATTTAACTTTCAACGAAACAAACAACAAATGAATATGGAAGACACACAAGCTTGCTATGATGTTACCCAAAAAATAACAAAAGGCACTATTTTAAACAGACCCAAAAAAGGGATAGCACTCAAAACATGGTAAACCTTACATTGTGATATAAATCTTCTTAAATTTGTTTTAAGCCTGAAACCTATTAGAATTTATAAATTACAGAAAACTGTTATGAATGGTAAAATTTCATTTAAATTAAATCACAATGAAACTTTCTAGCATACTAAGCCTGTTCACACAACACCTCATAAGAGGAGGGATATACCGGAAGTTTTCTGAATTTATTCCGGTCACAGGAAGCTTGTTATTGTTTACATTCAGTGATCCACCCATACTTGTAGCAAATCTACTCTTTAAGTATTGTTTATACTATCTTCTGTTTCTACACAATAGTTTACATTAATATTGTTAATTATCCCATAAAAAAAGGAGACTACAAACAAACAAGTCCAGTGATAAAAATAGCAATTCTTCTTCCTCTTTGTCAGCGCAACAGCCCCATGCAGGCCTTGACTGAGTCAACAGCTGACAAACGCCAGCGCCTTCTATCCGTGGCAACTCCATTCTAATTTAATTATATAATAGCAATTAAGAAAAAATAAATCGAAAATATGAAAATAAAAAGAAAAACCAATTTGGCTCACACTTATAGGCATATGTTACATCTGGACATTTTTGTAGTAAACCTATGCAATTTCTCCTTCCCAATTCACAGTTCTAACTTTTTATTGATTAAAGGAAGACAAAAAGTTGTAAATATTTGAAAATTAGAGAAGATTTCTCATCTGTTAGACACCTTACTCATAAATATCCCATACTTATTTTCATGAATTTAATAATTTAACTTTTTTTCCCCTCTGCAAATGTCTAGCAGCAAATGCTGAACAAATAATGTTGCTCATTATTATGGCTTCGTGCATAGTTTATACTGTCGCAGAATTTAAGTGATTCTCAGTGTATGTTGAGTTGAGTGAAACGTTTCCTTCTTGTGATTTACAACTTTATCACAAACAATTTTAAGCCTTTTTCAGTCTTAGTACTTTTCTACTAAATCAAATTAATTGATACACTTTTTATTACAGATTGTGCTTGTCGCCAATGTTCTCGAACATAAATTTACTCCTCATTCATCTGAAATACTTATAAAAAGTGCAGCTTTTAGTGCATTGGAATAAATGTTAGTTAATAATTTTGATTATCACATAATAAAAGTGCTATATTCTAATTAAGTATACTCAGCATAAATTTTTAATTTCAAAATGATGCCAAATTATAATTTTGATAGTGCTTAAAAACTTTAACGGTTAGTTTAGCAATGTGTTTAGATAATAAGAGCAAAATACACAGAAATATTTTATTAATTTACATGCAAATCATGATGTTTCTTACAAAAAATGTTTTAAAAGGACGTTTTGGATAATTTGGAAATGTGGTTCATCAATATATTGCCCCAAACCAATCATATTTATAAAGTATTTGAAGAAAATAAGTATCTACTTATATTTCTACAACACCTTATTATACTGCAACTCCATAAATAAAAAAATGTTTTATTTTGTTCCAGTAGTTACAAATAACAACCACTCAAAATAAGTATTTAGTCCTACAGACATTGGACACTTGAAATATATACAATGAATAAACTTGATGAGGTGAAACAATTCCAAGTGCAAATGACTGTTTCGGAATGCCTGGAATAAAAATAAATTTATTGTTAAAGGAAATGTTCATACTGAAAAAGAACGCAAAAATACGATTTTTAAAAAACAGCAATATGAACTAATAAAAAATGTTATTTCAAAACATAAAGGTCTTGCGACAAATGATGACAAATCATAAAAAGTTACCGTCAATTTTGAATTGGCGTTCATTTATTATTCATGATTTTTTTATTCCTTGCAATTAATAAAATCATCATGATTATTATCAATACAAGTATAGCCAAAGCAACAGTTGTTTTCATTTCTATACTCTTATAATGTGGAATAATAGCATTTTTAAGGTTAAATAAATAAATAAAAACGTCTTCCTTAAAGAAACTAGATTTAATAAAGTATATAATCTGAAATAAAATCTGTTAAATTAGTCATAGAAATTTACCAACTTTTAGACTAAAAAATAAAATATTTTATAAACAGAAAATATATGTTCTTCATACATTTTTAACAAACACTTAATATTTGAAGACACATAGGCAATTTTTGTTTTTCTTGAGTAATTAGAAATTGAAATAAAATGTTCCACCTTTATGTCAAGTATTTTGAAAATCACTAAATAAATACTTGAAAAATGCATAGAATAATATGTCTATTGTAAGAATATTTGTACAAAATATAAAAATCAATTACTTACAATTTACTTTGAACAAAATAACTTAATATAATTGTCAAATAAAAAAATAACTAATTTAGTACCTTTATTTTTCTGCTGCCAATTTACTTAGCAATTTATGACCAGACACAAAGGTAAAAAGCCCAATTCCTAATAAATATTTCAATGTACAGAACATATTTAGATGCATCCAGAAGCAAGCAAAAAGGCAAAATATAGCTGAAAACAAAAAATACAATAAAATTAAAATATGTTACATAATTGTTAAATAGTTTTAAATAATAATTAGCGTTATAAACCTAATTTTTACTAGCAAAATGCTATACTAGTCACTATATATTAGCAAGTTTCTCATAGAAGAATTTACTGATATTAATACTAAAATGGAAAAAGGAATAAAATCGTAATTTTTCTACTTCATTACTCAATAATGATACACACAGTCATTCTGCACACTTCCGTATCTATTATGTACTGGTTATTACTATTCTGTAGTTTTTATTTTATAGCTAGTGTTGAACAGCCGACTTGATTCCGAGTCTACAGCTATTAATGTTAAACTCATTTCTCTTGTAATTTAGAGGCCAATCCATAAGACAAGGGAACTCCTGGATTAAGCATTGGGACATACTAATTTCGAAGGATCGATGGAACTAACCTGCATTAATTTTACATGGAAAGGAAAACTGCGAAAATTATTCACAGCCAGTCAGATGGCAAGGGGATTCTACTTCATTATCCATCTACCATTGCATTTATTTTACTTCAGTACTGTGATCAACATGAGACGGGAGTAGAATCTCAGACACCACTCAGATTTGAACCTGGGTCACCTCACTGGGAGATGAATGTTCAATTACTTGAGCAGCAGCAGCAGCTCAGTACAATATAATTGCTAATATGCACAATGTCAGTTCAAAAACTTAAGTCTTAAGTTCATCACAGCAATAGCAACTTTAGTGATAGTAAAAACAGCCGTATCATAACAAGCTAATTAAAATAACACAAAAATATTTGTGAAAATGCTTTTGGGCAGTAATAATCACAGATGCAAACAAAAGCAATTTTATGTGAATTACAACCATTCTGGTCCATGTAAGGGAAAAACTACCTGACATGTCGCAGTTTATTTTGATTATATTTTTAAATTTATAGCACGAGTAAATCTTACAATCAGAAGATACACAAACAACCAGTACACATGATAAAATTAAACACTGTAATTGTAGTTAGTGGTATATCACTATAAATAGTACTACCAAAATTATTTTTGTCCTAAAAACTTATAATAAGCAACACTTTCACATCATAGGGGAGTACTGAACAAAACCAAGTAATGGATAAAACTGAGACCTAACTCAATTGACTGGATTGATGTTGCCATTTACATGACATAGCATACAACTAGTAGCAGACAGTTGCCATTTTATTTGGAAATAAATGAAAAATAGTGTTAGCTATTTATTTGATAACAAGGTTTTGAATAATTTAATTATAAATGTTATGATTTTTACACCACCAAATTTACTCTGAAGTTTTTGATTGCTTGAGGATATTTTATAACACACCTTAAGCAAATTTTTATTTTTTGTCAAATGGCATTGTTGAATAAAATCAAAACTTTGTCAGTCAGATATATTGGGTAATAGAAAAACCTGTTAACTACAGGCTAGGCAAAATCAAAAAGGTTGAATGTACTGTCTTAAATCTGAGGATGAGCACATGAAACCTGTAACAATGCACAGATAAAAGTTTTATTAGTGATTTCTATTCTTAAACCCAATCAAATTACTTAATTTATTAAAAGTTACTTATAATGTTCCTCGATTTTTAATACTCTGTATGTTTCTCAGAGTGCAACAATCATTGTTAATTTAATGCTATAAATAAATATTTCAGCAATTTTAACCAACTTGGTTAAATAAAACGTGCACCAGCATAGTCCCAAGAAACAATCTACATTCCAAAATAAATCGAGCAGACCCTGTAGTGGTCAGGGAGCTGACCTCACATCGGAAAGGTCCAGTGTTCAAATCCAGGACAAGGCATGTTTTTTTATTCTCTGTACTATTTGTCTTTACTGTGGGAGCAATGTTGGTCCACTTAATATGGTGCCCCTAAAAGAGTGACCAACAAATCTGTTCTGTTATCTGAATAACGAATGTCAATAAGGTGGGCATTGGGGGAAAAAAAACTTCTAAAACAAGGATTTTTTCACATTAAATATTTTTTTAGAAGGGCTAATTTATTTTTTAACTAGGCAGTTTTATTTAGGTAGCTGCTAAAGAAAAAAGAAAAAGCTTGAGGACGCCATTTTGTCAAATTTTCTCTGCTCGCTATCTATCTGCTACTACTAAAATGATAAAAACGCCTATATGCTTTAAACAGTCTCAAAACAGTGAGAAAAAAAAATGATAGTTGAAAGGTTAATGATCCCTTTCTTTCTTAAATACTGCCTTTTCTGGCTACAACTTGAGATTTAGAGGAGAAATCAGTGTGGCCACAAGTTAAAAAAAATTAAAAATCCTCATCTAATTAAAACATTTTAATCAAATGTAACATTTGTTTAAAGAAATAAAACAAAATATCACTTATGGGAAACAAGATAAATTTACTAAAATTTAAAAAATAAGTCTTACCCAATAATCCTGTGTGAAATCCTGCAGCATATATTGAACATGGAAAATTCGAAAGATTTGCGCCTAGTTTGATCCACTAAGAAGATAGAAACATTAACAAAATAAAATTAGAGTACACAAAATGAACATATAATTTATAAATAAAAGTTCATAATTTAATTATTAAAAATAATAAATTATAATATAAACATTAATTCGAATATAGACAGATAGTTGCAGAGTCAGGGTATAAAATTGTTTTTAACTTGCAATGAGCCTAGATGACATTGAGAGACAAAAAGTCCAATATTTCAGCATCTAAGTCTCTACTACACAATCTTTGAGGTTTATGAAAGGAAAAAGATTTGCATACCATGACATCCACAAACACAAGCTAATTAACATATATTAGATGTATGTTTGAGGTATGAAAACAAACTCTGTACATGACAGTTCAATTATAGGATAATGTAATTTTGTGTGTCTTTTTTTTACGAAAAAATATTGAAGTCTTCAAAAATAAGTATTCTCAACTACAATAAGTTAGTTCAAAGATAAGGGAACAAGAGGCAGTCATGATTTCATAGCATTTAATGCATAGAGTATGAATAATGAATACCAGATTGTTTGATATTTTGGGTTAAAAGCAAAAATAAATTACTTATCGTTTTCTGAAAAACAAAAATTCAGTATCTGTGCATAAAAAACAGGAGTTTGCTTAAACATTTTTACTGAATAATAAAAAATAAAATAATATTACTTTAAAAATAACTCAAATAAATAAACAATTTATTTAGCCTAATATGGCAGTACTTTTATTTACAAAAAGAAAATTCTTTAAAGTTAATTTCCCTAAAGCAATTTCTTTCTTTCGTTTTTAACAAAAAAAAAAAAAAAATTATAAAGCAAGAAAAAAAATATTGCATACAAAGTCTTTTAAATAAACAAAACCAGCAACTTCACAAGGTAAGTGTGATCTTAAAATGAAATACTAAGCAAAAACAAAATGATTCAGCATACCAGTATAAGTAGCAGTAACAGAGGCGCTACACACAAAACAGAGAAGGTATTTGAAACTAATGAAGAAGGTATCTTTTCTTTTTCTCTAAACATATGCTGAAAAAATAAAAAAAATATTAGTCAATTAGATTATGCAGGAAATTTAATTGAAACATCAATTTGAATGTGGAGTTTTAATGAATTAAATTTCAAATTGTTATAAAAAACTTCACGAGTACTTTTTGATTTAAAAAAAATATTTATTCAGCCTTGTCTTTCATGGGACTGGGGAAATATTTATATCTACAGAAAAAAAAACCTANAAAAAAAAAAAAAAAAAAAAAAAACCTAACAAGCACATTATCTTAAATAATTAAATATTTTATTTATAGACAAAACCTTTTTTTCATATAAAAATAACAATTAAATGAATATATATAGAAAGACCGTANTATTCAGCCTTGTCTTTCATGGGACTGGGGAAATATTTATATCTACAGAAAAAAAAACCTAACAAGCACATTATCTTAAATAATTAGATATTTTATTTATAGACAAAACCTTTTTTTCATATAAAAATAACAATTAAATGAATATAAATAGAAAGACCGTACCATTCATTAAAAGTGATAAATGAAAATATTATAATCAAAATATTTTGCATTAAGAAAGGCAACGTTTAACTTATGGCTTTAACTAGTAAAGCTATACTTATGATATGTTTCATTCAACTTTGCAAAATTTAAAGCCTGAATATTATAATAAATGTTCAGAAAGATTTAGAAAATTATTCTGACTAGCAGCTCTACATTTTCTAAGAGTGATTAAATAATTATTCTTTTAGAAATGTCTATTAAAGACAATCAATACTAAAATATCCTTTTTAAGAATTTCATTGCAATAATTATTAACTTACTCTGATTTCTGGCTTTGGTTGATAAGGATTTTCAGGAGATTTCATGGGAGGTGTTCCTGGGAAACTAAATGTTACTTCTCCCTAAAGAAAAAGTTAATTTATTAATCTGATTTTAACACTTAAAAAATAACATTATGTTTCATCATAATAAACAATAAAAATTTGTTATAGCATTTTACTTTTTGTAGCTAAAATGGCAATTGTTTTACAATAATTTTGGTTGTAATGCAATTAATATAATGCAATGACATTAACTAATTTTGCTTTGGAAAAAAAGGGATATTTTAAATATCGTAGAAGGTTCTTATTGTTTTTTAATACAGGAATACACAATAAAAAGTTAAATTACTTTAGATTTTATCTTCTACTTTCCAATGGGAGACAGTCTAGCTTCTTAAAGTGTTATATTAGGAACCAAATATAGAGAAAAAAAAAAGAAAAAAAACTGGCAAAAATTAGACACTTTTGTTGGATAGAATGACAAAATTAACTATCTATCCTTTACTCACCTAAGAGCAGAATCTGGTTGCTTTCCTGCACAATAAACTATTTCCTATATCATGTTCTTTTATAATCCTTGATAGGCAAATTTTTACACAAACTAGTCTGAACAGCTAAATATATTTCTGATGGATAAAATTCAAATTAGAGTTAAGTCTAAAGACGTAAAAAAAAAAGACTTTACACATTAACATTTAAGTGATCTGGTTTCATTATGAATTCTTATAATTTAAAATAAAACCATAATAAAAAAATTAATTTCCATGATTATATATTAGACAAACGTTTCTGATAAAAATATTATTCTAAGACTGGGTATAATGGAGGATAAATAGCTGTTATTTATAAGCAAAAATTAAAAATATATATAAATATTAATATATCACAAGGAAAAAAAATCAAAAGTACTAACATTTGCATGAATTAATATAAATTAATACTTGCCATTTTCCACACAAATGGATTCTTCAAAACAGCATCACCGACAATTAGATTGATGTCATAAACTCCAGATGAATACAAGAAATCTTTACCCTTTACAGAAACATCCTAGAAAGCAAAAGTGAAATTGCAAAATATACAATACGTTTGAATCAGAACTAAAGGTTAACAATTTGTACATATTAACTACACTCACTAAGTCAAATCTGTATATGCTTGAAGAATCTGGCTCGGTCACAAAAACCACTTCTTGACCAGTCTCTTGATTTGTGAATTGGACAAATGCTTGATGAGCGACCAATGCGGTTTTGGCATTCTTGTCTTTCAATGCAAATTTCATGAAAATCTTTTGGTGATTATCTACATCCAACTTAACACTTTTTTGAGGATAAGTGATACTACAAGTAATAAATTTCATAATTAATATCCAAGTTACCACTATTTCCAGCTTAAAAAAATTATGAATTAAACAGTACTTGTTTGCAAAGCATAGAGGCATTTCTATAATATAAAATGCTCAAGTTGCCAACAATTACATCAAAACATGATAAATATAATAAAGCAATAATAACATCATATATATAAAAAAAATGCTTAAAAAACAATTAAAATACATATTCAATGGTTAAGAGTTAAAAATGCATACTGCACACACAGGAAAGGCATGAAATTTTTATAACTACAGGAAAGAATTAACTACTCTAGATTCTAAGGGTCGAAACGATAGTATGATAGGGTACATTTGTCGCATTAAATTGATTCTAAATGTAAACATGTTGTAGCTATAGGTCTAGGCATTAAATTTCAGTCCAGGAGTACTAGCCAGACTCAAATATTTGCTTGTCACTATTTTCATAAAAAATGTGAAAATTTTTCGAACTGTTAACATAAGTAGTATAAAGAGCTTTTTGGTGATCAAAATCGTAAAAGAATATAGAAACAGAAAAATTTAATCATTATCTCAAAAAAATGACATTAACTTAAAATAAGGTTGCCATAAAGTTTTGATATTATCAACACATCATTAAGATAACAGAATAATAAAAGAATTAATAACAGAAATGTTTTCCATTTCATGTTTGTACACTTTTAGTTCTTTTCACACCAAAATACCAATTGTCAATTTAAGTCCTAGGGTCAAACTCTGTTTGGGGTATCCATTTATAAAAAAGTCTAAGACAAGTGCCTCAGTCTTCAAAGAGTTTCTACGTGTTACCTGCAAACTATTCTGACGTACCAATCTGTAGCGTGTAAAATTAATCACTGAGATTGGGAAAAAATATGATAGATCAAAAACACAAAATTTCATAAGGCAAAACATACTGGCCAAACCTAACAGCTCGTCAGCAATAACGAGCAGAAATTTCATGCTTTATTATGGGTGACAAAAAACTGGCAAAATAAATCAATTCAGTTAAACTACCCCTATTTTATTTAATTAATAAATATTTATTGATTATCGTGTTACAATTTATATCTTTTCGAAAATGCATAGTTAAACTACTGAATACAAACATTTAAAGGTATTCAACTTGTTTTGATTCATAAAAAAATAATAATAAAAAAACATGTAATCAAAATTTTAATTTTATGTTTAGTAAGCAGGTGACCTAAAATTATAAATTTAAAGTAAAGTTTAAAAACTTAGAAAATATTTTTCAAAATAAGGGCAAATTTGAGCTTAAACAATAACAAGCGTCAAAAACAATAACAAGTGTCTACAAATTTTTCATGCCAAGCTAACAGGTCTACGACAAATTGTAAAGGATAAATTTTAAAATAATTTATTTTTCCTGTCAATAATGTAATCATCCGTGTTTTGAACTAAAATCTGCAAAAAAAAAAAAAGAAAAAAAAANAAAAAAAAAAAAACAAAAAAAAAAACAATAATTTAGAACTAAATACATTACATATAATTTCAAATTTTTAAAGAAAAATTCTAAATATTCTTAGTTAAAGCTTGATAAAAAAAACAACAAATTCAAACTTAGACCTTAGCTTTTAGTTCAAAACATTGTTAATATTATACAAAATTTACATTCGAAATTTCAAAGGATTCTGTAAAAAACTTTTTTTTGCAATGTGTATTAGTGTAAAGAAACTTCTCAACACCATCGCTCTATGGAAAATGCATTTAAAATGTAAGAAAATTCTGACAACAAAAGAACTAACATTTCAAAAATTGATTACTGAAAATAAAGTTTGCTTTAAAAATATAATTTATTCAAATTAATCAAGGTTCAAATAGTCAAAGCAAAACATTTCAGTTTCGTTTTTGTACGTTTACTTTCAGTTCCGTTGGTCAACATAAAGAAAAAACTAATGTGACTTCATTTCTATAAATTAGAAATAAAATTTTTAAAGGGTCTTGGGAAGCTAATGAGCTTAAGTTTGTTTAAATATAAATAATAATGATAAAAACATAATTTTCATCAAAATTACCAATTTTTATCTAGTTGGATACCTTAAAAGGTGCAGCCCTCCTCTAAATCATAGATGATATACAGCCATGAACTAATATTTAGATATATAGAATAAAAAGACTTATGCTATTTTTTAAACTACCTTGTAGTCTTAGTAGCTGATACTTGATCTCGATAAGCAGTTCCAATTTCTGCTCCTTCAACTGTAACTTCAGTCATGACTTTAACGCTAATCTAAAAAAGCATATAGTTGTAGATAATAGCAGAATGTATGAAAAAGAGAGACAGTAAAGGTTTAAATAAGTATTATTACTTGAGCTCCGGCATTTCCAATTAATTTAGGGTCAGCTTTACTTGGAACAGCACTGATAGTCACAGTGTAGAAACCTCGCAGAGGCTTGTTTTCCAGGAAATTCAAAGTATAAAGGATACTAAAAAGTAAAAACACCCATAAATGATACTAAACATTCAATAAAAAATAAATTTATATGTAAGTACAAAATATTTTATGTATTATAATTTACGGTATAGTTGTCAACATTAACTGAAAATGTAAACAAATAAATTTTTTAAAAAAAATCCCTTTTTTTAAAGCTATTGAATTCAAAAATGGTAGCATTTAAATAAATTCCATTCAAACTTTCTATGATCAGCGAAGATATTACCTTCAATCGAAAGTGATAATTTAAAATGAAAAAGCTTAAATTTTTGAAATTCATTTCAAGAAAATGCTATAAACTGGCTTCAAATTTTACTAAACTCTGAAATTATTGTAGCACAACTTTTTTCCTGAAAAAAAAAATAATAAAGTTTCTTTTGTTTTGTATAAATAATCACTGATGACTACCACTAGGTTTTTATCAGTAATTATTATATTAAATCATAATAATGTTCTACAAATGGCCAAAAAGAGTTAAATTTTGATAAAGACATTTTAATATTATACCTTTATTTGAAAAAAAAAATGATGAAAACTTTACACTGTAAAATATTATTAGTACTATGTGAAAGGTTTTGTTGTATGGTTAAATCACACAGTAATGGAAATTTATTAACCAAAAATTTGAAAACCAAAAATAATTTTAAATACAGATTTAAAATTTTACTAGATGTAGGACATAAACTACTAAAATAATCAAATAAAAATAAACTTACTAAATTTTATTTTTCAAAAATATAAATAAATTTCATTTAATTAACTTTAAATAATAGTTTTTTTTGTATGCTTTTAATTTTAATAAGTACTAATTAATAGTAAAAAAAAAATTAAGCTGATTTTTGTACAATTTTATCCTTGTCTTCTATACTCAGGATTGAAAAAACACAAAAAATATTTAATCCTATTGGAAGTGACAATGAAAATTTTCATAAATCAAGCATTATGCAACATTTGCACACAATAACAAAAAATATTAAATTTGCATGCAATAAGATAAACATTTTTGTTATTAATTTATAAAACTATTTTATCTACTTAAAGGCTCCATTAAGCAAATTTTTTAAGATAAAAAAAAATGTATAGTTCCTTGATGTTATCACATGAAAATTAAAACTTTGATGAGCATAAGCATTTAATAAATTTTAATGCCTAGAATTCAAAGGATAAAAGTAAATTAGAAATGGAATGGAAAAAAAAAAGGAATAATGATTGGATGAAAAGTTCCAAGGATGGTTAGTTCATTGCCAAAGAATTTTAATTAAATTTTTTTGGATTGATCAGATTGATTTTAATACAAACCATGTTTTTTTCTTTCTCTTTTTCTAAATTTGACAGAAAAATCTTAAAATATATGCTTCATTTAGTCATCAAGCTAAATTATTTAATTTAAAGAAATATATTTTATTTATATATATTATTTATAAATATATTTTATTTTTATTATAAAGAAATTATTTTATTCATAAAGCTCTTACTTGCTGCCCTTCACTGGTTGGAATGCTTTTTTACTCATAACTACTACATCATCTCCATTTCGTTTAGCATTATCTACAGTCACAGTTAAAGGTCCCAAGGATGAGCCTAATACATTTGTTATACGAACTTGAATATTAGGATTTTCATCAGATAAGGCACTGTTACTAGCAAGTGTAAGAGCAACAGGGATATGAAACTGAAACGGAAACAAAATTTTAACATTTTAGTATTAAAACACAGGTCAAGAGTATTAAATTTAATACTTTTATCGACCAACTATAAAAAAAAATAACATAAATTGAAAAAAATATATATATAGCTGATAAAAATATAAAAAAACTATTAAAATTTGTAATATAAATATTAAAATAATTCAACTTAATTGATTAAAAAAAGCATAACGATTTAGCAATATGAAATGTTACCATCATATTGAATAAAAGCGCTGATCTACTTTTTTTTTCCTTCTTGCTTTAAAATATTTTTTTCAATCTTAATTTTTTCTCTACAACTGTTATAGTAAATAAAAATTAGCACAAACAGCATAAAAGTGGTTAACAATTAAAAATCTGTAATTATGGAATACATAAACTTTAAAATTAATATTTTCCAAATACATATCACAACTTTCTACAGTTCCATCAAATAACCATATGGAAATTATATTAAAGATAATATTTAATGGAAATTTTAAAGAAGAGTTTTACTAAGGTAAGTTAATTGATTCTATTTTGTACAATTAAAACTAGTAACTTAGAACCTCATTTTCTAATAAACAACATACTAAAAGAAGTAATTTGAAAATATTTATTTATACTAATATACAACGCAGTTCTTACAGAGTTTATAGTTTTAAAGTTCATGGTAGTTCCTTTAGATATAGTAAGAAAAAAAATTCAAAATTAAATTTATAATTTTAAGAAATACAGAAGAAAATATTTTAGCTGAAGATTCAAAGATTTTTAATAAAGTTTAACAGGTGAAACTAAATTACCCAGGCCATGTAAATTTCAGAAATTAATTTCAATGTTTAAAAAAGATTTTGTACGCAATAACTCACCTTATTTGTAGTGAAAATCTTGAGCACTTCTAAGAGCTGGGCAGCACCTTTAACACTCTGAACAAATTTCCTACTCAAGAAATAGTTTGTGAACTTGATAGCTTGTTCCTATAAAATAATGATTTTAATGAAATAATGGAGAGAGTTTACAATTAAAAAAGTAATGGCAGGAATAATTGAATTTCTTACAGGAGTAAGAGCAGGAGCTTTTTTAGAAACTGTGGCCAGTTTGTAGACCCCACTTATTGTTGTAGCTGTAATTCCTAATCCACCCTCAAACTGTAACACAAAAAATCAATACATTGAATCATAAGATGGTCAAATAGAAAAAGAGGAAACACACACAAAGAGGAAACACACACAAACAGGAAACACACACAAAGAATGCTCTTGAAAAAATTAAGATTTGTTTGCAACAAATTTGCCAACAATATGTTTCTTTCGAAAAGGGACTTAGTATCAAAATTAATGTTAAACATTACTTATAGTTTTTTTTAAACTCTTGATAAGAGAACTGATATAATACAAGCATATCAACAGCTCAGATAATAGAGCATTTAAAAATATAAATATTATCTTTGAATAACAGAATATTAGCAGCAAAGTTTTATTTATATTAAAATATTACATAAAAATAAAACCATTCAATAAAATATCAAGAACTCGAGAAGCAAAATATGCCAAAATGAACAAATTTTCTACTGTTGTTGCAGCCAAGTATGGAATTTGTTAATTAATTTTGGCTTATTTTGCTTCCTGAGCAACAGTAGGTTATAGCAACAACATGGAAAATAAATATGTGAATTAATTTGCAGTAAGCTGCATTGAAAAATCCAGTTCATCAGCATTTGATCCTCAAACTATAACTAATAAATTTACTGCTTTCAAAAAATAAAAATAAGCATGAATATTTATGTCAGCATTATTTTTAGTCAACTAATTTTACAAACAGGGAGAAAATAAGGTAAAACTATTCCTTAATTCAATTACTATTAATGACAGGAAAAAAAAATATTGCAATATTTGTGGACATTGTAACATTTTCCAAAAATAAATAAGAAAATGAAAAACCTTTAATATGTATATTTTATTCAAAATTAGGGATGTAACGAATAGTTAATTGGCCAAATATTCAGAAAAAAAAATCAGTCAAATACTAAATATTTGGCTTCAAAACAGCAAAAAATAAATTTTTTTTTCATATAGAAATAAGTTTAGTTATTGAGAAATAATTATAACTTAGCTGTATTATTGGTATGGGATAAAGGGAAAAAAATTTGAATTGAAATGTTGAAGATAATAAATATAATTAAATATTCAGAAAATTAGAAATATTTAAGATAAAAAAAACTGATTTAACAGCTGTTAAAAAAAAAGACTAAAGTTGCAACAAAAAAAAAAGAAATAGAAAAAAAAATCTTAATTCTTGAAACAAAACATTAAGCTAAAAATAATATTTTCCGGAAAAAATTTCTTTTAGTGCATCATAATACACTAAAAGAGATGTCTATCAGAAACCCTTTTAAAAATGCAGCACTATCATAATAATGCCTATAAAAAACAAAGATTATAAACAAAAGCAAAACAGAAAAAATAAAAATCGATCTTAATTTTGGAAAGAAAATTTCAAAGATAAACTTTTCAGTTTTCCAATTACCGTATTTTCAAAAAAAGTAAAGATTAAAGTCTAATAGAAAGTAGAAATCCTCTTATTTTCTGGGTCATAATAAAAACATAAGTTTTTTAAAAAAGAAAAAGCTAGATAGAAACCAAAACAAAAATTGTTCTTAATTTTTAAATGAAAGTTTTAACGCCAAAAATAATTTTACTTTTTTACCTTGCGTATTTTCAGAAAAAAGTAACCATAAAAGAATAAAGTTCATTAAAAACACTCTTTAAAAAATGATGTCATAATAAAAATGCTGATAGAAAGAAATGTTTATGTAAAAAAACAAAACAGAAATTTTTTTTTCTTTACTAAATTTATTAAAATCTCCCCCCCCTCAAAAAAAAAAAACCTAGTTGAAAAATAATTTTCCAAATAATACTTTGCCGAATGGTGGGCCAACAGAATATTCAGCAAAATGGCCGAATATTCATTACATATCTATTCAAAATAAGTATTTTTACAAAGATTTTTAAAATTCCTCCATTTAAGATTAGTTAAAATGTATGCTTTCATGATCGGAAATCAATTACAATCGAAAATTGGAAATTATGCAGAATTAATAACTTGCATTCCTAACTACTTGGAATTGTACTTCTGATGGAAATAGAACTTAATATACACAAAAACAAACTTGCATTAAAAAGATCCTGAAAATTTACTTTGTTTTGATCAAACAAATAAATCAAGCTTAGTTAAACAACTATTACACAAAATTTTAAAATGAAATTTCAAATTTCAAAAAGTTCATTGCCTACAAAGCAAATATCAATTTATCATTGACACTTTATTTCATCATTAACTTTCTTAGCAATATTTAATGAAAATAAATTCCCATAGATTACAATATTGTAAGTGAACAAGAAGTATTGTAAATGAACAAATATAGTAGAATTGGTCCAACTAACCTGTAAGTATTTACCATCAACTTCATCAGCCTGCACAATAACATCCTCAATTCTTTCAAAAAATTGAGTTACATCACCAGGCAGAACAGAAGCAACATGGAATGCATATGCAAGGCTAAAAAAATAGGCACATTTATAACCTTAAATACAAGTTAATACATAAATGTCAAAAAGAAAACATATAAAACAGAAGGAATATGATTTCTAAATAAGTTTTTGTGTCAGTAATTTCAATCTATCATCAAATGGTGCAATGTTTTTTATTTTAATAATTTTTTTAAAAAATTTATATATTAATTTAATATAGTTAAAATTTTAAACAATCTAGATTTAACAAATATTTTTTTGTTTCAAAATGAAAATTGTGGTAAATTTCCAGAACATACTGAGAATAGCAAAATAATAGATCCTGAATAACATCTGATCTAACAACTAAATTATTTAAAAATGAAATGCAATCTTAATTGTAAAGTGCAAACAATCCGATCAAAAAATGTACATTAAAAAAAATTAACTTTCAATTTGTGTCTAAGTTTAAGAAATCAGTCACAACGTAAGAAAGGTAAAAATATCATTAAGAGGTCACATTTTTTATACCTCTCTCCTATAGATATAAAATACGCAGATTTTTAAAACTTGAAATAAATATCCCGGGTAAAAAAATTTACAATTTTATTATTTAACACAACTACATTAATTAATTAGTGTATTTAGGATCTGCTCATTAAACTATCAAGATAGCACCTTAGTATATAAAAATATAAAGAGTAATACAAAAATATATTCAAGATACTAAATGTGTACATTAAATTGAACAATTCCACAGAAAGTAAGACATAGTGGATGCAGTACTTTCTTAAAATTATATTGACTTCAGAATTTTTTTTTGAATTCAAATGGAAAGTAAGACATAGGGGATGCATTATTTTCTTCAAACTAAAATTATTATTTAATAACCCTATTTTAAGCTAAAAATATAAAGAAAACTAAACTGCAAGAATTTTTAATGCTGCTCGGTAATTTTCTTTTTCTTTGTTAAAGCATTACTTTTTAAACTGTTAGTAAGTATGCCATGTTTTGTTAATAATAAAAAAAATGATAAAATAATATGTATTACTGAGGTAAAAAGGTTCTATTTAATTGTCCTTTGAAATGTAACAAGAGTGACTGAAAATTTATAAAGGCTTATTTTAAATTAAAACTTTTTTAAAACTAAAAATATCGATATGACCTGCAGTTATACAATGGCTTTTAAAACTGATGGATAC
Organism: Parasteatoda tepidariorum; assembly: GCF_043381705.1. Classification (NCBI taxonomy): domain Eukaryota; kingdom Metazoa; phylum Arthropoda; class Arachnida; order Araneae; family Theridiidae; genus Parasteatoda; species Parasteatoda tepidariorum. The sequence continues at coordinate 36,744,644 of NC_092212.1, read as the reverse complement.
AATTTATCTGCTGTTATTTTAAATTTGATTTTGGGTCAAGAGTAACGACTAACTTTTCTGTTTATTGAATTATTTTTGTCACTTTAACTGTAATAGCAATAAGATTGAAGTTTTAATAAAGTAGCTAAACTCAAACTTAGCATATCTTCAACACATTAACTTAACATAAGATATAGATCAGAACAACAAATGTTTGTTGCAAATAATAATTTTATAGAAATTCTATATGCTAATAACTAATTTAGAGAACAAATTTATAATTCTTTCATAAGCACATAATTTTGAAAACTGCTGCACCAATAGAAATGATCCCTAAAGTTTGAAAAAATGCTTGAGAGTATCAATTATTATTCCTTATGAAAATACAATACAAAAGATATTTGATAATAAACCAACCTAGAAAACAAAACAGTGTGACTCAGTCAATTTTTTTTTTACTGACTAACAATAACACAAAAAAAAATTATTGTCTAATAATAACTTAATCATATTCATAGTTAAATGAAGATTAAAGGAAAACAACATAATCACTTAATATAAAAATTTATAGTAAATTACTTACTTTATGACACTATCATCCCGTTTCAAAGCGGCAGTTAAAACTTTAGACACCTTCGCAGAATCAGCTGTAAAATATGAGTTAAACATGAGAAAGAATAGTCAATTTGAATATTTTAGAATTTAACTATATTTATCAAGCGTTTTCTAATTTAAAACAAGAATCATTATTACAAGTGTCAGACTCGGGTTTTCTAACTTGCCTAATATTTTTAGGCTTATTACAATCAGATTATATATCTTTAGACTAATTAGGAAATGTGCAAAGACTTACTAAGACTGAATTTACTCAAGCTTATAGCAATATACTTTGAATAAGACTATTTCATCATTATTTTATTCCTATTCCAATCATTATTCCAATTCCAATTATTATTCTGGACATATTGGAAACCGTATTGGAACATATTGGAAACCTGGGCACATTGAATTGTTTATTTCCTAAACATATGAGGATTCACTGCAATAAGCCTAAAAAGTTTCAGGTAGATTAGTAAATAGTACACATTTTTTTTACAAGGCCAGTGTATTGCTAACTAATTCTGGCTCTTTGTAAAAGGCTGGAATTAATTAATTAGTCTAGCACAAATGTATGTGAGAAAAAAAATACTTTGAATAAAAGTAATTGAGAATTCAGTGGACAAAGTTAGAAGAATAAATAAGAATATAAAAAAAATAATCAATAAATCTTTCATAAAATAAACAAACACCTTTTGGTGTTTCTAATTTATATCTAATGTTATTAATATTATATCTAATTTAAAATTGATTTTAAATTAGATCCAAATTAAAAAAAAAAAAGACAGTATATTACCTTTTTCAAAAAAATTTTCGAACAATATGAACCATAACAATATTTATACAAGAAAAGAAACTTAAAAAAAATTACTTTTCAAATTCAAGTTTTTTAATGATAATACAGCATGATAAATATCTTGCATTGGTGAATCTTCAGCTATTGCAGAATCCAAAGCTTGTTGTAATCCAGTAGTTGTCAGCTAAAATAAATAAATAAAAATAAAGTATTATTAGAAAAATAATTTAAAATGAGGAAATAATGATAAAAGTTTAATTAAATTTACTTTGCAATTTGCAAGCTTTCCACCACTAGTTGCATGAAAAAGTGTTTCCAAACGTTTTTTGTCAATCTTGGAGTCAAAAAACCTGCATGGATCCTATGATTAAAAAAATTATGAAATTAATTAAAACAGGTTAGAAAATTATCAATTTTTGTACATTAAGCATTTTTTATTTAATTTAATTTAAAAAAAAAAATGGGGATACTTCTCTTAACCACAGAGCGATAATCATGGGTGCAAGTTGGAAAAAAGGCCAAGACTGAAATTTTTTTTGACTGAAATACCTAACATACGCAATACCCCCTCGACATATGCAAACTGTCTAAGAAAGCTTTACCATAATACATCAAGTTTAAATACTGTACAAAAAATATTTATTCATCTGTCTTTTGATAAAATAACAACAGGACATAAGAAAGTAGACCAATAACGTAGACCTAAAAAATATTTTTAAGGACAGGGGGAAAAAAATTCCGATTTCCGTCTTCAAGTCTGTCTTGTTTCCGTCCGCGGACACTTTCGAAAGACGGAAATCCGTCCTGGGGACGGAACACTTGCACCCATGGCGATAATCAAATGGCCTGTTTGATTATTTGCCCTAGACGACATATTTTAAAGGTCATGTAATCTCAAGGTTTGAGCATGTATTTTACTTAACCAACTTTAATTAATCATAACTACTGCATTTCGATCCAGTGTATAAGTCTACTCTCCGAAGTTTTTAGCAATTTAAAGAGATAATGAAAAACTCCCCCCCCACTTTTTACATAAAATATATTTAATAGATAAAATAGTATGACTTTTCAGAATGAGTCAACTTTTGCTCTTCCACACTTCAAATAATATTGTTTGGTTTTTGATTTTGATTAATTCTTGTTATTTGGTTAGTATTGTATTTCCAATTTGTTGGATGGTACCAAAAATGAAATGAAATTTTATAGAACTTGAAAGAGAAAGATTAAATCAAATCTCCTGTCGAATAGAACCTTTATAATAAGTAAAAAGATTTTTTTATTGTAATAGCATTGTTCTTATTATGTTTGTATTTATTATCTTGAATATCACAATAATCCCTAAGGTTAATCAGATTTTGGAGAAAAAAACTTATTCTAAATATGTTAGTGGTCTATAAGTGGAACTCCAACTTCATGAACTTCATTGCAATTTAAGTTTTTAAAAGTCTACTTAAATATTGGTTTGTCAAACATATATATGAAGTACAAGATTTTTCAAACATAGTACATTTTTAAAATTTATTTAATAAAAAATTAAGCATCTTACATAAAAAATAGGCAAGGTTTATAAAATAAAACTTTAATATAAGCAAGCCAAAAAATTTCATTATTTTCACTTACTTCAGGCAACTTTTCATTAAGTAATGTATAACCTAGAACAGCATAGTGAGCAGTTGTAAGATCATTCAGAGGAAAAGCGGATGATAATATTTTCTTAAGTCTTTGCTGGTCAGCGTTAGTGAGAAACGTGGAAGGTGTAAGTGCATTACAAGCGAAAAGTAAGGAGATAAAAATGCAAAGTATGCCTAGGAATTGTTCTGAAAAGAAAACACATTTGTTACAAATATTTTTAAGATAAAAACCACAATACGCAAGGTGGCCCCTAACCCCCTAACACACTGAAAAAACATTTTTTCTCTGATTTTAATTGATGCTTAAAAAGAATTTATTAATTAATTTTTCAAGATTACTATATTGGTACCAACCTCAAAATAATTCCTAAGTTTTGGCGAGATAAAACTAAGGAGCACATCAACGAAAGGAACTCATAGTCACTCCAGAGCAAACATCTCCATGCTTTTTTAAATTTTTTTCTCCGCCAGTTAGCATAAATATCAATAATGCTAATATTTTATTAATATTGAAGCAAAAATTTTTGATATAGATAGTAGTAAAATATTTTTTAATAAATGTTAGATCAACTTCTACATAAATTTGATGAAAAAATTCATGGATCAATGGGCCGGGATAGCCTGGTCGATAGCCAGCTAGGCCCACCTCTGAGAGTTCGAACACCCTTGGCCGAAGACTCGTCGTGTAGTAAAGTGACTGATGCACGTTAAATCTGTCAAGTCGCAAAAGTCCTCCATGTTCCCATAACAAATCAATACCTCTGGGGGTACTGGATGGGAGAGCGATCATTCTCTGGTCAAAATTACGATCTGTGGATGAATGAATGGGTCCACCCTATAAACCGATGCAGTGTTTTCACTACAGCGCGAGAACGCGAGAATCTCGCATATTTTTTTCTTTTCTCGCGTTAAAAAATGATTACCGCGAGAAATTCGCGCACTCTATAAATCAATTTCAAAATTCGCGAAATTCTCGCATCTTGGAAAAAGCTTCGAATTACGTCATTTAGAATAAAATCAATTTCACTTTTCTTCCTGGATCTTCATTATTTTCAACACTTGCCCCGTTATCTAGCTTCCCTATTTACCAGTAGGTATTGTTCAGAACCTTTTCNATAGTAGTAAAATATTTTTTAATAAATGTTAGATCAACTTCTACATAAATTTGATGTAAAAATTCATGGATCAATGGGCCGGGATAGCCTGGTCGATAGGGAGCTAGGCCCACCTCCGAGAGTTCGAACACCCTTGGCCGAAGACTCGTCGTGTAGTAAAGTGACTGATGCATGTTAAATCTGTCAAGTCGAAAAAGTCCTCCATGTTCCCATAACAAATCAATACCTCTGGATGTACTGCATTGGAGATCGATCACTCTCTGATNGCTTTAAAAAATAGAAGACGTTAAAAATGTATTATAACAAAAGAAATGATTTTTTTTCCAAGTCTATTTGCATTTTTTCAGTTTTTAGAAAGCTCACTTAACTTTCTGAAATCTCACCCTGTTTTTGAGAAAGGGTGAGAAATTGTCACCCATTTTTTTTTCTATGATGAAAACACTGCCGATGAGACGTTTGGCGTGGCAGAAGTCGAATTCTCGGCCATAGATGGCGCCACTGGAAAACAATAACACCCCCTCTGCTTAAGCAGGCATGCATCAACAAATGGATCAATAATATAGAACTTTTAGTAGATGTAGATTTATATAAAAATAAATCAAAATCTTAAGTAAATATCACTCAGAATCGTATCAGTGTTTTTAGAAAGAATATTGCACTTTAAGGTATCTCAAAGGCTAAATCAGGGCTAAGGATCAATCAAAGGCTGAACACAGGTTTTGGAAGCCTCCAGACTAAATTCATTACGGGCCACAGCTTAAAAGCATGTGTCACATTTTCATATTCTGTAAACTTGCGGATATTTTCTTACATCATGATCTGTCGTGACAACTATTATCAATAAGGTGCTGAATAGGTTTTAAACTTAAAACTCTACTTTAATAAAAGAAAAAACATGTAGAGGTTTGCCAAGGGTGACAATGATTTATACTTTACGAGTTGCTACCTTTCTGTGTTGTTGTTATTCTTTAGTTTCCCGCAGGCCCCTGCTCAGAATTAGTCAAGACTTTGCGTTTATTCAGTCACAGACCATAATAATAAAATCTTTCTGTAAACAATCCGATTTTTCTTTTAATTTAAAAAAACAGTAGTTCATACACGTAGGATCTCAATATATCAATGTTATGTATGACTTTATGTCTTATCATAATGCAAGCTTTGTATCATTAAAATAGTAAAACAATACAAATAAAAAAATTTTGAAAGAAATTCCACATATTCTCTGAAAAAAATTAGATTTTTCTTGAGGAATTCCATCTGGGCCCTATTGTTCCTATTTCACCCCATTTGTACGGCCTTGCCTCTAACTTAATTTACTGTTTTCTTTTCTCTAAGTTAAATAAAAAAAATCACAATAGAGTTATGAAAATCTGTACTAGTCTTTATAAATTTAATTATTTGCATTGCTGTAGAGAGATGTTTACACTTACTTTAATATTGCGGTATAGTACTAGAGATAGTGATTCAGAGTAAGAAATACAACCTACTATTCTATAAACGGGGATACTTATGAGGATTATTTTAAGAACAGTAAAAATTCATAGATTTACATTCAGTATTTAATAAGAATTTGCTGTCAAAACCCACAAAAAATTTGCAAGACCAGAAAACTATTAAAATAACAAATACCCTTTGATAATTGTCTTACTGAGAAAAAATCCCATTGAAGTCTTAGTTACATAAAATTTCATTCAAGAAGATAACAATATGAAAATTAGATGCTTTATACAGATTATCAATTATCAAACGAGATACCGATAACAATTTAAGAAAACATGTACATTTTAAAAATTAAACGTCGATTTAAAAATTAGTAAAATGTGTCCTCGTAAATTTAAAAAAACATAGCAAATCATTATAATGTTAGTTTCAAATACTTACTGTAAAAAGTCATGTTTACATTCAACAAATTTACAGACCGACCGGTCTTCTCAAGAAACGCAAACCGACGTGTCGATTAACTGATGCCATTTTTTAAAAGCCATGAGAAAAGTAAAATAAATTTAAAATTATTTAAGAAGCAATACTGTCTATTTTATTTTTAAGCAAATCAGAAATAAACTAGAGATTTATAAAACTCTTTTTAGCGAACTGAGATTCAAAATTAATCGTCCTTCTAATTGTAATAAGCTATGAATTTCAGATGGCATCATCACATTTCTTTAAGCAGACCGATCTTCTAGATCGGTTGCTTGAATGAATTAGGTTATGAGGAAAACGAAACTAATTAAGATGAAAATAAAAGTTTCAGTTAGTAAAAATTTTTTCCAAAAACACACAAATACTTATTATATACCATAAATCTATTCTTCCTTAATCACATCCATCTAAAAAAGAGTTACTTATTTCTTAATCCGTCTTGATTGTCACCAAGTGTAAGTTTCCTTATTTATTTGATTCCTTACGTAGTAAACAATCTAATTATAGCTACTATTTGGCTACATTTACTATTTAATTTCTTTTCTGTCTCCCATTGAAATTGTATGTTTTTATAGAGTTCATTGTCAATGTCAATTAAGCCGAAAGAATTATCGACATGCTGTGTAAGTAATGTCTTTTTTTAAACATCACGCATCACGAGAAACAGTACTGAAAATTTTATTTTTGCGAAGATTGAGTAGTATTATTTGCGGTTTATGTAACTGGTATTTCAAACCTGTAGACCCTTTTTTCTTGGCTGTCATAATATCGTAAGTATAAATTAATAGGCAGCATTATTGCGGTGAATCATAACTAAATGGTCTCTGACTAAAAGATAGAAGTAAACAAATGTAAATTTGTACTAAGAGTAGTGAATAATAATGTGAGTTTCAGAGGAATTTTTTTTATTGTGTTGCTCTTTTGAGAATAGTTTTTATTTACTTGATTGCTAAACAGTTTCTTATAGTTTTCAAATCGTATCTAGCGTTGAAATTTCTATTTCCTTACGAAATTTGTAATTTTTAATATGTTAGTTATTTGGTAATTTTATTTAATAAAAGAATTAAAACAATAGCAACACTTTCGATGTAATAAAAAATACAATAAAATAAAAATTATTAACATTGTAACATTTACTAAAATTATTAACATTGTTTTTTAGATCTAAGAAAATTTTGTTGTCATAATTATTCTACACTTATTAAGTACTTATGTAGATTAAATTTCGACATTCGCTTAAAAAATTAAAACTTTTGAACAAAACTAAAGCTTACCTTTCTTAATTAAATGGGTATTTTTTATTATTGCTCAATGAATTTAAATTGCATGGATTTTTTTTATTTTATATCTTTGTTAAAAATTATGAACTTGCAGTTTGTTTTCTTTTAAATGGTTTCTAGTTATTTGATGAAGACTTTCTAAAATTTGATTGCAGTTTGAAAACTTTGATTTCCATGGATCACATATTTTCCAATCTGGTTGATTTGAACATAATTCTGAGGAAGTAATAATTAAATTAAAAAATCATGATTGATTAACCCTTCATCATACACTTTACTGATCCAATTTATAATTATTAATTCTATTAGAAATTACTATTAATGTTTTTATTGCACTTTTTTTAATGTTTAATTTTCTTTTAAATTTTTATGTGTCATTTCAAAACGTTGTAAACACATAAAAATTTAGATATATTTAGTTCAAAATAATTTTAAAATTGTTGAACAAAAAGCATTTTTTGACCTTCTACTAGTGGATTTCCTTGGTTTCATATGAATCCTAAGATTAATTATTAGTTTCTTATTAAGTACCATATATAGTTATAGTTATCTCAGTTTAAATAAATTGATACTTTTCAGTAAGCTAATGTAAAAAGTACTGATATATTAAGTAAAGTTATAAAGTTAATTAAGTATTATTGTAAAGAGTTCACTTATTTTATGTTTCAAGTAGTAAAACTTTCCATCAAAATTATCATGTTTGTGAAATGTCATATGAAATGGATTTTGCTTCTTGAATTAAATCTAGNATGGAAAATACAGAAAGCATTTTAAAAGATACTTATTTTGTTAGATTAAACAAAAAACTGTTATTAAGTAAATGTAGTTATACTTTAGTAAAGTGTACAAGCATTCTTGTCCATGTCTCAAATCTAAAAAAATATTATTTTTTTAAATAAAACTCAGGTGATCATTATTTACCCCAGAAACAGAGTGATCGTGAATTACCCCAGGTCACCCTAATTATTAGTTTCTTATTAAGTACCATATATAGTAATAGTTATCTCAGTTTAAATAAATTGATACTTTTCAGTAAGCTACTGTAAAAAGTACTGATATATTAAGTAAAGTTATAAAGTTAATTAAGTATTATTGTAAAGAGTTCACTTATTTTATGTTTCAAGTAGTAAAACTTTCCATCAAAATTATCATGTTTGTCAAATGTCATATCAAATGGATTTTGCTTCTTGAATTAAATCTAGAAATAACATTTTTAAACTAGAGGTCAACCCATAGTAGCAAAAACATATCATTTCAATAGCTTTAGTTTTATTTATTTTTTTACACTCTGGTGTATGTTTCTTACTAACTTTATTTTTCTACTATTTTCAAAGGTTCTGAAGACATCTATAAAAATTAGTAATTCAATTGGAGCAAACACCTGTTGAGAAATTTTGAAACTGCTCTTGTTTAACTTGAGACGGTTATTGATGAATTCGGCTCTTTGAAAATGTATAATTATTCCATTTGAGATTAATCATACATTTTTATTTTGGACTAAAGATGCAAGTTCTGTAAATTAAATAAAACAAATATTAAAACTGAATATAAACTAAATTTTGTCCATTGATTTAGTGAAATATTATTTTTCATGCACAATTTTTTTTTTGTGTCTTATAATTAATGTAATTTAAGCATATTTCAAGGAATATAATACTGAATTTTATAAATTTTCAATGTTTGACCTAAAATAAACTAACTTTTTAGTGTAAAAATTATTTTTATTATTTCTGACTAGTAACATTAATATAACATTAAGCACAGTGCATTGGTTTTTTCTACTATTTACTTAGCAGATAGTTAAGATTAGTAAATTAAAATTTTTGAATAAAAAATTCATTAAGTTTTAGATACCTAATATTTAACATATTAATCTCTGTATTAGAAAACCTGAATAAAAGAAATTTTTGGAGAGTTTTTTTAATAGTGTTGAAATTTGGTGTTTTAATTGATGGTTTTTTGCATGAAATAATTTGATTTTCGTTTTGAATAGACCAAATGGACACAGTTTTTGTAAGCCAGTTTTTCAAAGAAACATTTATGCACATTTTTTAATTATATAATTTTATTTGCTTGTCTCTGATAATCTAAAATATCAATTATATATAATTATATCTTAAAATATATAACTATAATCAGTTATATATAAATATATCTTACAGTTTCTAGGAATAAGGTTTTAAAAATTTGAATTTATTTGTGTACTGACTCTAAAATTAGTTTATATACCAAGAGTGATATTTTGTTTTCTGACAAGAACTTATTGCACCCTCTTAAGGAACTTTAATTTGCAAATTGTTAATTTTTTATGAAATTATAATGCATTTTTTTCAAAAGTTTTCAAATTTCTTCTTATTCATCCTTTTTACATTCAAAATTCAATTTTTCAAGAATAATTTTAAAAAAAAATTGTGATCTTTCTAATTATTTTACTATAATTTTATATGTATTATCTCTAAATAATTATTTTATATCTAAATCCTTGTTTTATATAAGACTCTTTTGTTCAGGTGAATTTCACTCATATTTGCTTAAAGCTTATCTAGATTTTGTGTGTTATTTAATTTCTTTATAATTTACCTGCTTGTCATTCTGCCTATTATTATCTTTGTAGAGATAAGATATTTTGCTTTCGTTCTCTGAACTCAACTCTCTTGTTTGAATTCTTTCTTATCAGAGGGCAATCTTTGGAAAACATAAAATGTAAAATGCTCTGGCTCATTATTTTGAAATATGAATACTTGATAAAGTTATTCTTTTCATTATATATAAATAAAATTAATAGTTAGATGATTAAATTTAAGAAAATATTTATTTTAACTATTGAAGTTTCAAGTATTAATAGTGTAAATAAAATTTAAATTCATTTTCACATGAATTAAATGTGATAATTTTTATTTTCTAGCTGTGCTAAATTTCCTCATAATGAAGCAACCTAATTCAGAAAAGGAAGCAGCAAATGAAGAAAGTGATGAACAGGATAAAATATCTTCCAGTAATTTGGAAAGTCCAATGTATGAAAATTTTCATCATTCGGATGAACAAAGGCTTATCAATGATGATGAGAAATCTTTTGAAAATCAAGTGCATTCATCTCTTCCAAAGAACTTCAATGGTTACCACGAATCTCCAAGAAGTCAACTTGCTAAATATGTTCCGAAATCACCTCTCAAACTTGATGCGTTGTACGATGGCTTAGTTGACAGCAGGGTATTTATAGCACCTCAAAATGGGAACAGAAGCTTCCATGTCTCGCTTTCAGTTGATGATGATGATGATAGTGACGATGATGAGCAGATATATTCAAAAAGTGCTGATTATAGTGAAGAAACCATTAATTCCCTGCATCAAAACTGCTCAATGATACGCAGTGTCTCCGAAGATATATTACGTCGTCGGCCTGACATGGAGAGAAGGTTATCGATGGTATCATCCAGTAAAGGTAGACTTGCTGCAATACCAAGGCTCCACCCTAAGGAAAAACATTTAGCTCCTTCAACTGGAGCTTTAAACAAATCTAGTATTCCTCCAGCTCCAAGCACAGATGAAGAAGAACTTATAGAAAAAGCACCGTTCCCCAGAGACAAAATCCTTGTAGTTATGTGTTTATGTTTAGTGGATTTTACTGCTTATTTGAGTATGTCAATTATAGCTCCATTTTTTCCTCGTGAGGTAAGTACTTTTGTGATAGTTTTTCTCACACAAAGAATTTTTATAACTGATTTTTTAAAATCAATCTATGTTTAATTTTTTTAATGCTATTAAAAACTAATTAAATTCTATTACTAATAGTTTATAATTATTAGTGTGTATCAGGCATCATTATCTATAATTACCTTCAAGACTTAATTTGTATAGGAACACAGCTCCTTTGTATTTTTTTTTCAATTAATTTTTATGTTTTAGGATAGAATACGGGGGAGTTTATCAATATTGCGAAATAAAGATCAATATAAAGACCCACCAATATAAAGATCTGAAAAACTAAACTCAGTGGCGCGACAGCTCATAAAGGGCCAAGGCCTACTGTGCCCATCTCAGTTTTCTTGACCTTGGGCTCTGGGGTGCAGGAGCAGATGTTCCGGTCAAGTGGTCAGCCGAACGCAGAACCCCCAGTGTTTAGTTCCCAAGCATGCTTGGTACTCATTTATCGACCCACTGAAGGGATGAAAGGCTGAGTCAACCTTGCCCGGCCCGAGGATTGAACCAGAGACCTGTGGCACGATAGCGCGAAGCACTACCGCTCAGCCACTGGGCGTCATAATTTCTTATCATTATTATCTATAATTACCTTCAAGGCTTAATTTGTATAGGAACACAGCTCCTTTGTATATTTTTTTCAATGAATTTTTATGTATTGGGATAGAACACGGAGGAGCTTATCAATATTGCTAAATAAAGATCAATGTAAAGACCCACCAATATAAAAATCTGAAAGCAGTGCTTTTATTTCTTGTTTCTGGGGTTCCAATTGATGAACTAAATTTAGTTATTGCTTAACTATTTCTAAGTTATTGTTAATGTAAGGTTTAAATTTTTTAAAATTCAACTTCGACCTATAAAATAATTATAACTATAAAATGAAATGTTTAAACAAAAGCTAATCTTATTGTGTTTAGAAACATAAACAGAAAAAGATAACCATTCATTGTCATGGTTATGGCAAATCATATCAAACTGCTTCTTCGTTTGCCAAGGAAATAAGCATGCATGATAGTTAGCATTTCAGAAATAGAATTTTCTTGATTTTTGGTTTTATTTATAATAATTTCTTTGCCTAAAATGCTCCCACTTTTTAAAATTAAAATTTTTTTTTATTTATTATTATTTATAAATTGAGTTATTTAAAAAAAAAAATACTGATATATTATAAGTCTGAAGCCTAAGACATTAATTATCTATCAGAATGAGCAAACTTGTTCAAAACTTTCCCCGATGATGTTATCTAGTGACTTGGTGATGTAGTTTTGTAAATTATTGGATTATTTTAAAAGTGGCAAGTTTTAAGAATAAATGGGTTGGCAAAATTTCATTTGCATTATTATAAAAATTTGTAAAAATGTCACTCAAAGCATTTCTGTAGCTGAATATGTAATAAGATATAATAATATTTATCAATAGCTTGCAATTTCATGTAATTTGAATATCCTTTTCATGATCAAAATGTGTCTCTTATTACTGTAAAATTTTTTATTTTTTCTTATATTTCTCAGGCATCAAACAAAGGAATGCGAGAGGCTGTATCTGGGTTCGTCTTTAGCATTTATGCCCTATTAATAATGTTAACGTCTCCATTTTTCGGTAAAATGGTAAGCATATATATTTATTTTATTTAATTTCATGAATGTATCGTAATATTAGTGTAATAATAATTAATTAACTGAGCAACTTTTAATAAAAATAGCATTAGTAATTTTATTTTTTTGCTCCCTGTATTATCATTAGCAGGGAAGGTATGGGGTTACCTTTAATATACAGTTGGACAGAAGAAAATTTATTATTAAAATATTTCCGCCAAGGTTACATGATTTTGTACTAGACTGACTTAAATAGATTAAACTTTTAAATGTTCTCTCTGTTACTGTGTTTTTTTTTCCACCTTTTTTTTTCCATTTTTTGTTGGTAACTTTACATTTGAAATCGCTTTTGTTTCTTCTCATTTAGGTCTGGCAAATCATGAAAATAGATGTCAGTTTATGAGAGCTTGAAACATGCTGACTGTTATTTTCAATTTGTATATTTTTGAAGCGAATCAAGTTTTTAATCAAATAATAGATGAAACTCTGTTTTTTCAGTTGATTTTAGTATGAGGCATTTTTACAAAGAAAATCCTACCTTTCCTAATTAATGTCGTTACCTAATTATAGTTAGAAAAGATGACGAAATTTTGAGCTTTTAAAATCAATCGATATGGAGTTATGGTTTTATTATTTGTTTAATTATTACTGAATCAGTTACTAATTGTCTCCTTATTTTTTTTTAATAGTGAAACACATAATTTTTATATATCTTTAAAAAAAAAGATTTACATTAATCTTAATAATAAAACTCAGTGGCGCGCCAGCCCATGGAAAGCCAAGGCCTACTGTGTCCGCCTCAATTTTCTTGACCTTTTGGGCTCTGAGGTGCAAGAGCAGATGTTCCGATTGAGTGGTCAGCCCAACGCGGAACCCCCAGTGTTTAGCTTCCAAGCATGCTTAGTGCTCATTTTATCGATCCACTGAAGGGATGAAAAGCTGAGTCAACCTTGCCCGACCCAAGGATCGAACCAGGGACCTGTGGCACGACAGCGTGAAGCGCTACAGCCCAGCCACTGGGCATCAATCTTAATCATGGCCCACATAATTGAAAATTCTCCTGTTACCCCAGAAATTAAGAAGCTCTAAGTCCCAATGGCTTGTAACTTTCAAAAGTCTAGCGTTGATAATTACTGGTTCAGCTAGAAACACCTATAAAACCATTTTCCTCTGCTCAATTAAATACTCAGAAGGTGATTTTTTTATATTATCATCACATGCCTCTTTCTAGTTTTTTTAAAATTTTATTTATTTTATTTTTGCTGATGAGTGAAAAACCATTGTCTTCCAGGGAAGTGCCAGGCAATGGCTTTTATCTAATTAATTATCTAACAACTTAGCTTACTTGAAGGTCGCATGTGTTAAATTTCTTCCTATTTTCATTCCATTAATTTTAAACTATAATTGTGTATCATGACAGTTGATTATAATAATATATCATGTTTATCTTAAATCACATCAATTAATTCTATATTTTTAATAAAATTAGTTATATTGCATAACAAAATTATCCAATTTTATTGTGCCTTAATAATAATTAACATCCTACTGAAGCTTTTTCCCCTTTTTCCAAGATAGACGTTTATATAATGGCATACATTTTAAAGCAACACAAATTTAGATATTTTATATTGTAGTACATAATATAAAAAATTTGTTTTTTGTTAATAAACATGTTTATGTTAGTTTATCGACCTTTGGTATAAGATTTCCTCTCTCTATGTAATTATCTTTAGCCAGTTCATGAAGTACTGTAGTAAAGATGTTTTACTGTATATTTTGAATATTTAGGATAATTTATTGACGCTTTATTACACTTTCATACTTTTTCCAGCTTCCCTATGTTGGTGCAAAATTTATGCTCTTTTCCGGTGTTGCCTTTTGTGGTACAACTAACATATTATTTGGGTAAGTAATTCTTCGTACAATAGAAATTTAAATTTTTATATACACTTATTNATATATATATATATAGTGGTAACAAGAGTACAAAGGATAAAAAGAAGAATTAAAGTGTCATTTCATCCTATGTTTATAGTTTTTGCATGAATGTATATTTCACTGTGTTATGTAGGACCCAATCATTTTTATGGGTTTTGTTAGAGCATCAAAATGATCCAGCATTAAATGATCGTTAAAATGGTCACGCTAACAAGGAATACGGTAAATGCCCCAGAAATTATTCTATTATACAACATTTAGCGTCAGTGAGACCTTGGCTACATTGGACAAACTAGATGTACACTATAAAATTTAGGCTAGACTTTAGAAAACTATGATATTTCACTTATCAAGAGTATGAGAAATTATCAATTACAGCACTTTGTTAGAATCTTGGGCATAAATTCAATTTTGACAATACTAAAATTAGTAATTTCAGCATAATTGATTTAGATATCGGTAGAGTATATTGATTTCAAAAATCCTTGTTTTATAAATATAGTTTTATTCTTATATGATCTTTTGCATAAATGAATGTTAACTACTAATGGATATCTGGCTAACTTAGCTGTTACCACCAAATAATAGGAATTGTTAACCAGATATTGAAATTTGTTACTAAATAATGAAAATATGAGCATGTTTTAGACGCATCCCTAGGCTAAACTTATCTAATTGTCATCAAAGTGGAACAATTTTAAATTTAATAAATATGTTTTGTACTTCTTATAAAAGTTACTTTTTAAATAATTTTTTTTAATTAAAACAATAATACAAACAATTTTTATACATTTTAAAAGTTTTTGTATGAAGTTTCAAATTAAAACGATTCTTCTTAAAAAGATGTGTATATATAAGCATGTGTATAAGCTGTATATGTTTTTTTAAAGAATTTTTTTTTAAAAACCTGCTTTCTTTTTTTTTTAGTTTATTAGATCTGGTTGATGGAACTGTGGAATTCACAGCATTATGTTTTATTGTACGCGCATTTGAAGCGATTGGAGCTGCTGCATTTTGTACTGCCTCAATGACAATATTAATTGACCAATTTCCTGACCATATCAGCACTATTTTCGTAAATATTTATTAAATAAATTTTCAAAAAATAATTTTTTTCATTTTTCAATTACATCATTTTAAGTTTATTCATTGCTATGTAATGCTTAAACAATTATACCTAAACACAGTGATGTATGAGAGAAGTTTTTGTAAATTCTATCTTTTTTTATTATTATTTTCGTAGTTTTTTATAAAGATAATTTATTTGAATTTAAATTAATTTGCTTCATTTGTTAGAAACATGAAATGAATAGCATTAGTAAAAAATTTCTATTAAAAAAGGAATATAGAAATATATAAATTAATTGAATTTTCTGTAAAAATATTTTTCATAATTTATTGATGATGATAACTTGAAACCATTATTTATTCATTTTTTGTTTTTGTTTAATAAGAAAAATGACTTGTTTATTCTCAACTATAGTTCATTTTTCTTGTTTTGTGAGCTGCAAAGATTAAAAGAACTTTTTCTACACTCACATGTTTGTCTTACATCTCATTATAATTTTTCTCATGTGAATCTAATACAATATTCAAGTAAGAGAGTTTTATTCTTACAACAATATTTGTTTTAAATTTTTTTTAAATTAAATAATTTATTAACTTCAATGTTTCATTTTATTTATTTTTACTTAGATTATTAGGTTTGGTAATTTCTGATTTATTGACAGCTAAGCAAAATCTTGGTGGATAGTGCAAATCTAAGTATAACAATTAACTAAGGGGGAAAAGAGAAAAGTTAGAGATTTTTCCAATTTATTTCCACCTAGTCAACATTATGTCTGTCTACCAGCAGCTTATTCACTTGTCTGTTTCTACTTTTAAACTAGATGTTTACCTTTCCATGTAAGCCTTAGGTTTATGCTCTTTAAGTAGCTGCAATTTCCACAATTAATAATGAAAATTAAGCTTCTTTTCCTTTTAGAAGTTGAATTTAGTTGAATAAACCAAAATTCAAATATTTAATTATGAAAAGAACTCATATAACTACTGTATTTACTTATGTGAGAAATGCATTGATTTGTGGTAATATTTATAATTTACTAATGTTATAAGAGAAAACTTTTATTATAATTTTATATTTAATAAAAGTTGTATAGCAGCTTAAAAGCTAGTAAATTATTATATTTTAAATTATTCTTGTATTTTATTCCAATAATAAAGATCATAATATCAGATTTCTGATCCTTAGATTAACCACCAGAAGGAAATAGATGTCTTATGCCAATCTTGACAAATTTACAATTTTACTTAGAGATGTTTAGCTTTAAAAGTAAAATTGACTTTTTAAGTTATTTAAACTTTGCTTTTTTTCTTTCCTTAGGGTCTTGTTGAAACAAGCATGGGAATTGGTATGAGTGTAGGACCTGCAATCGGAGGGGCACTTTATGCTGTAAGTTTATTTTCATAAACAGATTTTTATTTGCTTATATGTAACTCTCTTAGTAAATAGAAAAAAAAATATTTTTGAAAGTTTAGAAGGGTTAAAAGGGTTAACTGATTTCTGTAAAATTCTGAACTTTGGATTTCCTGAAATTTCCGTATTGCGGTTAGTGAAAAATTCAGATTTTTTTCTGGAGCACAATCATCTCTGCATACAGCCCCAAGATAATAAATTGCTTCAAGTAACTAATTCTATTTTATATTTATTAAAAAACAAATATAAAATAGAATTAGTTACTTGAAGCAATTTATTATCTTGGGGCTGTATACAGAGATGATTGTGGTCTGGAAAAAATCTGAATTTTTCTCTAACCGCAATCCGGAAATTTCAGGAAATTCAAAGCTCAGAATTTTACAGAAATCATCGATAACATTTATGTATAAAAATTCTTGTATATGTTATTTAAAAATATTAGAACTAGAATTTATGCTTGGCATCTCTTTCATTTGTAAATATTTTTTCTGGTAGAATAATAAATGTGATTAGAGATAAAAGTAAACTAAATACGTAATTATTAATTTAAATTACGCTGCATATAATTAATATAGAATTTCACGTTGTGAAAATATCAATGATTTAAATTTATAAAGATATTAATTTTTTTAAATGCGTCATTAATGATTTTACTGAGGAAATTTTCAGGATTTTTTAATTGGGCTCACAATCACCCATGTGTATGTTTTTGCCCCTGTATTTTGTGTGAACGATTACTTGTGGTTATTTATATATTGTTGCAGTAACCTTTTAAACTATTTATTATAATCACTTATGCTATAAGTTTAACTTCTTAAACAGATTTGCACTTGCTTATAAATAACTGTCATAGTAAAATGTATGCACCATTTAGAAAAGTTTGGTTTTTAAAATTTATAAGGGTTAAACATTTAAACAAAATTAAATTAATTACTAGAGGCAATTTATTGTCTTAGTAGAATAGGTTTTTTGACCTGTATTCTGTGTGAGTGATTACTTGTACAGTGTTTTCACTACAGCGCGAGAATCTCGCATATTTTTTTCTTTTCTCGCATTAAAAAATTATTTCCGTGAGAAATTCGCGCATTCTATAAATCAATTTCAAAATTCGCGAATTTCTCACATTTTGGAAAAAGCTTCGAATTACGTCATTTAGAATAAAATCCGTTTCACTTTTCTTCCTGGATCTTCATTATTTTCAACACTTGCCCCGTTATCTAGCTTTCCTATTTACCAGTAGGTATTGTTCAGAACCTTTTCGAACAACAGAACACAACCCCTCCGAACCACGGAACCCCTTTTAGAATACATTTCTCTGCAGCCACGTGCTTACTGTAGGTATGGTTTTTCATGTAAGACGTTCAAATTTTTTTATGCACTTATGTAAGATGGACAAATACCTTGTAAAGGCAAAATCTTCTATGATGATGCAGCAAAAATATTCAATGCTTTAAAAAATAGAAGACGTTAAAAATGTATTATAATAAAAGAAATTTTTTTTCCAAGTCTATTTGTATTTTTTTCAGTTTTTAGAAATCTCACTTAACTTTCTGAAATCTCACCCTGTTTTTGAGAAAGGGTGAGAAATTCTCACCCATTTTTTTTCTATGATGAAAACACTGTTATTGATTAGAGTTACCCATTAAATTTAAGGCACTAAACTGTCGTCGTTAAGAACTGGGATTTGATCCCTAGTGGTTTCTTAAAGCCCACCCAGCTTCAGATCGATAGGTACCAGCTTTTCTAAGAGTAAACACAGGCTGTGTATAATGCTGACTATATTGCTACAATCCTACCACAAAATTGTGGAGCCTTAACATCCGTGACCCCTCTGCCTCACAACGGGCTGTTGCGGACATGCTTTACTTTACTTTTACCTTTTAAATTATTTATTATAATCATTTATGTTACTTATTAACTTAGATTTTTTTTTTGCAATTAATGCTCTTCAAAGTAAGGTCTTGCATGAAACCTTACATTTTGAGAAAAAATCAAAAATTTCATCAAGCACTTTGTTTTTTCCTTTTTCAAAATTATTGAATCATCTCTTCAAATTGATAGATAACAAGATGTCTTGCTTATGAAGTTAGAAATTTTTCACATTGAAGGTTATACAGCTTGTAAAAAATGTTGCGATAGAGATTTAATGTATGTTTGGCACATCATAGAAATGAAATCATTATCAAAAATGTCTGTGTGTGCACTTCTAAAATTGATTTGGCACCCAATCCATCGAGCTTTGATATTTTTTCTACGGAATCTCAAAGCTATTCAGTATCATTACCAGTGTATGTGGTGGTATCATTAGCTAGATTATGCAGTGTTATATGGTGGCAAGATTTGTCTGCTTTTCTGCTACTGCAAAAAAATAAAATAAAAAATTGTTGGTTTTGACTGTATTTTGTTATCAGCTATCGTACATCTGCTACTATTTTTTGGCTACTTTTCAGGTCATGGAATGCTATGTTATTCTCAGTTCTTTACATTAGAATTTTTTTTATCGCCTAAAAGTTTGTTTATCTGCACATATGACTCGTCTAAAAAAATTTTTAAATATTTTTGAAACATCTTGTATTTTAGCAAACAATGTTTGAAAATGTTAAAGAAAAATAGCTATGTTAAAAAAAATAGCTATAAAAATTTGGATCACTTAATAAACTAGACTGTATTTTGAAAATAGTTTTTTTTCTCTTTTGTGTCCTTGTTTTTTGTCAAAAAATCAATAAATTTTTTTAAAAAAAAAGACTAAATTGATGATAATTTCACAAATTGATTTATAATAAATAAATTTTTTTAATGCTCAAGCTAAAGCATTGTATGATAGCATTGCATAGTTAATTTATTTAATCCTAGATAACTAAACATTCGTCTAATAAACTACCTATTTTCATTAAATTTAGGATTTAAACTGTTATAACGCTGAACATCTTCAAAAATTGAAAGAAATGTTAAATTTTATCACTTAACTGTGTTTTAATAAAAATTTAAGAGTGCTTCCCTTGACATTAATAAAGGAAAAATATAAATCAGATTTTTAATTTGTAGTCTGTGAGTCAAATGATTATTGAAGAATGACACTGATTTAAATTAAGTAATTTAGGTTTAATCTTAGTACTACATGTTTCCATAATTCAAAAAAAAAAATATTTTTTTAAGAGCTCGATTAGTATTTTTTATGTTTAGTTTATAATTGCAATAACTTTAAATCTTTTTAATGCTGTTTAACTTAACAATTTCTTTAATTAATTTGAGTTTTATTTTTGCAATGTAGGCTGGTGGATTTACCCTGCCATTTTATGCCCTTGGTGGTTTTGTCTTATTCACTGTACCAATCATGTATTTGTTATTGCTCAAAACACCAGGTATTGAAATAGAAAATCTGTACCTATATTGTATTGAAAAAATTATTAATATATTGTATTGTGTGTTTTATGATGTCTTCAAAAATTATACATTTTGTGCTGCAACTAACGAAACATTTATCATAGACCAATGAAATTGAAAATTCAACTGATTTGTTTCGATCTTATTTATGGATTTAACTACTTCCTTCTATGGAGTGGATTTTCTTTGCTGGTTCATGCAGCTAACTGTAAACATCACAAAATAAATAAAAATAATTAAATAAGTAAAAATAAATAAATAAATAAAAAAATAAATATAAATAAATAAATAAAAATAAATAGTAAAAATAAATAAATAAATAAATAAAAATAAATAAATAAATAAAAATAAATAAATAAAAGTAAATAAAAATAATTAAATAAATTAAATTAAAAAATGAAATAAATCATAACTTTAAAATGGTAAAAAACAATTTTAACCAATTAGTAATGACTTTTAATTGTTAAAATTGATAATTTATAATCTGTTTGCAACCAATAATATTCATCTGGATGGTAAGCTATCTCAAGCCCTAAATTTTAATTTTTATATCTTTTTTTTTAGAATATCTCTTTTGTGCAATAAAAAGTTTTGTTTACACGCAACTACAGTATAATGTCTGGATATTTTAGTAAAATGCTCAATTATTTAGTAAAATTTAACCTGTTATTTTTTGAAAATTCAAAACTGAATTTTTTTTTCTGATTAATGGTTCCTAGAAAATTCAAATTAATAGAATATTTTTTTAAAAAACAAATGTATCTATAATTGTGCATGAAGCACGAAGGGCAACTTTCAATATTTGTCATCAAGATTTCCTAAGATAAAAGATTTTTGCACAAATCCAATCTTGTGTTAAATTTACTGATAAATTACTAACTAATCTAATACAGCCTTTTCTTTTCTTTGATCAAACAGACTACTCATAATTTATAATTAATGAATCTATTTGTTCTTTCATGGGAGTTTATGAACAAGATATTTTTCTTTAGCAGATGCAATTAATTTTTCTTCAAATGTTGCACCCATCTTGTGTACAGTTTGATTATATAAATATTATCTTTCAAGTTCAGCTTATGCACTCAGCTAACTTTACAGCTACACTTATATTGTTTTCTTAACCATTTTGTGATATTTTTCATAAGGCTTTATTTTTGTCATTTTTTATATTAGGCCGCTCAAGAATGCTGTTTTTTCTGCCTGTTTAAAAATGTAATTAAAGCTGCATTTAACAATGCTGCTTTATATAAATATATATATATATATTANATCACTTTTAACTAGTAAAAAAATAACTAATTATCTAAAAGAAAATGAATTCTGAAATGAAGATACAGTTAAAGCTTTAAAGCATTATTGGTATACTGACTTATACCATTTTTATGCTGTTTATTTTACTTTTTTATCGTGTTAATAAGCATTAATATATTTAAAACAGTACTTTGTTTTCTACCGGATGTAGATTTTTAGTGTTAATATCAATTCAAGTGCTATTTGAACTTTTTTTTTTGCTGACAATATGGTTTGTTGTATGATGATGTAAATTATTTTGATGACGATTATTATTATTAAATATCATTTTAGATCCAAAATCTGTTATTGCATCCACTAATGAAGTTTCTTACTTAAAAATATTGTCTATGCCACACATACTTGTTATTTGCGTTTTGCTTGCAATGACATCTCAAATATTAGGATTTATAGATCCTACTTTAGAGCCTCACATGCGACAGGTAATATTTTATTCTTGTAATGTTGACGACTTTTCAAAGTCAAAAAAATTTAATAATTTTCATTAATTTAATATAGTTTTGTTTTTTACTTACATACATTTCTTTAAATATCTAACTGCTTATGAATTTCTTTAATAGTTTACACTCTTTTTTATTGTTGATGAAATTAAAAAATATATATTCATGAACATATATTCATGAACGTAAGTATATATATTCATGAACAGAAAAAGATGAATTGAAAAATCACTTTTAAATCTAATAGTTGTGTATTTCTTTAAATATTCTCTCAATGAAAATTAATCAGGTTTAGGTTATCGAAAGATAATTTTAGATAGATTTATTATTTATTTCTTTAAAGGATTTTTTTATAATGATGTCATAAAACTAAGAAGTGTATCGGAAATCTTGCAATTTGCCATTACCCAAATTAATGAAACTTTATTGCCAATTTTACTTGGATTACTGGGAATGTTTAATATTATAAAAAATTTAAAATTAAAATAAATAATGAGAATTTTAATATTATTTGTTTAAGGAAACTAAGACAAAATATCTTTATTGTTGACAATTAAGGAAAGAAAAAAAGTTTAGATTGTAAATTTAATTTTTATCAAGTACTTAATATTAAAATTATTTAACATTGATTAATTTTCTTAAGTATGCCATTTTATAAGTAAGAGAATTGTCAACCTATTCTAGGATACTGAAGAATGCAACATTAATAAAATCAAACATAAAAAAGGGAACTTTTTTTAAAACTCAATTATGGTTGAAGATTATTATAAATATTAACTTTTTATTTCGTAAATTATTTGTAAATGATGTGATTTGTATGATGCTTGAACATTCTCATACACCTTTGATCTAATATTAAAGAAAAAAATAAAATGTTTCAAATCTTTCTAATTTATAATTTTTTCCCCTAGTATGGTCTTGATGCAGGCTTAGTTGGTCTTCTCTTTCTTTTATTATCTGCTACCTATGGTATAGCTGCTCCTATTGTTGGCTGGCTTAGCAATAAATTTGTAAGTATAAATAAACTAAAATAGTTGTATATGTATTTGAAATGTTTCTGTAAGTTTACTTCTGGGTGCGTTTAAACTTATTTCTGAAATTTGATTAGTAGTTTACTCCTTAGCTAAAAATTGCTATAATAATCATAATTTATCTTCAAGATATCTTGAGTATAAATTACCACTATTATACATAATAAAATAACTTCCTGATCTATGCTAGATGGGATTTGTTGGCTATAATACATTAGTCTTGTTTTTTCAGCATGTTTCTGAAGTGAAATAACATGCACAATTAATAATAAATTTAAAAAATTCACAATTATTATCGCATAACTGACTAAGTAAGACTTGTAAGACTGATTATTATATATTTATTATTATATTTTTATTATTTTATTTATTTGATTTGTTTATCCACTTTATGAATTCTAAATATTTTAAAATTATTTGTTTTTCTAAGTTTTCAAAGGTTTTATTTAAAAAATCGTTTTTAAAAAAAACTTATTTCTTAGGCATATTAGAAAAAGTGAATGGTATTTTTGAGGAATTTGGTCATACCGTGATGTTGCCAGAATTTAAACATAAGTACATACCAACGTTATATTCATATGAGAACAATATTTCCTACTTTTATAATTTATTAGAATTTTATGTTTCAAAATTGTAAACCTATTTTTGAAAAAATCAATTTTTTTAGAAATGCTGCTTTTTGTATGAAGAATAATAAAATACTTGTTTCCTTTTTGAATAACCAATTTTGAATAACCAATTTTTTGTTTACTAATAAGCATGTATTTGATACTGCAAGAATTTTGCTTACTCTTTTGTATAAATACAATTATATTTAAGTACATTATAATTTGCACAAATAAATGTTTTTAAAATTACTGTTATTCAAAAGGTACTTTTACTTCTACCAACAAAAAACTGCACAAATTTTGCATTGCAAATAAAGTAATTTCTGAGAACTTTAATCATGAAAAAATAAAATGACTTTTAATTAAAAAAGTAAAATATCCTAACGATATTTAAAATGTTTTAATAGTTTTGAAATGCCTACTGTTCTCTTAGGCAGGAAATGCAAATTAAACTTCAATTTTGTGATTGATTGTACATATATTTTTTTTCTAGGAAAATAAATATCCTCTCATGCTTTCTGGTCTCCTTTTTATTACTGTGTCAATGCTCTTGTTGGGTCCCTCAGAAATCTTACCTATTCAAGGGTCTGTATTGATATTGTAGTTCAATATTGTTTATAATATAATATATTAAATATATATAATAATTTATCTTAACTTTCGAATCCTGTTCATATTTAATTCAGGTTATATAGTGGTTTTTAATATTTGCTTGTTAAAAAAGTTCTGCAAGCCTTGCAAAAATTTCAACTTTAATGAATTTTCATTTTGTGTTGTTGTTTTTTGATGTTCTTAGTTTAAACTTTCATCAGTTAAACTTTAGTTTGAATTCAAGTTTACATAATTATCTCATGAAATGCTAAAGAAAGAAAATCAAGATTCCGAACTTTGAAATGCTAAAATATTAAATTTGCTTTTTGTTTCCTAATTTAATAAAAAAAAAACCAAAACCTTCTTATCAAGATTTTAAGCATAATTAATTACAAATTTTTTGATCTTTGATTTTAATTATTCATTCACACATTTGTGGTGAAAATTTCTACATGAAAATTTCTACAGATAAGACTAGAAAATATCAAAACTGTGGCAACTGTCTTAATGTGGAACTGACACCATATCATGTTTTTAACTGCCCTGCAGTCGCTGCAGGCCTTCACCTTTTGAACTACCCCACAGAAGAGGATTTGTATTCTTTTAATGCCATAGAAATAACAAAAACTATTCAAGCACACCATGAAATATGATTCTATAGAGGATACGACACCAACCAACCAACCAACACATTTGTGGTGATAATTTGGGTGATGTGGAGTGGAATATTAAATTGTGAAATGTGTTGTGAATTTTTCAATGGTAGGGTTGCGAGTTTAAATTGACTACGAATATGTTTTCAAATAGTTAACATACAGCAGAAATATAAACATAAAGTTTGTCTAGAAATAAGAATCATAAGAAGTTCATTAATTTTACATAATTTTAATGTTGATTATTTTGTTGACTATTAAGCACTATTTTTTGCATGAATTTGACCACGTGGCAGAACATTAATAACAAATTAAGCAAGGAAATACAAATATTAATTTAGATAATTTAGAGTGATCACTATAACTGGACTGCTGTATGCTCACTATAACTGGATAACTGAACTGGTGTAGGGATACTAAAAAAAACGGAAAACTCTTAGAACTTATATTTTATTAAACTTATATTACTGAAAAAAGGGAAAAATCTTAAAACTTATATTTTATTATGGGCTCACTTCAATTTCCAAAAAAAAAAAGAATCCTTCCTACTCAGAAAGCAGAAGAGTGCAGTCAGGACAAATAAATATAAAATTCGTAGTAAAATTTGAATAAAAGAACGGGTTGTAGTGAGTGAGTTGTAGCAACACTTCACATTTGTAAGCTCTTAAATCGCAGACAGTGGTCTGATATACAGTCAGTGGTCTAATGTACAGACAGTAGTCTAATGTAATACACTTAAAAACATAAGAATTAAATTTTGATTAATTGGAATGAACCAGTTGAATAATTTTTAGGATATACACAGGTCAAAGATACATTAGTAGAATATTCAAACATATTTACTTGAGAAAATAAAATATTTTTTATGATATGAAAAAAATAATTTTTTTTTGTTCTTAAAAACATCTTACTTGTCTCATGTTAGTTTTTTTTATAATTTTGCAATTAATATGTATGAAAAAATTAAATAATTTTTTGATTTGAATTATGCATAAAACTAAACATGTTAGTTACTAAGAAATATTATAGTTAAAAATAAAGTTATAAAAAAATAAAGTTATGAAAAATAACTGAATTTTTGAATAATGTTTTCTATGTTCTGCTATTTGTCATTTAGGAGTCTTTGGTTGAGTATAGCTTCTTTAGGATTTTTAGGAATCTTCATTGCTGTTGCCCTGATTCCCACTTTTGAGAGCATGTTTATTGTATGCATGTAAGTTCAAATTTATACGCTTAGAAAATGAATTTTAGCATTTTTCTAAGCATTTTTAAATGTATTATTTTTTTTAACCAGGAATAATGGTTTCGAAGATGATATCAATACATACAGTGTTGTATCCGGTCTCTGGAATTCTGTGTATTCTTTAGGGTAAGCATAATGTATATTAAAACTGAGCAATGTCAATGTATCATAAAGTATCAATATTTTTCTGTGTCATAACTATATTTTATATATTACAATTTGTTTCCATAATATATTCCAGATACAGGGTCTTTTTATAAATAACGAGCATACAATAATATTGCAATCCATAGCGAATATGATAATGTAGCAATCATTATATAAACGTAATATGATAACATAGCAATAATAATCTGATACAATAATGTTGTGATACTTATTGGGTACTTTTTTTATTGTAATATTTATTAAATCTAATAATATTGTGGTGTTTATTGAATACTGTTATGTTGCAATAATTATCTAATACAACAATATCATAAGTGTGTTAATTTGACAGTTTACTATGAAAATTATTTGAGGCACTTATTAAGAAAATAATTAAAATTATCCAGTTTTAATTATCCAGTACTATTTTTGAATTATCCATGGTCAAATTAAGAGGAGCCCACTCTTTAATTTTCATATGCTTTTTCTTTAGTTTTTCAAATTTTATTTCCTTATTACCCTTATTTTCTTATTACCTCGAATTTTATTTTCTTTAAACCCCTAAAATTTCATACTATTCAATAGATTTTATTTTATAACAATAATGGTTGAAATCAAATGCAATTCTAGTTTATCATTATGACTCTCTGTTTAGAAGCAATATAATGATAACTTTTAATTAAAATAAGATACATTTGCTAAATATATATAAATTTTTAATTATTGTAAGCTTACAAAAAATTAGGATAACATAAAAAAATTTATATTGGTTTATGTATTCACATTAAGTCTAAAGATTTCAATTTGCTTGACAAACACTTAATATATCTAGCTAGGCAATGATTTCTTAGTATTTTAATATTTTTAAGTACAGAACCCGTTATCCGGAAATCAGAAAACCGGAAAACCAAAAAACCGGAACGAAATTCAATAAATTTTCCCGCCATTTAAAAAAAAAAATTTTTTTTTTCCTCATAAGATTTTAGGATTTTTCGTTCTTTTTTGAAAGATGTTTACCT
The DNA here is from genome assembly GCF_043381705.1 of Parasteatoda tepidariorum. Taxonomy (NCBI): domain Eukaryota; kingdom Metazoa; phylum Arthropoda; class Arachnida; order Araneae; family Theridiidae; genus Parasteatoda; species Parasteatoda tepidariorum. The sequence goes on along the minus strand of NC_092212.1, from coordinate 36,717,185 downwards.
TACCATCATTTTGGAAATAATTATTAGTGTATTACTTCATCGTTTTTTCTTCCTTTTAAGATTATTTCCAAATATTTATTTTTTTAAGTTGGGTTTAACAATAAAAAAACGGCTTTTTGTAGCGATTCAGAAAACCGGAAAAATTAGTTATCCGGAATAGCGAAGGTCCCGATCATTCCGGATAATCGGTTCCCTACTACTGTTATTCATGTTTAAATTTAGATCCTCTAAAAATTCTCTTTTAACTACTCTGATAGATTGGAAATTAATGCATCTACTAATTCTGATGATAACTAACTATTTTAATGATTGTTTTTAAACTTTCAATAAATGTAGAAGTTTTCTGAAACTGAAAGCTTTTATAATAAATGGTTGTGACTCTTGTATAGCACTTAAATTGGTTCACATACAAAGATGCATGTTTTTGAATACTACATCGTTGTTAATATATATTTTTTATGCATATGTGGGCAGTAAGTAACATCTTTGAAACACTTTCTATTTTAAACATGTATACTGTTTTTAAAATAAAAAGCCTATATTTTAAAAAGAGTCAATGCTATTGATCGTTATTATGTTTTAATTGTCATTATTATGTTTTTTTTTTGTTATTTGAATGTTAATGTTTTTTTTTTAGTAATATGTTTAAGATATTTTCTTCTCTTGCAGGGAGGTCACAGGACCTTCTCTTGGAGGTGTGTTATGTGACTTTTACTCTTTTCCACAAGCAGCTTCACTCATGGCTCTTTGCACATTACTCGCTGTAAGTATAAATGTTTATTTAGTTATTAGATTTTCTGTCTTTAAGTTTTCTTATTTTCAAATTATTGCTTTTTTTTACTCAAAGTGTTTGGATGTAACATGGAATCTAGAACATTTTGAAACTTTAATAGTTGTGCAAGTTTAAGACATAAAAAATCATGTTTTAAATTAAACTTATTTTTATATATCACATCTTAGTATAAAGTAATATTTATTAAAGTGTGTTTTACTTATATCTTTACTTCTCTTAGAAAATTGTTATCTCTTTTAGTAATATCTTCAATAATTTTGCAAGGAAAATTATTTATGTTCTTATTAACAGTGTCCAATTGTCGGCATTTTTACACCTTAAATACTCTCTTTTTACTCTAAAAAAATGTGTTTAATATATATATTTTTTAATTCATGAAATATTAGAATTGATTTTAAAACGTTTTAAATTTAAAATTAATAAATAGAAACTGTCTACTTATTGTTTCATAATTTAATTTCTAATTTGAATATTTTGTTTTGAAGCGAGAAACTCTATTTTCAAAACATGAATCAGATAATGCAATATATGCATTATATAGTGTTTTCATATAAATTAGCTGAAAAATATATATATGGAATGCAGATATTCAGTTTTTAAAAATATTCAAACATACAAAAAATTCTTTATGTATATTTGTATTATTTTGTTAAAAAATGAGCATATTAGAAATTAGCCTTAGAAATTAGTGTATTGATAAGTTAGTAATGTGAATATATTTGGATTTCCATATGATTGAGCAATAAACAGTTTTGTTTATCAATGTATAGTAATCCATATTCCATAATTTTTTTGACTTAAGCACATCTAGGACAAGAATCTAGGGTCCTTTCCTCTTCTATCATTCAAAGGAATATTATAATGTAAGGAAATTTTAAGGAGTTGGCTACTAGGTTGGTCATTTAAGGAGTTGGTCACATCAAAAGAAATAATAGTTTAAATAATTTCTGTAAGACTTATACTAAATCAATGACTAATTGTCAATTAAAGCTTCCAATTTTAAAAGAGCAAAATCATTTGATACTTGTTTTTGAGGTAATTTTTATTGAAAAAAATGAAACTATATGTATTTTGCTATACTGGAATGAACGTTTTAGTGTAGGCATAGTACTTAATATTAAAATTAATACTGTATGTATGGAATAGTAAACAAAATTTATTAGGGTTATTATAATAGAGAGTCCTACTAATGAGTGTAGACTGTACTTAACTTTTAATCACATTTTTTTATTAATATTTAATTTCTATTAAAATTTGATGTGATATGTGTGTTTAATATTTAAAAAGACTCTTATTGTTTGCTGTGATTTCAATATTATCATTAAATATTTTTGAATTCTGTACTAAGCACTTCACAATAATTATCTGCTATTGAATATTGTATATTTTTTATTGTTTTCCTTTGCTATTTTTTAACAGTTTACAGTTCTGTGTACTTATTTAAAAATTTCACTACTTTTAGTTTGCTCTTGGTTTAGTGGCCTGGTTAAATCCAAGGCATATATTTGGCTTATACAATGTTGTTGAAGATGCACCAAGAAAAATGAACTTAGCCCTCGCCTCTCATGCTCAAGAAGTTTCACGAGTACCTTCTCGTGAAGCATCACCTTTGCAAAATGCATATGTTCACACTTACGGCAGCCTTTCTGAAGATAAGAAAGATCCTATTGCTTAGGTAAGAAAATATTTTCCAAATAACATTTAATATTTTTTTTATGAAAATCTATTTATGTTTTACTTTTTGTAAAGATGAAAATATTAGCAGATTTTCAAAATAAACTGGCATCCATTGTATATGGCGTAACACATTTTTTTTAATGAATTTAAACTGTTAAACTTAAATTAGAGCTAATGTTAGAATAAAATTTGCAACACGCAAAATATTTTGGGTGCCTATGTGGCTCCCAAAATTGATAATTGATTTCAGAAATTGTAAAAAGGAAAATTGAAAATTCTCCTACTTTGAAGATTGAATTAATCCTATTAATAATATTTTTTTCTTGCCAACTTTTACGGATTATCTACAAAATTTACAGATTATCTAATTTTACTGACCTACTGATAGACCTGAAATTTATTGAGATTTTGAAACTTTCCTTCTCGATTTATATCTTTTTTATTTATGTTGTGCGATTAGATTTACGCATTTAGCTTTCTTGAAAACTTCTTCGGAGCGTAAATCCAAGATTGTCTGCGTTGCTGCTATGGAAACTAGTGAACCTACCACCTTGATCAAAGAGTTCCCGGAATAACCCCCGGCTGGCGCTACCATCGTTCTGATTTGAGTTCTGTTTTTTTTTGTTAAGTTGGTACATCTGTTGTTGATATTACCTCTAAATCTTAGCATCATAGCTCGACATTTGCGAAAGTTACGTAGCCAAGAGTACATCTATCTCTGTGTGTGTTGGAGATTTTTTACAATTTTAGAAATGGATTTAAATTTGCAACAGCGAAATTGCGCTAAATTTTGCATGAAAAACGGATTTAATGGTTCGCGAACGTTGCAAATGTTGATAAGTGTTTCGGCAACGATTCTCTGAAGAAAACGGTCGTTTACCAGTGGCACGAGCGGTTCAAAAGTGGTTGTGAGTCAATCGAAGATGATGAACGCTGTGGCAGACCATCGACATCGAAAACCGACGAAAGCATTGATAAAGTAAAAGAAATGTTGGTCAATAACCGCAAATTAACCATCACAGAGATATCGGAGAGCTTGAACATTGCCTATGGATCCGTCCAAGAAATTTTGGTAAATGATTTGGGTTTTGCGTGTAGTAGCAAAGTTGGTGCCAAAAGACCTCAATTTCGTGCAAAAAAGAGACTGTATTGACGTCGCAAAAGACATGATTTGCGAGGCTGAATCCGATCCCACATTCATCAAAAGGATCATTAATGGAGACGAGACGTGGGTTTATGAGTACGACATGCAATCCAGACATCAGACAAGTGAATTGCGTTCATCAAATGGTAATGGCGTTTATCAAAGTAAAAATCGCAGGATGCACTGATGGACATACCGAAAACCGAATATAAAAAATGTTTCGAGGATTGGATCAAGCACTGGCATAAGTGTGTTGCAGTCAATGGGGATTTCTTTGAAGGGGACAATATAGATTTAGATGAATAAACTTGTATTTTTAATTTTCTGAATAAATTCCGGGAACTTTTTGATCAAGGTGGTATTTCTAATAGTCAGAAAAGTATAATATGCACAGACGCTGTTCGCGGAATTTTTTTTAATATTACTAGAAAAGGAAAAAAAAAAAAATGGTCCAAATTTCCTAAGCCTAACCTCAAGTCAATCTGTTAGAAAATGATATGAGAATTTCTTTCCTTTCTTCACACAGCTGCAGTTTTTCCATGATTACGTAATAGCCTTTGATTTTCAAACTTTCTGAGGCGGGGATTAGTTTTTTTTCAATTTAATAAAATAAATAAATAAATAACTAGCATCATTCCTGTGACTTAAAAATTACACATCAGAATTTGTATTCACGTGATTTTAAAATCAAACATTAAAATTCGCATTCACGCCATTTTAAGTTCAAAGATCGAGATTCGATTTCACACTATTTTAAAATCAAACATCGAGATTCGTATCTATGCGATTTTAAAATCGTACATCGAGATTCGTAGTAACGCGATTTTAAAATTAAATATCGAGATTCGTATTAACGCGATTTTTAAATCCAACATAGAGATTCGTATTAACGCGATTTTTAAATCCAACATAGAGATTCGTACAAACGAGATTTAAAATCCAAACATAGATATTCGTATTCAATATATTTTAAAATTAAATATCAAGATTCGTATTCGCGTAATTTAAAAATCACATATTGAGGTTGAGATTCACACAATTTAAATAAAATCTTGCATCGATGTTTTTATTAAAACGTCAATAGCATTCTGTGAATGAATGTTTCATGCATACACTTTTTTCCCGCTCAAACTTTTCAATTATTTAAAAAGTGTTTTTGGATTTCAATTTTTAGCTTTTTTGTTTTTTTACCAAACTCACCCTATATTTAAAAACACAAACAATAAAAGAAAGGAATATATCGTTGAAATATGGAACGTTATTGATACTCTTTTGACAACATCAAGGGAAAGAGAAAATATTTTTAAACTATTTGAATCTATGAATACTCTGTTAAAGACACAACATATATTAATTTAAATTCTATGTTTCTTTCTTTATTTTTTATTATTTTATTTTTTTAAATTACTCTACACTTTTTATAAAGTAAAATAATCTATAAATTAAGTTAAATTATTTTAGTTCATTGAGCTTATAATGTTCAATTATTTCAATGCCTTAGTACTTCCTTCTTGTAATCCTGATTTCATTTTTCAGGAACTGTGATATAATTCTTGCATTATTCATGTCCTCTATTTGGAGATATGCAAGAAATCAGGATGTTTTTATTTTATCATCATATTTTTTTCTGAAAGATAAATAGCTCATTAAAACAAATTATATTAGTTTACTTTACTTAAGAGGTCTCTTCCCTTGTGGCCAAACTCAATGTCAATGGAGGTTGTCAGATGCTGGATGAAAATTTTAAAAAAGTTTTAATCATCTTTATTTAATTTTGAAGTTAAAATGATTATGTATATTCACTCTTCAAGATTCAACCCGGTCGCAAATGTGAACTATATTATTCTGTTATCAAAAGTTTAAGAACAAAGCAAATAAATGAATGCTAAGTAATCCAAAATGGTAAGGGAAGATGGCTCTTAAGTTCTATAATTCCTAAAAAATGGTATGTTGAACATGCTAATTCTTTCATTTGTATATTGAATAGTTTCATTTAAGTATTTTAAAGATACGTGTATGTAGCGGATATTGACGAACCACTACATAAACCAACCAAAGACTCTATGTTATTTAATTTTTAAATGTTATATATATTTAATGTTTTTATGTTTATTATATATTGTTTGTTTCATATTGTTGTATTGGTATGTTAATCATTAATTTCTTTTTAAAATCTTATCTTAAGTTACTAAGCAATATATAAATCTCTTTTTTCCTTTTATTTTAAATTGGTTTCTAAAGTTTTGATGTAACTAATAATTCACTGTTAATATAATTTTTTTATGTGTAATGATACTTAACTTCTTTATTATTGTATGTATGAAAAAAAAGTTGCAATGTTTATGATGTATAAAATATTCAAAATATGCATTATCACTGTATTTTGAGAAATAAAAGAAAAGGATGAAAAAAGTAATTGCTCATTAACTTCATCACGGTGCTTAAAAGAACCTGAAAAAGCTCATTTTGTTATAGTGACTAATAGAAGTAAGAGGATAATTTTTTATTGTTTTTAAATGTAATATTTAGAAATTTAAAAATTTGGTACTGGGAAAAAAAGCTTATAAAAATTATAGAATTACAATATTTTTCTTTTAATATCATTTATTTATCATATATCACTTAATAATTGTTTTGAAAAAGTCTTTTGAATTTAAATAAGAAAAGTTTCAGTGATTTCAGTACTGTATTTTAAATTATCAAGTATTCAAGAGCTTTGTGGATTAAGAGACATTTTCATAAATTTAGAACCTCCAGCATTAGAAAATGTACCTATAGTAGAAAGGTGTTCACGAAACACATTTTCTTACTAAAAACTGTCTTATTTTTTGACCTTGCATAAAAAAAATAGATTCTATAGATACAGCTGGTCACAACTTACTTTTTTACATTTCTTCGATATGTCACTTTGAACCTTTTTCCGCTTAAATCTTCAATTGTGGTCAGATCAATGATTTACCAGTATTTTAAAGATTTTTTTTTCTAAATTGTTTGAACTGATTATGCATAGTTTTGAATAAATCACAATGCAACTATTTTTTTGTTTACCTAATATTTATACGTTTTTCATTGTAATAGTTGTTACTACTTAAGATCAATAAAACCATCCATATGTTTTACTATGCGTATATATTTACAATACAACTTTATATTTCATTTGTTTTATCAATGTATATATCTTTTCAGTCTTATCACATTCTAATGATTTATGCATAGTTATAATTAGAACAATGAATCAGAGGCTTGCAAAAAAAAAACATTTCTTTGATATTATTTTTAAAAAAAATCTCTAACAATTTTTTCTTAAAATTTTCCTATATTCATAAAGTACAATTTTTCTTTTTGAATTTCATTTAGCAGAACTTTTTGTCTCAATGTGCTGAATAATGACTGCCGTAACTGTTAATAGGATGTTTCATATTTCCATACAATGCTATGCATGATTCAATTTCTAGTTTGGCATGTTTCAATTTTAAAATACAATCTGATAGTGTGCGATAAATATAAAATAATGAATATTTTAACTATATTTGATTACTCAAAACAATTTAAAAGAAAACAATCTGTAGTTTTCTCTTTACATACTTAGATACATTTCATCGCAGGTTTAAATTTTTCATGTAATGAAAAAGATGCATGCTGGACTCCGAAAAGGGGGTTATATTAATTTAGCTGAATTTCAAATTGTAATACTTCTTTTTAGTACATTTTTAAAAAAAGTGTACACGCGAGACTGAGTATCAGACTTCAGAGATTATTAAGAAAAGTTTTAGAGTTTTGCTGTAATATTTACTTGCAAGATTAGTAAAATTTGCAAGCAAGATTAATTTAAATAAATTATAGTTTGATTTTATTCAAGTTGCAGCAATTTTACAATATTAGAAATTTCTAAACTTATCCTTTTTCTATGCTCAACATTTATTTTTATTATAATACTTTTTAAAATTACAATCAATTTTGTATCAATGCTGTTAAAATTTAAATAACAAGTTTTATAATTGCTAAACTTGTCTAGAATTGTTGCTGCTTAAACCAAAACGTATGTAGAATTATTAAAAAAAACTTTGAAATATTCTCGCCTCTTAAAATTTTGTAAATAGTTAAACAGCTCTAATTTAATTATAAATTCTGAAAACTGCAATAATGTCTTCTTTGTTTAAGAACTTTTTGTGGGTTCATTTAAAACTTAAATATAGAAATATATTTTTGAAACATTCAAAATCACGTGTAGGGAGACAGTTTTAAAATATTTTATAATTAGTTAAAAAAGAGACAAAGTATTTAGTTTTAAAAATATAATTCATGTACCAAATACTTCATTTTCTACAGAGTGATTAAGAATGTAACTTTAATTTTTTAAACTCTTGTAGTTTTATTCAAAAATAAATATATATTTTTGAAGCATTCAATAGTATATGTAGAATAACATTTTTGAAACATTCTATAATTAGTTTTAAAAACTCTGTAATTAATTGTCAAAATTTAATTCCTGTATAAATCTACTTTTTATATGCATATGTCCTATACATTTTGTGTCTTTGGATTTTAGCATAGCTTTAGTGCCTGCTTTATAACACGCTAATTAGTAAACTAATTTNATATATATTTTTGAAACATTCAAAAGCACATGTAGATGTTTTGAAACATTTTATAATTAGTTAAAAAAGAGACAAAGTATTTAGTTCTAAAAATATAATTCCTGTACCAAATCCTTCATTTTCTACAGAGCGATTAAAAATGTAACTTTAATTTTTTGAACTCTTGTAGTTTTATTCAAAAATAAATATATATTTTTGAAGCATTCAATAGTATAAGTAGAATAACATTTTTGAAGCATTCAATAATTAGTTTTAAAAACTCTGTTATTAATTGTCAAAATTTAATTCCTATATAAATCTACTTTTTATATGCATATGTCCTGTACATTTTGTGTCTTTGGATTTTAACATAGCTTTAGTGCCTGCTTTATAACACGCTAATTAGTAAACAAATTTTTTTCTAATTTTAATTATTGACTCAACCAAAAAATTTTATGCTATTATGTAAATAAGACTGTAATTTATTATTTATTTTTCAAACTTTTTCCAAGGATCTCAACTCTTGTTTATTTGTAATTTATTTATAATAATTTATTATTCTCTTTCCTCCCTCATACTGTTGTTAATTCGAAAAAGGTGTTTCTATTTATTTTCATTGTTTTTCCAGTAAAGGTATTAAATTTCTCTATTTATGAGGTAATCAATAGGAGCAGTATTAATTTATTTATAAAATTATTGTCTCATTTTAACTATTTTTTTGCACTATTTTCTGCATTACATTTCTCCAAAATAAAAAATAACTGTAATTGTTTAGCGTGCTTACATATACTAAAGCTTTAATTGTAAAAAAATGTTTCAGTGTAAAGTGTAAAATATCAGCTTTAGGGGTCATTTCAATTACTTTTAAATCCATTAAAAATGTGTTAAAGTTAAGAAAGTGCTGCAACATATTTTAGAGATTTTCAAGAATATAATTTCAGATGTAAATAATTTTTTTATCTTATGTAAATTTTGTTGTATATGTGCCTTATTTTGTTGCCTGAACTGCCTCATTTCATTAATGATTCATAGCAAAGATTACATTTTCTGAATGTGTGTCAGTGGGTGTACTTTAAAACCTGGTGCCAGTTGAGCATAATTCAAATTGTTTCGATTCAATTGTTTAAATGCATTCATCTAATTCCAACTATCAAAATAACCCAGTTCAATTTTGTAACACGTCTTGATAATTCTTTGTTTGATAACATTTTTTCAATATTTAAAAAATAAAAATCTGCCAGAACAAAACAATTACAACTGTAGCGAATAAAACCTTTAAAGAGATTGAAAATTCTCAATTCATCATTTCCAGAACTGAAAAATTATTCCCACCTGCATGCATTTTAACCAGTTTAATTACATATCACCAAGCAGATTATTAATTTCCTAATGCTAATTAAGAAATTAATCTAGTCTTTAATTTTTTTCGTGAGTTTTCATTTATATGAATTTTTATTTGTATCAATTTTCTTTCAACGAAAAAGATATAAAGAAACGAAAAGTATGTACATTGTTCTGTAATATTTTTCATTACAAATCAACGTATATTTATTAAAAAATTTAATAAATTCCTAATAATTGGTAAAATGATGAGCTGAAATTTATAACTGATAGTTTGCAATGTAAATGACTACTTGAAAAAATAAAGGCTTTTCGATCGCTGGTGTTTAAACCAACCGAACTTTTTAGACTCTACAAATGACAAACCAATTTTAACAATTTGCACCATACTCCTCTGACTTCAGTAGTCTGAGAGCTCCCATAAGCATACAATAAATAAATTTAAAATGAATAAACTTTCATTGGTTTCGAAAAATTTTTTTAGCATGCGATTTAAACACGAATGTTTTAATAGTCTATTTTCATTATTCTGCTTTTGAATTATCTTGGTTTTTTGACTAACATCTTTTTAAGTCTATTTTTTAATATTCATATAGTTCCTCTTAGCTTGTAAATTGTGGTATTAGTATCTCATATTGCTGACCACATTGAAGTGTACAAAAAATCTTTAAAAAAAAATTCTTTTTTTTAGAAACATATACTTTTATTTTATATGTATAGTATTTTTGAATTTTTATTAAATACCTAATTTGGAAGCATTATCCATAAAATAGTATAATGCGACAAAAAATTAATTTGCTTGTTTTACTAAGTCTAATAAATATATTTTTAGACATGAATAAACCGAAATATGTACTATTCTTTTTTAAGTAGCACTCCTTTTAAATACTGTTATTAATATGTAAATATTGCTTCATTCTAGTCTTATAGAATAGTAAATAGTTTTACTTTTAAACCAAAGAAGATACTTACAGAATCATACAATGTGACAAGCATGGTAAAGTGCCTTTAGAACTGCCGTTTTTAGTTTTATTTTGGTGTACAATTTTTAACTAAATTCCTATGTGAAATTAAAGATATTATTTATTGCTTTTTAATTTTTTTTTCTAAGAGAAAGATGTATATTTATGTATATAATGACTTGCAGATATAGGTTTTTCCCAGTTTTTTTAAAAAAAATTTTGTTGATAAAACGTTTTGTAGTTATGTATTTTATTATTATGCCATGTCAAATGTATCTACAAGCATTATTTATCTATATTTTGGTGTGAATTCCTAATTTTGTTTTAATAAATAATTATTTGCAACTATTTAATGCTTATTTATGTATTTATTTCAGTATTATATAAACATGATATAGCTAGTACTCCATGTATATTTCTTTCCGTGCTTTTTTTTCCCTAAGTATGAAAGAAATGAAGTATACCTAATATACCTTCTTAAATATTTCTGAAAATTAAATTCTGTATTAATACAGCTTATACTAACTATTATAATATTAGGCTGTATTAATACAGCCTAATATTCAACATTTCTATAATATTTTTATTAACAAAATGAACTTTTTTAAATCATACATTGAGTGGTTAAAATTTTCTTTATAACTACTGTATTATTCATGAAATATATTAAGAGTTTAAAATTGATTCTGATTTTCTTTGTTTTAGAAAGTTTCAGATTTATGAACGGCTTCATTGAAAATTAAATATTTTACAAAAAGAATCAATTATAAGTAGAATTTTAAATTCTTATACTGAAAAAAAAAACCCATTTTAAATCTAATAATTAATTAATTTTCAACTTAAGTGTAAAGAGTTATTTCTTCTATAGTCTGACAGTAAACTTTTTTCCAGAGTTTTTCTTTTACAAAATCGATTGATTCCAGTTAAATATTTAATTATTTAGAAAATTTTGTTGTACTAAACTTAAAAATTATTCTATTTATTTTACAAATGCTGCTAAATTTTAGTTGGTGTAGTATGTTAAAAAGTGTAGAATTAGGAGCTTTAATTAAAAAGAGGTTAATGCATATTACAGTTGGGAACCGATTATCCGGAACGGTCGGGACCATCGCTATTCCGGATAACTGATTTTTCCGGTTTTCTGAATCGCTACAAAAAGTCGTTTTTTTTATTGTTAAACCCATCTAAAAAAATGGAAATAATCTTAAAAATAAGAAAAAAACGATGAATTAATACACTAATGCTTATTTCCAAAATGATGGTAAGGTAAACATCTTTCAAAAAAGAAAGAGAAATCCTGAAATCTTATGAAGAAAAAAATATTTTTTTTTTAAATGGCGATAAAATTTATCGAATTTCGTTCCGGTTTTTTGGTTTTCCGGTTTTCTGATTTCCGGATAACGGGTTCTGTACTGTATAAATTTATTAATTTTTAATATATAATAGTAGATAAATTTTTTAATACTTTTAGTTAATATAAGTAGATGTTAAATATATTTTATGATATTTTAACTACTAAAAGTTCTTAATTAACATCTATTAAATTGTACAATTTTCTCAAACCTTTCTTCAACTTTTACCATATTTAATACACCTTCAGTCTAAATCAAGTTGGAAATGTGATTATTGTAAATTATCCTATTTTTTGTGATATTTTCAGAACTTTGCTAATAGATTATTGTTCTGAGATATTGATATACTGGTTTAAATCTTTTTAGAGCAGTAAAAGATTTTGATTGGTTATGAATACAGTTTTGCATACCTCACAAATATATTCCATAACTTTGGATTTTAAAATATCATGCTGTTCAATCTTTTTCTATCTGTTTTTGTACCTATAGCTTGACTTATTTTATTTACTATCTGGTTTGTGAATGTAAATAAGCCATTATTTTGTTATCATGGGTGTAAAATTATTTGTTTGAATGATTAATTTTAAAAAGAATATATTTCATTTTCTATATTTTAACATGACTATCTTTATTTTACTGCATTTTTGTGTTTTCACTTATTTTTGTACGTGAAATGAAATTTACAAATAATTTAAAACATTTAGAACTTTTAGCTATATATAATAGGTACTTTTAAATACTTCAGCTCTATTTAATTTATACTTCCTTCCTTTTTTAATAGATTTAAAATATGATAGTAGTAAAGCTACCCCCTACATTTAAAGTAAATTCCATAGTGTGGATGATTCAAATCATAATTTTAATCGCTTCATTTTCACAGATCGTCGATTTGAACTACTGAAGCAAAAAAATATTAATTGTTTAATTTTCTTAAAGATAATTTGAATATTGGGAACGGAATTTTTTTTTTGTAAGTTCTAAAATAAGTTAAAGTTCTTTATGTTAGCTTATGTAATGTATACTACCAAGAACAAACAAATAATTTCATTTTTTTTGCATATTTTAATTATTGCAGTAGTAGTACTGATGTTTTCCATAATCATACATTTTATTTATCATTCATTTGTAGTTATAATTTTGATACTTGTTGTAATTTATGATTGATTGGTTTAAAATAAAGTTTTGCTTGTAAAATTCTGCTAATTTAAATTGAACTTATTATTTTTTCATTTATCAAAATTTATTGGTAAATATAATTTCAGTTTGAATTTACAGTACATTACTAGCAAAATTTCATTATAAAACAGTTGTAAAAAATTGCCCAGCATTAGACTCTATGTTATACACTCTAATGCAGGGAAGAAAGAATAATCTTTGCTTCCTTTAGTAACTTCATTAGTAAATTAAAAAAAGAAATCAATCATCAATTTCAATGGTATGATAAAAAAGTTCATGGTTATACTGGTTATACAGAATATTTGTACTTAATTTGCATATTTACTACCAAAAATAGTAAGACACAGTTTAGAATTTTCAAAACTTAGAAAAAGTTATGAAAATGATTTTTTTTGTCAGAGTTAATAAATATCTCCTCCTAATTTTTGATATTATTCTTCAAAGTAAACTAGTGTTTGAAATGGATTTAAGTTACTGAATGATTGACTGTATTTTTTTCTGATTGCAATGTTTTGAATGTACTGTCTTTCTCTGACAACTTTGTCCATGATGTATCGTTTTCCAAACCATCCATATATATCTGTTGTTCTACCATAGCTTATGCCAAATAGACATCGCATAACATTTTGTTTTGAATATATTACTTTTTTGTGTATTATCTTTTGCCTAACATTATTGTTTTACTTTTAAAATTTTGTATAGAAAGAATAAAAATTTTGCAAAGTTATTTCGAGTTTAGGCTTAAAAAATTATGGTGTCGAATAGCATAAAAATTAGTAGTTGATGACATGATAAAATAATAGAAGTTTTATATAACAAAAATAAATTAGTAAATAAAAATTATAGAAGATATATTAATAAATGGAGAATTGGCGGTCGAAATGGGCTACAGGTAGCGTAGAGCAGAACTCTTTTCCTATGGCAACACTTTACATGCTTTTACCATTAACGTGTGGAAAGTCATAAGAGAAGGAAGTAGGTTGGTTCCTCTCTGGAGTTTTAAATAGATTAGAGACTTTAAAGCTGGGAAACTATTTGAAACTGAAAACTATATTGAACATAGTTCTAAAAGGAAGCGTCGTTTAAATCTTAAAAAATACTTTTGTCAGATAAATAGGAAAAATACTAAGAATGATGAAAATATCCTATACAACTGAGAAGAGGAGAAGGAGAACAAGACATGGAACCGGTTCTCTCCCCAGATGGCGAATTCGAGCATTACGATAGCGAATAAGTGATTAAATGGCTTTATAGAGAACATGCACGAATAACAATGTACAAAATGTCACAGGCTTCTCTTTGTAAATATGTATATGATGTCATTGCCTGCCATCATCTAGAAGCATAGAATTGCCTGCCACGATCTAGAAGCATAGAATTGCCTGTCCAATTATTGAAAGTAGTTTATGAATGAGGAATATTATGCATTTTGTGAGCTATGATATCTTTTAAGTTCGGAAATCGCATGAGAAGATCACCATTGATCAAGTTTTTACATGGTGCGTAGCGTTTTTAAAAAGTACTTATAGGTGCTTATTTTCCATATTCGTTTTTTAAGGCTCTTAAATGTGCTTTTTTCATTGGGTGATTTTAAAAAGTACTTAATTTTCCCTTTTTCTTTACCATGTCGATTTTCGACACATATTATGCAAAAGTGTGCTTTTCACATTGTTTGTCGTTTTCTCATCGTTTTAACAATTCATTCAACCACAATCTATTTCGGTGTACCGTCAGTCCATAGCGTATGAAAGCGCTAATCATTTTACATGTTTGATGAAATACTTGCGAGCCCGCTTGTGCGTCTACTGAGCAGGGTTCAGTAAGATTCTTGCACTCTCATGTGCAACTCTGCTGCATTTTGCAAGATATTCTCAATTTCTGGCTTCATTTTCCACCCTCTGATATCAAACCGAAAAATCTCTTGATCATTTTATAATGGCTAATTAGGAAAAGAGTTCTTTGTCAGAAACTAATTATTTTATCATGATCATGTAAAGCCCTTGAAAGTTATTTTGCATTTTCTTAATGTATATGGGTCATTCTCACGAAAACTGTCATTTTTCAGTTCATAAAATCCCAAAAAAGTAAAGTGAATAAAAATCTCTGAAACTTTTTATATTAATAGAAATATGTAATGGCATTATAAAGAAAGTATATATCCTATAAATTATACTTAATATTTAAATAANCATAGAATTGCCTGTCCAATTATTGAAAGTAGTTTATGAACGAGGAATATTATGCATTTTGTGAGCTATGATATCTTTTAAGTTCGGAAATCGCATGAGAAGATCACCATTGATCAAGTTTTTAACATGTCCATAGAATCGAAAATCGTGAAGATTCAGAGATAGGGTTTTGGCAGACCAAGCTAATGAAAATGATGGCTGATGATCGCCATCTAGTAGTAATTTTAAAAACAGTTTTTTTTTGTGGTAAATAAAACTCTTATTTCATTTTGTCTCTGCCTAATTTCATGAATTTCTGTTGCAATAGTTTTCGATCCAGACTGTTTACAAGACGTCATCTTTAATTAAAAATACCTTGCATTTTAGATTGACACTGGAACTAGTTTCTGAAGCAGCATATTTCAGTTCTAGTAAATTGTAAGATTTTGTTAAAGGTTTTATGAAAGAAAGTGAATCTAAAAGAACATAAATCGCAAAGAATTTTCACAATAAGTAGCAATTACATTTGAGAACTATTTTTCATCCTTTTCAATACTGAGAATTAGTTTTGTAACATTCTGCTGGGAACTTGACTTTCTACCAAAAAATAATGGGAAACGAGGGCAATGATCAAATCAAATTAAAAAAAAATTTATGATCAAATCAAATTAAACAATGTGCAACCATTTATACAGAATAATTAAAGATATTATTTTTTAGCTTCTTACTTTTTTTAAAATTATCACCGTCGTTGAACAGCCGATTCATATTAAATGTGATGTTGATTTCGTATAGCCTTGTGACTTTGAACCCAATGCAGAAGACAACAAAAAACATTGGTCAACTGGAGAACATTTTGATGGAATCAACACGCATTTTTGTTAAATGAAGAGGAAAACCATGAAAATCTTTCATGATTAGCCCGATAACAAGAAAACTCTAACCCATATGATCTTCCCTTGTCTGGATATATTTTAAATCATCATGGTTGGGGGTGAGATGGGAGCAGTTGTCAACCAGCTACTACCAGAATTCGAACTTTGTTCACCTCAATAAGATTTAAGCGCTTTATCTCCTTTAAACATCCCGCCTCTAAACTTCTTGTTTGTAGTAAAAACAAGTATTTAAAAAAATTGATTAAGTTATAGAACATAGCTGTTTTATCGTTGTCTTTTTTTATGATGATATAGGGCATAAGACGTTATTCTATAAAATGTCACATAAACAATAATGATGTATAAAGAGGAAGAATATTTTGTAGGAAAAGTTATAAAGATTGCTCATCGGTACGAAATGTTTGTATTAAAATATTATAACTTGAAAATTTATAAGGAAATTTTTGTATTGAAAATTTTCTCTGAAAACCCAGTAAGAAACTTAAACCAAAAAATAATAGATACGGAAAGCATGAAGAATTAAAACTCATTTTAACATGTGTTTTATTATTGAAAGTTTTTATCATTAAAAAATGTTTGAAAATCATTATTCTTCTGAAAACCTTTTACATAAATTATTCAAATAAAAAAATGAAGGATCATAGTAGTTCTTGTAAATTTTTAAAATTTTTCCATAATCACAAGTAAAGTCATTTAAATTATTTAAATCACTGACGATTTTTACGAGGTTTTACGCATGAAATAGTTAAATAGCAATTATTATATTCTCTGTCCGCTTAAAAAATCTAAAGCTCTTAGGGTAAACTAACCAGTGATGGAACACTTAAGCTTCGCTTGCCTTTTAAAATATATTAATTTCAAAATTCGTAATTTTAGTTAAATGACAGTGTCAACTTATTTGTTACTAATTGCAAATGATGTAAAAAAAATTGTAGAGATCTTACATAATATTGTTTTAAAGTTTTGGAGGTGCAAATAACAAGTAGTAAGAAGACCAAGTGAAGGAACAGCTCTTACCAGTGAATGAACACCCAGTAAAGGAACACTTAATTTTGGTTATTTTTAATGCTCTTTATGAATTTATAAGCCATACAAATATTTAAAAACAAGCCTATTATTGAAATTATACCATGTAAATACTTGGAAAATTTAAACTTTTTTTTGAAATCATGAATTGAAAATTAAAGTGTCAATATATTATCACATACTGTTCATTCACTGGGAAATCTATGCCCAGTAAAGGAACATGCCTGTTCCCTCACTGCTTAGAAGTTGTTTTTCGTATTTTTAACGTACTTTTGATCCGGAACATCACTAAAGGTACAAGAAAATTAAAGTTTGTCTTATATTTTCATTAACTTAGAAAAAAACCAGTAAAGGAACACTTGTTCCTTCACTGGTTTTTCATCGTTTGGTGATCCAGTGAATAAACACCCCCTTATCTCAGTATTTTATTATGCCATGATGCTTTAAAAAAAATAAAACGTAACTTCAATAACTATATTTTGAATTCTCTTTTTCACAGTGAGAAAAATAAAACTATTACATGCAATTAATTCCATTTCGAACATATAAATACAAACACTCAGCTTATAATTTTTTCAAAGAAACAAGGTGTTGCAGAGATAGTAACAAATTCAAAATTTTTTCCAGAGAAGTCTATTTGACAAGGTAATCCAAAACATTGCTAGATAACTTCCTATTGTTTGGCAGTAAGCTATTGTTACCAATCAATCTAAAGAAAAACTTTCAAATTCTTATTTTTAATCAATATCTATGAAATGTTCCTTCACTGGGTAGTGTTCCTTCTCTGGTTGGTTTACCCTATTTGTTTTTTTTTTTTAAATGCTAGTCTCTGCATACATTAATTGCTGTTCTTTATAGATGTTATGTAAACGGTTCAGAAGGGTTTAGTTATTGAAAAACATAGCCTAATAATTCATTCGCGTTACAAAACTATAAATGGACAACTAGTCTAATTTTTATTTTGTGACGTAGCTAAGTTATCTGTTAACCATGCTTAAATCAGAAACGTAAATATAATATAATAAAAAGGACTTCTGAATACAAACCAAAACCGATTCCATAACGTGCAAAGAGGCTTTCTCGTTCTCAAACATACCCAAAGTAGAGCTTGTTAAGTAAAAGAACTTTCCCTGCTGGGTGAGCTTTCTTCCTTGTTTCGGAGATCACCTTACTTTTGAGGCAAACATATACATTCAAACCGAAACAGTTAAACCATTGTTGCTAGACGACAGACTTGTCTGTTGTTGATGAGGGAGGAACAATAAATTAAAGACCTTATTTGTAGATAGCTCTAATTGCATTTTTAGATTCAAAATCTTGAAGTCTAATTAATGTATTATTTTCCCTATATTTTCTGATTTGTGATGTCCATTGTTTATCAAAAATAAGTCAAAGGTGTACTAGTATTAAAATACGATGGAAATGGCTTGTACAACTCCAAGTTTATTTAACTCCAATTTTTTAATTAGTAAAGCTGTACCACTGTTCAGATAGAGCCTTCAAATATTGTTGTGTGTCTTTTATATTTCTTTTTTTATCAAGGATATGATACTGCTTAAAACTATATTGCAATTAATGACGCCTAAGTAAGTTAAATCTGAATCGCTAATGCTCATTGCTATATTTATACTACATCATGAATCAACACAGTGCTTGCACGTATTTTTCGGTATTATCAAGTCACAAATATAAGATAACAGTGGTCGAAAGTTACGCAATTTGTTGCTACTTATCAGTGTGTCTTTCTTATTTAATAGGATCGCTGCTCAAACTATAAATACTTTTCAGTTGGTCTGATACAGACTAATATTTGACTTTTTCCATTTGCCCGAGATAACTTAGGATAGTAAACTGATGGTAAATTAAATGTTTCTTACTCATAAAAAAAAATTAAAATTTCAACTTACAACTTGTATTATATGTTTTGTTTTAGTTTCTTGCCGTTATAAATAAAAATAAGAAATATGTTGATTTTTGAATTTTTTTTCTTCAATAAAACTGGTGAGAGAAGAGATTAAATCATATTTACGAAACAAAGCATACATTCGAATATTAACTTGGCTTAAACAAATTTTCCCATAAAGCATATAAAGTCGGCAGCATTAGTTGCATTGTTCTATCCAATAGAAAGAGATCTGGAAAGGTTTGCTGGTATTTAACAATTTTCAGATCTTAATCTGTTTCTAATTGGCATAAGCTACGTTCTTACTGCATCCTTCCAAAATCCACTTATTAACGCTGTTTACACCTGCATTTTTATTCTAAGAAGATTGCAGGTGATAAGATTATTGTTGTGAGGGAATGACGCGAAACACTGGGGACAAAGTTTAAAATAGTGCTGTGTTAATATTTTTATCAGAAATTAAATTTAAAATTGATTTTCTGAATTCTATATTTCAGTATTCTGAAATAAAA
>NC_092212.1:36656883-36697431 GCF_043381705.1 Parasteatoda tepidariorum | reverse complement strand
ATTTACGTCGCACTAGAGCTGCACAATGGGCTATTGGCGACGGTCTGGGAATCACCCCTGAGGATGATACGAAGAAATGCCATCACAATTTTGATCCTCTGCAGAGGGGATGGCTCCCCCGCTTCGGTAGCCCAACGACCTGCGCGAAGTCGAGCACTTTACGGTAGCACAGTTTAACGAGGACCAATACCACACACCCTCGGTCCCTACGCAGACTGATCCAAGTGGGTCACCCACCCACACACTGACCGCAGCCAGTGATGCTTGACTTCGGTGATTTGCTGAGAACCGTGTCTTAATGACCCAAATTCTGCAAATTTTTGTTTTTAGTTCTCTACCGCTTTTTTAAATACTGTGCCTTGTCCGGAGTAGTTGGTATCTCTGCATTAACTCCGTTTTTTGCTCTGAAAGAATAAAATCAAATGAATTTCTGCTCTAAAAAATATCAAATACCGATTACAGCTTTTCCAACTACCGATTGCAGAATAAAGTGGTTGTTAAATATTAACATGTAAAAATTTTAAAATCCGGACTGTTATGTTTCTTCAGAGACTCCAACAGAGTTCCGAGAGTTAAATTTAACTCATAATTCCTGGTTATTATTAAATAGGATACTTAAGTTTGGCACGTATTACCTTTGTCAGAGTATTTAGGTGAAAGTTGACTCTTTAATAACATTTCCTACGTGGAAAAAATTTGAAGAATTTTGAGGAAGGCATATCTTAATTTCTAACATTAGGGCAGATTAGATCTCCCCCCCCCCAATATATAGTTTAAAAGTTTTTTTAAACTATTCTGTGTAAAAACAATTTCTCCAATAAAATTAGTTATATATATACCAAATTGTACGGCCGTTAGGAAGATGTTTTCTCAATGATAACAATTTTAATGTTTAAACGTGTAAATCCTAATTTTATTAGTTAAATTTTAAATTGTTTTTCCTGCCATTAAAAATTAATAATTCAAACATATCTATGTAAAATAAATTAACTGGGCAATTATTGAGAAATCATTATTAAAGCACTGGCACTGTGGGCAAAGTAACTTGACTTTAAGAAAAGTTTTAGCAATTTTGTGTATTATTAATACTACCACTTCGTAAAATCTTTCAGAATGACTAACACTACTACAACGTATAAGTTGGCGAATGTAATGAATTTGTTTTTGCTTGTAATTTAATTCCAATATATTGCACATTATTTTATTTAATAACCAGCGTTTGGCAGCCGATCCAATTCTGAGTTAACGACTATAAAAATGTTAAATTCCGTAGCCTTGTAATTTTGAACACAATCCAGAGGACAAGAAAACTCCTGGATCAAGTATTGAGACAAACTAGCCTTCGCGGAGGACTTTTTGATGGAACTAACCTTCATTTGTGTTACATGGAGAGGAAAATCACGAAAACTTCTACGGTTAATGCGACGCCTAAGGGATTCTAACTCTTTGATCGGTCTACCACTGAGGGTATTTTATGTCAGCACTGTGGTCGGTGTGAGACGGAAGCAGAATTCGTTTCGGCCAGCCAAACGCTGGGATTCGAACCTGGGTACCCTCATTGGGAGAGATGAGCGCTCTATCTTTTAAACCACCGCAGCTCAATGGACAATATAACTTAAATTAGTTCTAAGTATACTTTTAAGCAAACACTGAACGAATAAAATAAAGTATTATGTTACTCCCCCCAAAGGAGTAAGTTGATAACAAAATAGTTCGATTGCTATTTTTTTTTTTTTTTTACATTCGATCACGACTACCACAAACCCGCATATAATTTATTTCACTTAATTATTGTTTTATATATTTATTTGGTTGCTCTATAAATAATTTTGGTTAGTTAACATTTTAAAAAATATATTCTAGTTTAATTTTTTTTAGTCCATGTAATAAAGAGTTCAAATAATAAAACAAAAAAAAACTCTTTCCGTTTGTTTTGCTTATTGACAAGGCTGCTGAGCGTTTAATGGCGTCGTGCGTATTATAATAATAGTGAATAAACAAACCACATGTATTGGAATAAAATTTATTTAATTTTATAAGATTATAGATAAGATATCACGAATCAGTGGTCTAATAAATCATTGTGCAAACACTTTGCTGGATGAAGGTTCGTTTAGTGATATATATTATTTTTTTATCTGTGGGTCAGTCCAAAGTAATACCTCATTTTAAATTTCTTCTGCGACGTTCTCTCTTTCCAAATTATGAACTAAAGCCAACTGCATGGATGAACACCAAGAAAGATCTGAGTAGAAAATGAATGAGCCCTAACAAAGAGTCCATGTAGCGAGGCATGATGATAGAGACTAAATTGAGCTGCTTTATGCTGCAGCTTTTTCCATCTTGATCATTTCCAAGATACCATCTTGCATTTCCTTGACAGCCTGGTACTCAGTCAAACCCATACGCCTCTTGTTGGAGATATCATAGACTCCACCTTCACTCTCAGTGTGCTCACCTCGAGTTCCTGAAATTCATAGATTGGATTTAATGCAAGAATGGAAATTTAAAAAAATTAGTACTAAACCATGTTACTGTACATGGTTTAGTGCGCATTAGAAGGGCTGGCAGATGAAATGTGTAAGGGACATTTTTTCAGAATGACTTCAATTATAGATAAGAAGAAAAAAGTGGTATCTAAAGTATTTTGTTATGGATTTATAAGATGGCGGGCTAACAAATCGGAGTCTCTTATAAAAAATTAAATAATGGTAGCATATTTACTTTAAACTATCAAATAAAAGTTTTAATTTACCTTAATGCTAATAAAACACTAAACTTCCACCTCTCACTTTAAACTAAAAATAACGCCGCAACCATTTTTAGAACTTACTATTATTATTAATCTTGTTTTAACTACTGTCTTAGTTAAAATATCTAATTTTGTCCAGAAAATAAACGAAAAATGTCATTAGTATTATTTGGAAAAGCATTTTTCGACAATTTTTTTTGGGGGGGGTGATTTGAATATATTTAATAAAGAATAATCTAAAATAGTATTTCTTACTCTGCATTATTAGAAATTATTTTTACACATATTTTTTAAGTTTTAAAACTTGCTGATTTATGTTCTGAAAGACAAATGGAAAAGCGAAATTTGAACAATGGAAACTAGATTACCTTATACGAACCCATGAATTTTGTAATGCTGATTGTTTTTTTATTATATTCAAGAAAGTCAGTTTTTAAAGTTTTTTTCCCCCTTTACCACATACCAATAATACAGGTAAGTTTTTATTATTTTTCAATAATAACAGAACTTATTTATATATAAAAATAATATTTATTAATGATTATTAAAAAAATCTTGCTATTCAGCCGAAAATTCGGCTATTTATCCAAATCACTGTTCGTTAATACTCTTCAACGTATAATATCCATACATATAATAAAATAGTAATTTGAAAACATAATTAGGAATAAAAGTAATTTATTTTTGTTGCTTTAAACTAAAGAGATGGATAATGGAATGGAGAGAAATGTCTGTGTTATTATATGCAAGCATTACTTTTTTCATAAAGCATTTTATAACGCAAGCATTACTTGTTTCACTTAATAAACAGTGCATTGGGGCCGAGATAGCCTGGTTGGCAGGGCAGTGGAATCACGTTCGTGAGAATGGGAGTTCGAATCCAGCTGGCCGAAGATTCCCCGTGTCGTAAATGCTGACTGGTTTACGTTAAATTTGTCGGATCACAAAGTTATCCATGTTCCCATAAAGATCGTTCTCTGGTTCAGGTTAAAATAACGATCTGTGGATGAATGAATGGATCCGCCCTGTTAAATGGGTGTGACGTATGGGTGAGGCAGAAGTCGAAGTCTTGGCCATAGATGGCGCCACTGGAAATATAAACAATCGCACCCCCTCTGCCTTAATGGCCGACGACAACAACAACTAAACATTGCAAGTCAAAAGTGAACACGTTATCCGTACTGCCCGACCTACAATAATGGGAGTCGTGGTTCGATGCTACAGAAAGATTATTAGATCCTATAGTAGCTGGTAATCTCTGTGAAATAAATAACTTCAAGAAACTGACGCGAAAAGATATATTTGATGCGGAAAAACTGTACCGATGTATTTATTTAATTATTCTTTGACAAAGATAAATATTTTATAAAATTTAAGTTAAATGTAGCAGTAGAAATGATATAAAAGACGCATTGTGATGATCGTCCTTTATCCGTATTTTTTAAATTCTTGCAAAAAAGTATGCACATTAGAGATGACAAACTAATATTTAAGAGAACAAAAACAATATTAAAATCTTATGAAACCCAACCAGTTTTCATCATGCAGTCAAACTGGTTTTGACTTTTGTCAGTTCACTTTATTCACTAGTAATTCGGTAGATTTTGATAGTGTGTTTATTACTTCTTACTCATTTTAATATTAATTTGCCATTCCTACAGTTTATACTTTTTTTACTTTACTTTAGACATGGTTTTGAATGGGAAACGTTAAAGGTTGTTGTATGTCAAAGGTTGGGTACATGGACAACATGTTTTTTCTTATTGAATCTAAGATCTACTTTTAACATGTTTTAAGTTACTTCAAAAGTTTTAGCTTAGACTTAAATTACGCGTATGAAGGACATGCATTCTGGTAGCACAATTGGTGAAGGCGTGGCTCACACTGCTGGTGGAGAGCCGGAGGTCGTGAGTTCGATCCTTACAACTGACCAAACAACTGGCGTGTATTTGCACGCTAAATCTAGTGACGTGGAAGTTTGGATACTTAGGTGTACCAGCTCATGCGCTGTTCCTGTCGTCTGACCGAGGTCAAAATTACGTAGCATTCCTACCAGGACTGTTAAAAGATTTGAAGTATGTTAGTTACTTCACTATGGATAGGGTGATGTGTCATTGAGGGATAACTAAGAAAATTAAGAGTCTTAAAAATTTTGTTTGATTGATTTCATTACCTCTGACTTGGAGGTTGAATTTGGCGGCAATGTCTTCTAGAACCTTCTTGTCCTTGGCAAGTTTTGGCAGAGCAATGTGCACTGATGCTCGGATGGTTGTTCCCAAATTGGTTGGGCAGAAAGTAAGGTAACCCAAGCGGTCATCTCGGGAGAATGGCAGTTTGGATTCAATGATGTTGACGGCCTAAAACAAAAACAACTTTTTAACTTGGTGTGTTTTAAAATTATTTTTAAAAACATTATTTTTCACAAAAGCGTATTTTCTCTCTTGAATGAAACAACAGTGTATTCTAAATTGAAATTGAATAATTAGAATTAATAAAATAAATATTCCTCTAATTGGAAATTATAACAGGAAAACAGTTAAGGGTACAAACACAATTTTTGCTACCAATTAATATGACAAAAGAAATAAATTTCTTCTCCCATAGTTTCTGCTTTTAATTCAAATTTTTTTCAAGAAATAGCGTTTAAGTTCTACTATACTTTTTCGGTTGCACTTAGATGGATAAAAAATTTCTTTTTCTTTTTTCATCACGCAATTGTGGCTGATGGTAGAAATTTTGAAAATATCTTACTACAAATAAATTCCTTGAAACATTTCGAAAACTTTTATTATTATTTTTATTTGTTTCTGTTTGATGTACTGTTTGCGGGCAGTGCTATCTGGTGAAATATTTTTGAACTAAAACAAGCATTCTGGGTAAAATCGTTATACCCTGCCACATACATTTCTTGCAAAAAATTTTAACCTAAGACGTTATAAATAAATAAAAACCCTGAGCCTAATTTAGGATACCCTTTATATACTACCTACGATAGCATGAATGAAATGCTTCATATGACTAAAATTTTCATCCGAAAACAATCGTGTCGGAAAATGTTTCAGCATTTTTGTGAATTATGAACTTGCCTGCTGCTCCAGTTTTTACAATAAAATTTTAAAAAAGCGGTAAAAAACCATAAATTAAAATTTGCAAAATTTTGATTCCTTTTTCTAATTTTTTAAAAGTTAACCATGGAATAACAGTTATAAAGTGGCGTTTTATATAAGCATTTAAATTCTTAAGAAGTAGTGATGCTAGGGAAAACCCTTTAAATGGAATAAACCTAGACTCATACATTAAAACATAAATTTTGCTACCATTAGAAAATATAAGCGCACATGGCGGAATAGATTGACATATCTGGATCTATTACTCTGGGGAACAAAATTTTGTTCTATATATGGGTCATTCTCACAAAAACAGTCATTTTCATGTCCCCAGTATATTTTATGTTTGTTTTACAGCTTACGAAAAAAAAAAATTCAGGGAAAGTGTCCTTCGGAATGCAAGCTAACAAAAGAATGAAAATAAAATTATCAATTTTTATTTTTTATTTATTTTAGGTAATTAAAATATACCAATATGTCATTCCCTCACTTGTCCCCACTGCTGATTTAAAAGAAGAAAAAAATTGTTTCTGAAATAAAAAATTTTTTTTTACAAATTTGTGTTTTTTATTTGAGAATATTGAAATATAGAATTCAGAAAATAAATTTTAAATTTAATTTCTGATAAAAATATTAACACAGCACTATTTTAAACTTTGTCCCCAGTGTTTCGCGTCATTCCCTCACAACAATGTTCTTATCACCTGCAATCATCTTAGAATAAAAATATTTTAATAAAAACTTCAGAAGTTAACAACTGGCATCATAGAACAAAATTGCAGTATGTTTCCATCTTCAACTTAAAGAAGCTTTGCTGTGGAATAAATTTGAATGAATCAAACCAGGTAAAANACATAGAACACACAGAGAGAGAAAGTAACATCCATGCCTAGCCCGGGATTCGAACCCAGGACCTTTCTGATGTAAGGACAGTTCCCTGCCCCCACCACAGGCCGGTCGGCAACTCAGGATTTGAAATCAATTTAAGACCTGAACTCAAATAATCATTTAAGGAATTATTATTTCAGGAAAATTTTCGTGTTAATAGTCTTCGAGTTAACAAAACTTTTAACAAAATTTAACATAATCTTTGGAAAAAGAGAAATGCATAATTAAATTTTAAAAAGAGTTAGATAAATGTGCATTTATAAAAATTTGAACAATTACTTTATATTCATTTTTATATAATTGTGTGCAGATTTTTTTTGGTAAAACTTTGTTTCTTCCAACAAAATACTCTTAAAGTTTCTTTAGTGCAGAAAATATTTAAGCTTCAATGACCTAAGAACTGGATCATTAAATTTGAAACTTAGATAAAACTCATAGCTAAATACTACGAAGTAAAATTGCAAGTACTACTTTGCATGAAAAAAAAAACATGGATTTTCTGCAGATTTGTTCACTCTTTAATAGATCAGCTTTCCTTTTAACAAAATAATGGAATGAATATGCTTTATTACTTTAACCCATTAATTTGGAGTAGTGAAAATTTTATTGTTTGCTTTTATTAATATTCTTTTTTAAAACTATTCTCTTCATTAGAGAAATTTTTATTACATTTATATGCTTTATTTGATGTAGTTTTCTTCAAACAATGACTAGTCATCAAAATTGAATTAAAATATAAACTTTGCTTGGGCAATAAGGAATTATTCACAAACTGAGGTAATTATTTTAACCTCTACAAAAATAAAATTAGTTAGCCTTTTTAATAACTACCACTTTATTTTTCAAAATTAATTGATTAACAATTTTTATAGCGCTATTTTTAGATTGTCATTTTGGTGCTATTATAAACTAATTAACAGTGCAAGTAAACCTTGCATGAGGAAGAAACATATATTTTTTACTCATTTGGTTATGGTCTTTTATTGATGGCGGAATGAAAAATATTTTTTACTTTAACATATTAATTTGTTTGCTTTATTAATCTTTTTCTTTAAAACTCTTCTCTTCCTAAAAAAAAAGGATTTCAGAGATGCCAACTTGCTCCGGACAGCAAATATATATTTTAAAGTGGTATTTTATTAATTGTGATTCTTGGTTTAATAAATTCAACTTAGTAAATTTTTATCCACCACTATTTCGAAATGATTCGTGGGCTTATATAATTCACCACTTTATAGTACTTGTGACGTGCGATACCTTTCAAAAAGCAAGCAAAAATAGTCAAATATTTGTAGTTATCTACCGTTTTACTAATTATTTTGGCTTGTCCGAAGCAGTTGGCATCTCTGGCGGAGATTCCCTTGAGTAGAGTTGTACTTATTATTTCTTTTCTTAAATTTAAAAATATATATATTTTAAAATTGAACTTATAGTGGTAGACAAGTGAATAAGACAAACCAATCAAATTCATAAATTAAAAAAATTTTTAGACATATATTTGCTACCACTTTCTTATTTTCACTGGATTTTCTATTAAGTGGTCAGATCGGACTACCTGTAAGATACCGTATGAAGGCTTTCGGTTGTAGGAGGAGTCGGAAAAGCTCAGCAAAGGCTGTTAAAAGCTAGGAAGTTTAAAATTTTCGAGTATAATTTTTCCCATACAACATCAACCCTTGAATTTAGGAATAATCCAGTAATTAAAAAATTTTACACTAAATAACTGATTAGGTAATAATTTTTTTTCTTGATTCCGGTGACCTACAAGATACTTCTAGAGCAAATATAAATGTTCTGTAAGCTTTGAATTTTAATTTCTAAAGCGTAGGACAGTGTCGATTAAAATATATTATAAATAGGTTAAAAAAAGCTGGCTTCTCGATATGGCGAAGTTGATGCGTATATCGACTGTAACACTTCGCATCGTGCATTTTCTAACGCTAGTCCGACGGAAAAGGTAAAATCGGGGATCCACTGAATTTATTTAGATTTTTAAGACACCAAAAGTAGAATAATACAATCGAGTGTTTTGGAAAGAATGAGTTTCTTTCCTAAAGAAGTTATTTAAAATTTAATAAACTTCCTTAATTTTAGCTTCTCATTACAAGTTTTCATTGCAACTAAATATGTTTTAAGTTTATTAGTCTTCAGATTTAGGTTTATATAAGTTCCCAAAATCAGTGGTAAGATACATGAGGTACCCTCTCAAGGAATCAAAAATATTTTGCAATAATTAATTTATAAGTGCATGAAAGAGTCTCCTGAGTTCTGTGAATATAGTTTTGTTATACTTGTGTTCATCATAAGCCGATTTTTGATTATTAACTTTCATTAGAGTTTTAGAAATGCATGGTGATTCAAAATTGTCTAATGTCTAATAACATTGCAGTTTAGTTTGTTTTGTTTCCTTAGCGTCTCTTTAGTCATCCATTGCTAAAATTGTAAACAGCAATATTGCTTTATATGTGTCTTGCGTTTTATTTTACTAAGCTCAAAAATCGAATTGCTTTCATACAATTTAGAACCCGATAAATTGATGTGGTTATTGTCTGCTTGTGGTATAGCCAATATGTACAATGTAGAAGGTTATTAGACTGAATATAGGATCAAACTCACACCATCTACTCTCAACTGGAAAAGCGAATCATCATCATTACTCAAAATAATAGCGAACCAGGAGCGATTTAGATGCTTTTTCTTGTTGGTTTAATTGTAGCTTTTTGGTTAAAGTTGTAAATGACACGTGAGAGTTAGGTTTGCAAAGACGTTCGTGAGTACAATTCAGGCAGCCAACTAAACAATCGCCGTGTATATGCAGTCATAGCTGCCAACTTGTATGGTCTTAGATCTTTTTCAAAGTAAGAGTTTAACCTTTTCGTGACGGCCGAGTCATAAATGTATTCGCGGGGAATCAGAATGGTAAAATATGAAAAGTGGTAGCTTAAGTCTGCCCACAAATAAACTGTAATAAAAATAGTTAGGCTACCAGTTTTATCCATTTTACCCTGATTGTCGCCACATTGAGAATGCATATTTGACTCGCCCGTCTCGAAGAGGTTAAAAATACTTAAGGTGTTACGAATTTTCCTGAACTTAAGCTACTTAGCAAATACTTAAAAGCATAGTTATCTTTACCATATATTTTTATCATAATATAGTCATCATATATTACCAAAGTCATCATATATTATCAAAGTCACCATATATTTTTATCATGCTACAGTTAGCAAGGTGTATGTTAATCTGCTGAGATTGAAAGACCTATCATTGTTTGTGGTGTAGAAGTTTGAAGAAAAAAGTCCCAGCTATGGAGCTGTCCCTGTAGTCTGATCAGGATCATAATTACGTGGTATTCCTACCATAGCCTACCATGGCCGTTAGTGATGATTCGAGGAAAATACTGACCATGCATGCATTACCAATGACAGTCTACTATCATTATCTGATAATGATCTAACTTGTAAACTACCACAATTTAGATCACAATTTAGATGAGATAATGGTAGTAAACTGACGATCTCCACACCACACTCCCCATACACTTAAGAAAGTGGAAGCTATTTCATTTGTTGCTGAAATAAAATCATGAGATAACTTACAGCTTCAGTCAAGCAGGGGTTGAAAGCGTATCCCTTCAAGCTGCGTCCACATCGGACTCGGGTGGAAACGACGTATTCACCAGTGGGGTCAACATTGACTAGGGTGTTAATGTCTCCAAAATCAGTTGGTGGATGTTTGTCGGTTGGCTTGAAACCTTCATGGTAGTCCTCGATGATTGGATTAAAAATAGGGGCGAAAAGGGTATAGGCCTCGGCATCGGGGGCATAGATACCGACTCCACTGTCCAAGTTTTCAACACCTGAAAGCGAGAACATTTAAAATTATTGGGAAGTAATCCTAATGATTCTCTTAATTTAAAACAGATAAAACACGAGCGTGTGATTTTTATACAGTTTTTCTCACAAAATAACATACTCTTTTATTTTATTTTGAAGTCTTAAAACTTTCAAAAGTATACATTTTTTTAATAAAGTTGCATATGCAGGAGCAACTCTGCATATGCAACAGGAGCTCTGTAACAGGAGTCTTACAGGAGCTCTGTAAGTGCTGTACATATAACAGCACTTACAGAGATGCCAACTTGCTACAGACAGCAAATATATATTTTAAAATGGTTGTTTATCAATTGTGATTCTTGGTTTAATAAATTCAATTTAATAGATTTTTATCCACCACTATTTCTAAGTAATTCGTAGGCTTATATAATTCACCACTTCACATTTGCAAAATTAACTTAGTAGTTATTTAGTTTTTTTTAATTATTTTTGCGTGCCTTGAGCTGTTGCCATCTCTACACTTAGAAAGCATTGTAATTATATACCACAAGAAAAGAAATGGAAATATGAGATATATATTTATAAAATATTCTAGTATTTTATTTTTCAATACTCGAACTAAGTAACTAAAGCCTTCAAAATCTGACACTCTGACATCAATTGACATTCTGCGTTTGTTCTTTCTATTATTGCTCATCGGAAACAGTTTTTTTTTATCGCTTGTTTCATTTGAGATAACCATTTCGGATAATGAATCGAAGTACTGTCGGTACATTCCTATTTATTATTGATGTGATGTTTACTCAAAATTTTGTCTAAATTACGAAAGCGTCAAATTGACGCATATCCGTAGAGATAGGTATACCACAAAGAGAATTTCAATATTTCAACGCTTTTGAAGAAAATAGACTTCAATATATATTTACCCCGATCAATGGATAAAAGTCATTACAAGAGATAAAATAAAAATGCAAACGGNTTGGTTTCGGCCTCAACGTAATCAGACATTAGCTTATTATTGTAAAAATTCAGTTTAATCTAATACTTGTAAGAAAATTAGCAAGTATAAGATTCTTGAAAATTATACATAAAAACTTTATGTTATTTAAATTTGAAATTTATTCAGTGATACTAAAAAATGGAATAAATCCCTAAACAGTTCAGCCAATAACTGTTAAAAAAATTCTTTATTTTTTATTCTTTGTTGTGTTCTTTCAATTGAGCTTTTTCGCTCGAAACAAGTTTAGAAATATTTTAGAAAATGGTCTCAGTGATTTCCCTCCATTTACTTTCTTTTTTAAATATAAAGAGAACACTTAGATTAAAAATATTCCGCAGATATGTTACAGTTATATTCTGCAGATGGGACAACACAGATGATTCGAAAGTTCATATAAAACACCACTTTAGTCCATCTGTTACGGGGGCCTTCCTGTCCGAGCGGTATCACCCGTCAAACGCGCTGTTAAGCATGTAGGTGGCGGGTTCGAATCCCGCCTTAACCGTGGATGCATTTTTTGTGACGTTCTTCTACTTGAAAAGGTTTATAAGCATTAATTGAGCACACATGTATGTAGTACCAATAAGTAAATAAATACTATCTGTTAAGTGCTATGGCTTCTAAAATATTGGCCAAATTACCGAAGTTCTTTAAGTTCATAAACATTCATACTACTGTATAAAATGTTTTGGAAAACGCGCAGTAGTTTGTAGCCCTGCTTTCCCCCCAGTATTTGAAGTTTTGGCAAAATATTTATTTTCAACGATAGTAAGGGCTGGGATAACCTGGTCGATAGGGCGCTGGGCCCATGTCCGAGAGTTCATTGGTTCGATCCGAGCCGGCCGAAGACTCCCCGTATAGTAAATGGTGACTGATGCACGTTAAATCTGTCGAGTCGCAAAGTCCTCCACATTCCCATAACAAATCAATACCTATGGGAGTACTGGATTGGAGACCGATCGTTCTCTGATCCAGGTCAAAATTACGATCTGTGAATGAATGAATGGATATATGAATGGGTCCGCTCTATAAACGGGTGTGACGGTAGTCAAACTCTTGGCCATAGATGGCGCCACTGGAAAACAAGAACAATCGTACCTCTTTGCCTAAACAGGCATAAGTCAACTACAACAAAACGAGTAATCTCAATTGTTCCACTTTCAGCAAAAGATTTAATACATTGGTGAATAATTAAAGACTACATTACTTAAAAATTGTTTCGTTAATTTTGCTTCATAGTTTAAGAAGCTCACTACGAATTGCAAAATCAGAAAAGGCAGTGATACGACATGCGTCTAAAATATAAAGAGGAAGAAGAAATTTAATAAATTTTTATTTACTTGATCATTCAGTCATACTACCATGATTTATATCGCAAATTTTTTATGCTTAAAGCGAAAATATTCGCATTTCATATGCGAGAAAAATTGCTAATTTTAACTTCTGCTGATAAAGTTTAATTAGTGAATTTTAATCTGTGCTTTTATTTATTAAATCCGACTTTTTTGCAGTTTTAGGCGCACGTGGTATCCTATAATATGGCATTTTATCCAAATTTCTTAATTTATTTGTCTATTATCAGGACTTATTCATCATCATCAAAATATATCTGGGCACCTGGGGCCGTTAGCGCCTTTTCCCCATTCATCTTGAATTGTGATCTTTAAGGTGGGTCTTTCTGGTAATTGGAATGCAATTGGAGCAAAAGAAAATTAAATATTTTGTATTTTAGTTAAAATTACGTCACTACAAAAATGAGCTGCCATCGACCTGTGGTTTATGTCTTCTCTTAAGTTTTCAAAAGTAAAAAATTCATTGAATCCTGCGGTGTCACAATTTATGGTCTTTTCAGAAAATCTGAGATTTAGCTTCGCAATATGATGATCTAAAAAATCTATGTTGAGGTCGCGAAGAATGTTTTTATTTCGGATAAACCATCTTGCTTCTGTTATTTTAGGACTCATTATTAATCCAAATTTAAATAATTATACGATACTTTTAAGATATTTTATGGTAGAAAGAATTATTTTGTTAATTAGATTATTTTGTAAATTAGATCCACTTAACCCGTTTTGCCCCGAATTTATATATTGAAATGACACAAAAAGTGGTTTTATGGAAAAAGTGGTACAATATATTATCGAAATTAATTGGTTTTTCCACTGTTAGAGCATTCAAAAAGTCTTTGATAGATTGAAAAGTACTTGCTCCTTATAATTCTAGATCTAATCAGAAATAACTAAATCATCGTATCTGAGAATGTTTTACACCCAGAAAAATGAAAATACTGAAAAAAGATTTCCCATCACAATGAATGTCTTTGAAAAAAAGGAACTGTCCTAAATATATGACGCTAAGGGTTACCCGGTTAATTTGCGCAATTCTTTACCATCTAGGTTTATATTAAATTTTGAAACATTCTGTAACTACCAATGTTTAATAGCAGTTACAATATAATGTAAACATTGCCCATTTAAACAATTTATAGTTCATGAATTAAATTTACATTCATATATATATATTAATTATAAATAAATAGCGGTAGTCAAAGCTTCCAAGTCAAAGTTTTCCACTCCCACATGTCAAAAATACAAAGCCTTATATGATACCTTTGTTGTTATCCTCTAGTGGTGAAATTCGTTAAGAATTTGCAAAAATGTCCCTTAATCCTCAAGTTTTACTTTTGCTACCACTTTATAAAAACTTTTTCAGAAAGCGGAGCATTTGGTATCCATACCTGACTGATTTTATGCATTTGCGATGAAATTTTATTTCTATGTTTAAAGTGGTAGTAAAATATAGGCTTTCTATATATTCCTTGCATTTATAAACTTAATTTACAACCGTTACACCGTTTAAAAAGTAAGTACAATTAGTCAAATATTTGCAACTTTTAGTTTGTAGTTGTTTACCGCTTTTTGAATTATTATGGCCCGTCCGGAGCAGTTGGCATCTCTGAAATTACAGCGTATGTTTCTGTCTAAAATTGTAATTTAAATTATATTTTAATACTACTGGGGAAAATCATCCTTGAAGGGATTAAAAGCTGGCAGGTATGGGTATACCAGAGATGCCAACTGCACCGGACACGCCAAAATAATTTAAAAAAACGGTAAATAACTACGAACTAAATTTTTCAAATAATTGACTATTTTTGCTCGCTTTTTAAAAGACATAGCATGACATAACTACTATAAAGTGGTTAATTATATAAAACTATGAATTATTTAGAAATAGTGGTGGATAAAAATCTACTAATTTAAATTTATTAAACCAAAAATCACAATTGATAAACTACCACTTTAATATATTTATTTGCTGTCCGGAGCAAGTTGGCATCTCTGGTATACCACAAACAATCCCTCGCTTATATATTTTATTGCGATTAATAATCGTGGTAGACATGAGTATTTTAATCTTTCGTAATACATGCTAGCAAAGAAATTACTTTAAAGGCAAATTTATTTCATTCTTGGTAAGGCTGCATGTAGAGAATTTTTTTCGCCTCGTCCAATCAAAAGAAAGTTTTTTTAATTTTTGAAATTTTTTTCTCAAGTTTTAAAAAGGTTTTAACAAAGTTAGCATTTACCAATCTTTAAATTTGACTAAAAAACTCAATATATTGTAATCATCCATTATCTTTTATATGGTTGAAATATCTGCTGTTTAAAAAAAAAATGAATTATTGAATCAGAATACCGATGAACGTACATAAATCTTACATTTTACAACTTGAATTCCAGGGAAGGGAAAAGATAAAAGTCAGGTCAATTAATATAATTCTTTTTGACTAAACTGTTAAGTTCTAGACTAATCTCATTTACCGCTGATAATTGAATTGGAAGAAACACGCTGTCATTTTGAAACAATGGGATAAATATATCTAATTAGATGAGTCGAAAGATTAATAATTAAGAGTTGTGTAATAGTTGACATCTCCGCAGTAGTAAGTAAAAATGATTAAGACATATGAATCGAACCAATTGGATTGAAGGTTGCAGTAGCCTCTACGTTATTTTTACTTTGTAAATCACAAACTATTTCAATATACATATTTCCGAACTATATTGCCCTTTTTTTAATATAAATTTGTGAAAAAAAGTATGATTTCAAAGAATTTTTTGCACATTTTCCAATATTGCATTCAAAAAATAGATTTTCTAGTGTTTAAAAGTACTTTTTAAAAGCATTTTTTAAAATTTTAAAGAGTTTTTTTCACCACTTCCCATAAATAATTAAGACTAATATACATAAGATACGCAATGTTCGATTTACGCTCTAAAAAATATTTCTAAACTTTCTTTTTCTAATTCCACTGTCCAAAATGATTTTCGCAATTTTAGTGAATTTAACCCTTTCGGAGGCCGTGGGAAGTATACTTCCCACCACTTTTAATATAGGTTTCCATTTGTTAATAACTTCAGCTTTCTTGAAGTGCGTTTGAATAAACTTGGTAACCATTTGTTAGTTTAAAAAAAAACGTATAAAAGTTATAAAATACATTATTATTTTTGAAGTTTATAGCATTTATAAAATTTATTTTATAAATAATGAAAAATAAAAGTCAATAAGTAATATATGGTCGTGTTAAATATATTTACCACCAAAAAAATTGCCTTTTTATAAACTAAATGGGGTTTTTTCTTTCTAATATCAACTATAATTCTTAAAACAATTTTAATTCAAAAAATACTTTAATTTAGCATTACTAGAAATAAATGGCCCGTTAAAGGGTTAAGCAAACAATTTTCTAAACAAGTAGAATTTTTTAAAAACCCTTTAATATAACTTAACTAATACAGTGTAACCTCGATTTTAAGTTGCTCGCTACCTGTGTCATTTTCCGTTAGTCCGTGAAAATTGCCTATATTAATAGATAATTATTATAGTTAATTAGAAATGCATAACTGCCAACTTTTAATCCCTTCCATTTTGATTTTTCCCAGTGGTATTAAAATGTAACTATAATTTCAATTTTAAACAAAAAAATATGTTGTAATTGAAAAAGCTTAAGCAGACAAATCGTTTTGATTGATTGATATGAGTGGAAGCGCGAAGCGCTTCTAACCGATTCATCTATACTGTTTTGGCATTTAGACTAGAGGTCATATACAGTTCAAAGTTCTAAGTTAGGGCAGACAAATCTCTCATACTCATATGTGTTGGTTATCTTAGCATCAGCCCCGCTAGGGGCTCCAACTAATTCATCTGAGTGGAAATAAATAATAAATCGCCGAAGCGCAACTGAATGGTGAAAGTTGGGGTTCAGTATCTTTTACTGAGAGAAAATTAAAATGAAGTAGTGAGATTGAACAAACAAGTTTGAGAGAGAGAGAAGAGGTTTTGTGGCAGATTGCCTCGCCTCCCTTCGAGGTATTACCCCGAGCTTCTCAGGTGCACAGTAGCCACATAGCCTCAGAGAAAAGGAGAAATACATAATAAATGCGCAAAATTATTTACAAGTATTTACAGATATTTACAAAATTAACGGGACAAAACTCCGTCGGATAGGAAAAAGGCGGTTGTCGGGCTATATTTTATGTTGTGGCAGACAGATGGTAGTAACACAAACTCATAGATATGTTTAATTTTTTTAAAAATAGTGGTGATCAAAATCATTTAAAAATTAAGTTTATAAAAGAAAAAAATAGTAAATATTTACTACCACCTTAAATATAAAAATAAAATTTTACGCCAAATGCGTAATAGTTGGCAGGTATGAAAATGTTAAATTATCTCGGATATTAAATAACTCTTTTGTTAATGAATCAGGTGTCTTTTTTAAACATGTTAAAGTATATTTTTATGTATTGGTAGAAAAATTCTTTTAATTCTAATTTATCATAATATTAATGCATAACTTTTGATAATACATTGACGCATAACCTTTTTTTAAACTGCGGAAATTCCGTAGTTGTTAAATGGTATGTATGCATTTACCACAGAGTGCCACCCAAAAGTCCTAAAGAATTGTAAAAGGGATTTAGTCGGTTCCAGAATCACAGTTAAAGTTACAAGATTTTCATGTTTTTAATTCTGAATTATGTTGAAATTCCATTTATTCAAATCCATTTATCAAAATTTCCACTTCAGTTCTCTACAAATGGAAAAGTCATTTCGCTCAAATTATGGGCTCGTTTGAATAGTTCACACCGAATTTTGAATAGTTCACACCGAATTCACGAGCTCAAAAAGGTCCATTTAAAATATTTAAGCAGTCGCAAACTACTCATCATAATTTTTCTAATTTCACTACCACTTCAAATTAGATAATATTCAACAAGAATCGATTAAATTTTTATTTATGAAATAAGTTTCCAAATCTTTTTGTGACCAAGAAAAATAATCCGTTTTTAAAAACAAGAAATATGCAGAGATGCCAACTTCCGATTTAAACATAGGGTAGGGAGTACCTAGCCTGAAAGGCCATCTGCTCCTTCACAAACTTCACTTTATTTACAAAAAGTGGGTACCTGGTCCGCGCAAAAGGCAGAAAAAAAAACAGTTTGAGTTTAGCAGTTTATGTCACAAACTTTATAAGTGAACTGCAAACTTCATAGGTCATAGAATTTTTTTTTTCTCAGTGGTAGTAATATTTTAATTTTAAACATTAATATTAAATTGTTTTACCTACCACTTCAAATTAATAATTTGAACTTATTATAAAAGATAAATTAGCAATGTTCGATCGGTAATCTTCGAATGCATAATTCCTAGTTTAATAAATTCGATTAGTAAGCATGGCTGAAAGCCTTTATATAGCAAGACGGAAAAGATGAAAAACCGGTGCGAAAGACATTTTATTATAGCATTTTTTCCGAGAAAAGTAAAATATCTGTAATTATCAAGATTTCAACATAGATATAAATCTGCATCTTTTCCAAGATAAAATAGATGTTGTTGAACAGTTTAAAAAAAGAATAAGTTAACTCCTCCCAAAAATTAGCAATAACTGAAATGGTTTTACTACCAGCCTTTTCACTTTTCCGTCTCGCTTTCACCCCTGTTTGTAAGTTTCTTTCTTACCCCTACTTCTGAATAATACAAAGACTTATATGATACCCGACTGTATTACAGTTAAGCCATGTTCAACCCTTCAAAAAATTAGCAAAATTACCCAAAAATCTGCAAATTTTGGTTTGTAGATCTCTATCTTTTTTTTAATAAAAAAAAATTGTGAAATCCAGAACAGTTGGCATCTCTGAATATATTTTAAAGAATAAATTTTGAAACTACATGAACATTTTTGACGGACCTTTGGGAGTTCCGCCAATTATCGAAAATCGGTACTAGCTTTCTGGACGATCCAAAACAAGTATTGAGATATCAAATTTAAAACACTAAAAATCATACATTAAAACATCATTTCCTTTACTACTAGAAATATCTTTCCCACAATGCCCAGCAAGTTAGCAGGAGTTTTTCGTGAACTGAAACAATTTAAAATTTTATATCAATGACAATGTTTCGCTACCACTTTATGCATTGTGGAGAGATGAGTTGGACGTCGATTACAGTAATCGATTACAATTGTAATTGATTGCAGATAATTACTGCAATGTAATCAATTACTTGTTAACGATTACAGGTAACTGCATTTACAAGCAATCATAATTTTTGATTACATTAGAGAAGGGAAAATGTAATCGACTACATTTCTCAATTACTTTTTATCATGATTACAAATTTTGATTATAACTGTAATCATTATTACAATACTCAGTTACAGTAATCAAAATTATAAAAAGTTGCAATCACGATTACAAGTAAATGATTACTGTAATTGATTGTTGTAACCACGATTACAGCTTTAATCAAAATTATGTTATCTTGTAATCATTGATTACAGTAAATGATTACTGTAATCGATTACATTTTTGCCCAACTCTGGTGGAGAGTTAAGACTTATGAGTTAACATTTATGATCGGGAATTTTTTTTAAAGTGAAGGAAAAAAATTCGATAGTATCATGTTGTACCTTAAACCAGTTATCCTCAATTGAAATTTTTGTCTAAAGGGTGCGACAGAGTTTATCCACAAAATATATAATATTGGCCATCAAAAATCAACACTTCGAAATTTAAAATTTGTGTTTTAATAACTCGCTATTACATTAACTTGTGATAAATAGTTGCTATATAGTAATATCACAACATATATATTTTAAATAAAGTAGTGCTTGTTTTAATTTGAATAACATTTTTAAGTACTTAGACTGCTAAAGATCAATAGAAAAAAATACAATGCATTTCTCTCAAAATTTATAAGTTATTTTATCAATTACATTTTGCATAAAATAAGAAAAACAAGGCCCTAATTATTTCAAAAATACTCAAAAAGCTATAAGATAATCATGAAACTTTTTATCAAAAACCTTATTAAACGAAATTTATATGAGTAATCCTTTAATATAGTCTTTCAAAAGATATCACCATGAATTAAATTATGATGAACATTTTGATTTATTTTATTAATTTAGCTTTCTCAAACGCTATTTTTTACTTAGAATAAGATATATGCTGCATTGTTCTTAGCTGATCCTATTGTAATAATTCGTAGTTGGTTACATCTTTCGAAGAATATATTCTTTAGTGGAAATAATGGTTGAAATTGAAGGCCACCAATTGTTCCTTTTATTAGGAAATACTTCAACAGTCAGTTGCTTAAATCTAGAGCCGGCTATTGTTTAGTTTACACAATACTCTATAAGGCAACAATTTTATTTTAACACAGTTTTCTTCAATAATCTACATTTCAATTTAACTTAAAAAATCATTATCATTATTTTTACACAACTTACCATTAGCTAATTTCTATTTGTTTTGGAAATTTATAATCATTATTTTGATATAGATTTCTAAAATACACGTATCTATTAATTTGCACAATTCTTTACCATCTAGGTTTAAATTAAATTTTGAAACATTCTGTAACTAGTAATGTTTAATAGCAGTTACAATATACAATATAATGTAAATAAAGCATACAATTATAATATATAAATATAATTAAATTTATATTTATATATATATATTAATTATAAATAAATAGTGGTAGTCAAAACTTATTCACTTTTAGTATTCTTTCAGTACTACTATTAGACAACAGTTTTTTGTTGCAAGAATCACCGGGGAAATTTTTTTCCCCTTTTCATGAAAGATCTGAGATAGTTCTGTTTCTCTGATTTCAAATCTGCAATTTATTTTCTTCGACAAGCTACAGTTCTCATACAATTTAGAAGTATATTCAAAACCTGAATTGTTTAAAATTGTTACTTTACTGTTCTGCTACTTAGGAAGTGGTTGGAATAAGACGATAATCTAGAGAGAGGTAAAGTATATGAAGAGAGAGTCAAGCATAGAAGTAAAACGTCCCTACTTCTCTGCTACTTAGGGAGTAGTAGGAATAAGGCGATAATTCACTTCTGCTTATAATGTGATGCGTTAAAGTTATATGTTTTTTTTTGATCTTAAGTGTTATTTTTAAAGAAGTAGAAAAGTATATATGAATATATATATATATATAAGTTCAAAATGAAGTTAAAACAAAGGGAAATTACAGACGTATGAAAAAAGAGGAAAAAAGAAAAATAATAACAAAAATAACAAAAAACTGGAGAAANCGGTACAAAGCTAATTTCAGATTTGAAATCCCCTCTCCCGAATGAGGTAAGACGAGTACTTGTATAAATGCAACAAGAAATTTGTTCCCCAGTTTAATCTATTAAAGTTATTTTATCAATTCAAACTCATATGAGAACGTACATTTGTTCAGAATTTACGAACAAATAAATGAGATTAATCTTTAAATCCATCCTTTTCTAAAAGAGTTTATGAATTATGTTAAAAATAAATTTCAATAAATGATTAATAAATTATTCTACCAAATATTCATTTATTAATTATTTAAAATTAACTCATTTAAAAACTGTTATATACTGTTGTGTTGCTTCCTATAGAAATTCTGTTTTTTATGTATCAAATTATGAACTTATTCATGCAAATAATATTGAAAGTTATATTAATTTCATTAGTATAATTACCTAATTAATGAGAGAAATCAGACGATTTTCCTAAAAAATGTGTTTTCCAACAAATATAACAGTTTATACAATTTAATTATGAATCAAATACTTGCTCAATAAATTAATATTTATAACTGCTATGCTGGAAATTAACATTGAAAGTAATATTTCGTTATTATAATTACTCAATTAATGAGAGAAATTCAACGATTCTCTTAAAAAATGCGTTTTCCAGCAAATGTACCAGTTTAAACAATTTAATTATGAATCAAATACTTGCTCAATAAATTAATATTTATAACTGCTATGCAGGAAATTAACATTGAAAGTAATATTTCGTGATTATAATTACTTAATTAATGAGAGAAGTGCAACGAGTTTCTTAAAAAGTGTGTTTTAAAACAAATGTAACAGCTTATACAATTTAATTATGAATCAAAATACTTGCTCAATAAATTAATATTTATAACTGCTATGCAGGAAATTAACATTGGAAGTAATATTTCGTCATTATAATTACTTAAT
The DNA here is from genome assembly GCF_043381705.1 of Parasteatoda tepidariorum. Lineage (NCBI taxonomy): Eukaryota > Metazoa > Arthropoda > Arachnida > Araneae > Theridiidae > Parasteatoda > Parasteatoda tepidariorum. The sequence goes on along the minus strand of NC_092212.1, from coordinate 36,675,299 downwards.
TAATGAGAGAAATGCAACGATTTTCTTAAAATATACGTTTTCCAACAAATGTAACAGTTTATACAATTTAATTATTAATCAAATACTTGCTCAATAAATTAATATTTATAACTGCTATGCAGGAAATTAACATTGAAAGTAATATTTCGTGATTATAATTGGTGAGAGAAATGCAACGATTTTCTTAAAAAATGTTATTTTCAACAAATGCAAAAGTTTACGCAATTCATTTATAAAGCAAATAACTATAAAATTAATGCATATAACTAATATGCATGAACTAGTTTAAATAGCTTAATTTGTACATATTACTCCATTAAAATGATTTAAATACTAATTTTTTCAAACTTTCACATTTTTGTAATTATTCCTTTTAGGAATTAATATTTAAAATTTTATCAAATATAGGTATTTTAGTAAGTTGGGTTGAAGAAAAATAAGTATAGAATAAATTTAAAATCTAATCAATGAAATAATAACCAATACCAATTATTAATTTCTATTTTAAGTCCTGTAAAGCGTTTTGTTACAAGAAAAGCTAATATTTACTGCTAGCTTCTTTATATTAAAAATTAGTATATGTAAATGAAAAATTTCAATTTTTCAAAATAATTATTAAAATTTAGTTAATATTCAAAAAACTTTTATATTTTTGAAAAGTCGCAATTTGTTATCAGCTAAGTATTATATTTATCTAATTATTATATTTAGTTAAGATAAAAAAAAAACTTTTATATTTTCAAGAAGTCGAAACTATGTAAAAGTATCAGCCAAGTTTTGTATAAAATATAATTATGTATAAAATATATTTTGTATATCAAATATAATTAAATCAACCTTGAAAGATTGATTTAATTATATTTGAATTAAAACAGCGAATAAAAATAGTTGCTTTTAATTTAATTTCATTACTCATCACATCAGTAAGTGAATTTTATTACTCATATCAATATACGTCGAATTTAAATAAATTAACTTAATACACCAAATTTAAATAAATTAACTAGATTTTCCTTATCCGCCAATCTTCTGAAATCTTACTTATCAGAGACAAAATATCTTATCAGTGCAAGAAATATTTTAAAAATTATAAATAAATTTTATAAAAAACAATTTCCAAATAAATAAAAATTTTATAATAGAATAATATTATAAAGCAGTTCTACTATATATTTCTATAAATTTTATAACAGGCCCCTAAAACATAACTTAACTCATTTTTTATCAATAATTTCTCGAATTAAAAACTCTGTTCATTTATGTAGAAGTATACGCGTAGCCAATTTATAAATACGCATAAAAAATCTAATGATAATGTTTCTTTTTTTCTTATACATATTATCATTTTTTAAATAAAAATTTCATCAAGTAATGGTAAAATCCATTTTTTACCTAACGAAAAAAAGATTTAAAAATTTTTTTCATTAATTACTTTTCCGAATTAAAAAATCCGTTTTATAAGTAAAATTTGGATTTTTTTATACGCATATTTGATTAATAAGCATGTTCAGTAATAATAATAATTAATAGAATAATTCCACTCCTGATTCAAATAATTCTAATAAAGCCAACATTTTTACCTCAAGGACGAAGAGGTTACTGAAGAAAAAAATGAACTACTGCACAAATATGGTGAAATTAACTACATGTAAATAAAGTGTGTATTTTGAGACTTAATTACAAATCTAAACTCATAATCAATTCAACATAAAGAAAAAGTAAAATTCGCTTACCGGATTGGATGCAATCTAAAAGTGTGGCACCAAGTGCTGTTTTCTTATCTTTGCAGGCATCAAAAACTTCTTTAGTAAGGTATTTCTTCAGCAAAGACTTGCAGTCGGTAGCGGCCTGAAGCTTCTGAAAGCCGGCTTCCAATTTATCTTTAGTGGCTTGATCAACCATGGCTCCTGACTTAGAAATAAAATACACGAATGAGAAAAGTAACCGAGCTTGCAAGAGCTTCTTCACCAAAGGCAAAGTAGGAATCATTTGGGTTTTATTTATAGAATTTATGGCGAGGGCTTATGGGTAAATTTTCCCAATCAAGTTCGTCACCTGATGTCTTGGAACAATGTGAGAGTATTTTTTTGTTGTTTACTTTATGGTTTAGGCGCCTTTGTCTTAACAACTTAAATTTTAATTCAAATATGCATGGCAGCTTAATGTGCTTATACTATAGATATAATTTTATCATCAATAATTATAGAATGTTTCAGAATTTGATTTGAAAATTATAAGACATCGTATAATAGAATATTTAAGTAATATTTTGTTTATTTACAAATATAAGAAAAGGAGTTCGAAAAATTTATTTTCCTACATAGTTTTTTAAATTCTTTTTTTAATGTTTTTTTCTGATTTACTTCACGGCGAGAAATTAACAGCAAACTTACTTAAAAGAACGATAATTTTAGTAATTTTTGATCTATTTTGTTAAAAATTTTAAAAATTCCTTGCAACCTTAATATGGTGCCACGTTTAACCTAACCAAATTACACCTTCTTAAACTTAATAATATAATTCATACTCGAAATTCGATTCAATTTTACACCTTATTGAGGTTGATATAAATTTGCTCTGTATTATGGTTCAAGTTACCATTATTATGGTTCAACGTTGGACTGATTTTTCTGAGTGTGTCAATTTTATAATAATTTTAATATTATTTTAAAATAATTAAAACTTTTAACGATGGGGAAACTTTTTTAACGTAAAAGAAAGATAAAAACCAATGAAGTTGACATGAAATCTATGAATAAAGCAATTTCGCATTCTCATTCGTGTTTAATGTTACGCTATAACGCAAAAATTGCTTAAAATATTAATTATAATAACTCTTGAATTAATTAATAAATAATAGCTTAGATTCAAGTAATGCTGAGGATCTTAAGGTATTTGTAGTTGATTTCTTTATGTCGTTTTTTTAAAAATAAGATTAAACATTTCACAAAAGAGCTTTCATTTTTTATTTACAAGTAATCAGAAGGATTTGGGGTACAATAATAAAAATGTATTGCGAGGATAATATAGTTATTAGCTACAGATTTTTTAAAAATCAATTACGACTTTTTTTACATCAGACTGCTCCTTATCATTTTCAGATAAGAATTTTACTAGTTTCCATGATTTTCATTTGATTACAACACAATACACAGATACATCTTATTGCTTACAAGTAAATTGTAGTTTTATTCGTCAAAAAGTCCCGCTTGAACAATTTTAAAATATGTCTTATTATACTGTCACAAAGCCTTCAACTAAAGTATCTTATGACTTTTTTTGACAGCTTATTAATAGCTGTTTTAAATTGAGTTATTGAGATTAAGAAAAGTATTATGATAATTTGTAAACATAAAATATAAACTTCGAAATAAAATACTTTTTTTTAATAAAAAAAACATACTTTGTTAAAAGTTTTCGGTCATTTTTCTGAAGATTACTTTTTTCATGTAATGGCATTAGATGACATTTTGTATAGACATGTGTGCTTTTCCAATCATGATTTGTAAAGATATCTATAATATCTTCAATCTGATATAGAACTTCATATTAGATTTAGAGTCTGTTTGTTAAACAATGGACGCAATAAAAATGCAATTCAAAAACCAGAAAGAAGTGTGGGCATTTCTTTCTTTTTCAATGCTTATTGTGTTATTCAGAAAAAAAATTACGGTAGAAAAAAAATCTTTTGTACTTTCAAAATGAAAGACAGTTTTTATTTTTTAAAAAAAGCGAGATAAATTGAAATGGGCTTCTGGTTGTGCAGATATAAATCACGGTTCAATTCTTTACGCCTCAATGTTTTGTTTGAAATTAAAATTGATTTTAATAGACTATAAAATGTTCTGAATTGCACAGGCAAAAATTTATATTATGGGAAGATCTATTTTTCTTTTTCTTCATTCAAATTTTAGTACTAAATTATCTTCTATATGCATGAATAGTTTTCGATTTGCATAAATATAGTATTAGGGTAGTTTTTATTTTCAGGAAAGAAAGAATGGTCACGTAAGCGCGTCATTTTCTATTTATTAAACCAGGATAATTCTATCTATCTATCTATCTATCTCATGGTGGGGTCCCCCCTTAAGTTAAAACATTCAATTGCTTAGGAAAGGTGACTCATTCAGAATTTTCTATCATCGATACGTTTTACCGGTGGATTTGAAAGATGGAATTTTGAAAGATTTCCCAGTAACTTTAGCTCCGATGCAATTAGGACAGTGTTTCCCAGAGTGTGGTTCGCGTACCCCCAGGNTATATATATATATATATAAAACTGAAGTAGATAATATAACCTTAATTTAAACATTCAGGAATAACCTATTTTTTCAAAAGCACTCTTTTTTTTATCAACACAATAATTAAAATTTTGGCATCATTGAATAATTTAGAATCAGGAACATAACTATTAGTTAGAATAACTAAAATTGAAAAAAGTGCTGACAGTTAAAATTGAAAATTTTATTTAAAGAAATTAAAATTAGCAACTTTTAAAATCACTTTTTTTTATTACAAGAACTGACGGCAAAAAATGTTTATATATGAATAATATGAAATGTAAGTCGTAATGGTAGATACGATTGAATAATTAAAAAGATAATAGAGGTTCTTTTTTGCTCTTTAACAATTTTTTTTGGCTTCGGAACCCTAAACGATCAACCTACTTTTAACTAACGGAATTTATAAATAAACATATTAACCAAAAAAAGCCTATTAAATATTTTGTAAATATTTTCATTGTCTTATCAATAATACTTTTTAATTGATTTTTTAATTGTTGAAATGAAATCGCAGGGCTAGAGTGTCGTCTTGTACTGATCACAAATTCTGAATTGTAGTTTTTTGTTAAAATGGAAAGAAAGCATTTTTAAACGTTGAAAATGTTTGTTCGGTAAATTTAAATTTTTGAATTGAAACGTGCGATGCGAAATACTAATACAACTTTTTTAAGAAGTATATTTTCTTTGCATAATTTACTTTCTGTTATTAAAAAAAATAAATAATTTTTAAATTTCGTTATTTTTTCACTGGCAATTTTCTTTTCTAATTTCTTAAAAACATCTGAAATATTAAACAAACAATGGGTTATTGATTGGATATAAATATAATTACATTTTTCGAAATTCAATAAATGTAATATATTCAATAATTACTTCTTCAATATCATTATAAGTTTTAAAAAAAAGCCCTAACTCCCGGAACCCTGCGGTTCCACTGAACACATGTCGGGAACAGCTGTTCTCTATGTAACTACGAATTCGTCGTAATCAAATAACGTAGTTATTTTTAAAATATGATAAAACTCCCCTTTTGTCATGTTTATGAAGTGTTTATTTTCTTACCTTTTTTTAGTGGGGCAACAACTATTGTAGTTCTTTACTTTTTTAATAACTACAAAAAACGTTATTTAGAAATTTACCCATTCAATAATGTAATAATGAACTCAATCCTTTGATTTATTTTATGTTTCCAAATAAAAATTAACAAATAAAAAAATATTACAGAGCTTTTCCATGTTTAAGCAAATTTATATAAGGCTTTAGTTTTTTTTTCTTTGCCTAGCAATTCAGCAAATGGTTGTAATGGTTGTTGGCTTTGTTGAGCAATACAGCAAATGGTTGTAATGGTTGTTGTAATGGCTTTGTTGAGCAATACAGCAAATGGTTGTAATGGTTGTTGTAATGGCTTTGCTAAGCAGTACAGCAAATGGTCTATTAACCTGTTTTATCCCGACTTTATACATAGTGATACCAAAAGTGGCTTTGAGAAAAAAGAGGTGTAATATGTTATATAAATTAGTTGGCTATTTCTTACTGTTAGCCACCTTTTCACTCAAAATGTCCCCCAATAGTTTAAAAAGTTAATTTCAAAACGTCCATGCTTTTCATAATTTGAGATCTAGTACGCATAGCTAAATCTTTCATAAATTACTGACTTCTAATTCATTCTGACTAATGATAGTAGTCGAAAAAAATGTCCTACCACAGAGAATGCTTTTGAAAAACGAAACTTTAATAAAAATAGGACGATGGCCGCAAACCGGTTAAGTTAGTTGACACTAGTTACACATCTTGTTTAATCCATTACCAAGATAGTTCAATGCTTAAACCTCGAATTAAGATATCTATTAGTTAACAATATAAAAAGAAAAATCTTATGCAATGGTAAAAAAAAATTATGTTCCTAACGCTTGCTTTAAAATTGAGAAGATAGAAAACTTTAAGAAAGAATAAAATAAATTGCTAGATTTTTTTAAAATTTAAAATAACAAAAATTTTTACATTACAGCACAATTTTTATTTAATTTGCTTTCAAAATTTGTATAAAGTTACGAATTAAAGTTTAGCAAGCGTTGACGAAACAACGCAAATATTTTTTTTCTCCAATGCCCACCTTTTAGAATGACCCACCTGGGCATCATACAGGCATCTGAAGGGCAGATTTGTTGGCCACTCTTTCAGGGGCACCTTATTAGGTGGGCCAACGTTGCTCCCACAGTAAGGACAGATAGTACTGAGAAGGAAAGAACATCCATGCCTTGCCCGGGATTCGAGTCCTTAACCTTTCTGATACAAGGGCAGTTCCCTAACCCCTACTCAGGCAGCACCTCCTACATCAAGAAGCCTCCGCACGGTCTTTTATAAGTAGTCCGCGCAGACTGTTTTAAAAGTGAACCAGTTGTGCGCATGAACCCAAAACCTTTTATAAAAGTAATTGAGAGAAATTTATCTTATATATTTGATAATTGAATCTGTAGTGATTGACAAGTGAATAAGGCAGACCAATAATATTCATAAATAAAAAAAATTTTTAGTCATATATTTGGTACCACTTTCTTATTTTAACTATATTCTGTATTAAATGACTCGTTCGATAAGTGGATATCCTTCATAGTGGTCTGATCGGACTACCTATAAAAAACCGTGTGGAGGCTTTCAGTTATAGGAGGCGTTGACGCAAATATTTACAAACGAATTTTTTCTTAGTGTTGTTAAAATAATTACTTCTTCAAACAGTTGCAGTTAACAGCTATGTATTAGTAGAAACAGATATTTTTTTTAAACAAATTATAATTATGAAAGGAATATATATATATATATATATTTTTTAATTTGGAATTTTTCCCTTTTCACAGGCTAACGCCAAGTCTTCAGGATACTGCCACAATGTAATTTTCAAGTTTTGTTATTTTCTTTCCAGCAACTTCAATCAAACGTGGTTGGCTATAAAAACTACTTTCGTGAATAGGCCTATTATTTTTCTTGGCACAAAACAACACTTTCTTGTCTGAATTTTTTTTCTTAACAACTTTCTTTTTGGAAGAATTTCTTTAAGAAGGATAACGTTGCTTGACTAAATTTAATGCTGTGAGATTAGTTACTTCAAACTATTTTTATTCATACTTAAAACTATTCATATTTATAAATTAATTTCATATTCATGTTTAAAATTATCGCATACATATAAGATTACAAACTAATTTCATAATTATGTTTAAACTTATCCTATACATACAGTTTTGCAAATTAACCCTTTGCACTCTGATGTTCCCTTGTAGGCACCATCAACAGTCACCACTTTAAAATTAAGAAATTTTATATCTTAATAATCAGTAATCACATTACTATAAGAATTTTAAAATTGTATAATAATACTATATTGTGTATTTTAATTTCTACAGTTCTGATATTAGATCAAACAGCTTTTATAACTACTCGGAGTGAAAAGGGTTAATTTCATAATCATGTTGAATGTCGCGCTAATATTACATGGCTTGTCCATCTGGCCAAATGGTTAATAGCTACAAACTAAATTTGCAAATATTTGACTGATCTTGCTAGTTCTTGGTTTTAAAAAGATTAGCAGAATATTCCTAAAGAGAGGAGTGGTAAATTATATAAATCTACGAATTGCTTAGAAATAGTGGTGGATAAAAAATATACTAAATTGAATTTATTAAACCAAGAATCACAATTAATAAACTAACACTTGAAAATATTTATTCGCTGTCCGGAGCACGTTGGCATCTTTGTGTATATAAATAAAACTATTTTTGTGTGTTCTGTATCGCATTAATTTCTTCCAGCCATTTTAGTAACGATAATGTTATAAAAAATTAAAAAAATTACTCGAATTATGTGTTTCTAATAATCTTGGCTTCGACGGTCACCGGTTACCCCCATGGCATTCAACGTGTTAAATTTATTGCATACATACAGTTTCGCTGACTAATTTCATATTCATGTTAAAACTTATTGAATACATATAGTATTGCGAACTAATTTCATATTTATGCTGGCACTTTTCGTTTACATATAGTTTTACAAACTAAATTTATATTCAAATTTCACTCAAATATTATAATTATTTAAAACTCATTTCTTATACGAAGAACTGAATAGATGAAGTGGGTGAATGACATTTTTAGAGTGGCTGCAATCAAGGTAAGAAAAAATAAGTGGTTTCTAAATTATTTAATTATAGAATTATTAGAAGGTGGGACTAATAATTCCTTCCCTTATTTTATTTACCACTGCTTAATTAGAAATAAATATCATGCAAGCAGGGCTGTCAACAAGTATGAGCTTTCTGCAAAATATTTTGTATACAATCAAAAACTAACGCTTTCAGTGCAGTGATGCCACGGGCGATTAAATATATGAAACGTGGTAGAAACTCAATTCATTTTTGTTATTTAATATCTCTTTAGTTATTCAATAGTAACTAAAACTAGGACTTACACTACAATTTATTCATATTTAAATTTATAGCATTTATTACGGTTGGTAAACTGAAAAAAAAAAATTATTAAAAAAGGTTGTAAATTTTAATATTTTTTAAATCAAAGTTTAAAATTCATTTGTCTCTTGTTTTTGCATATTTAGTCGCCCGTGGTTGGAATCTCTGTTTAATTACAAATAGGGTTGCCACAAGTGACTAAAAATGCAGAAAGTAATGACCAAAAAATTCAAAATTTCATTAAAAAAAAGAAGATTAAAATTAGAAAATTTTTACTGCATAGTTTTGCAACATTTCGTTCATTCGTTGTAGTGGAACTGGGAGTATGAGGCCTCACGGCCCTTTTCCCGTTTAACCTGAAATTAAACCAAGAAAAGTTTGGGGAGCAAAATGGAGTTGTTAAGAGGGAAAAAATGGCACTTTGCCATTATTAGGCAATAACAAAATTGCAAGTAATAAAAAAGTACATGAAAAAAGGTAAAATTGAAGTGCAATGAGAAAATAAACACTAATGCATATTTACAGTATTTACAGTTTGGAAATACATACAGAAGGGGGGAGAATTAAGGGAATGTGAGTATCATACCTGCCAACTTTTACCCATTTGGCGTAAAATTTTAGTTTTATATTTAAAGTGGTAGTAAATATATAATTTTTTTTCTTTTATAAACTTAATTTTTAAATGATTTTGATCACCACTATACTTAAAAAAATTAAGCATATATATTGATATGTGTTGCTATCATGTACACATTTGCTGTCCGGAGCAAGTTGGCATCTCTGCACTCGTGCCGGGTAGCGTTTTGCTGCTTAGTTGCAGTTTACGAATATGATTAATTTGAAATGTAAGTCCCAGTGGTAGTTACGATTGAATAATTAAGGAGATAATAAATAAATAAAAATGAATTGAATTTCCACCCCTTTTTCATACCTGCCAACTTTTACGCATTTGGCGTAAAATGTTATTTTTATATATAAAGTGGTAGTAAATATATACTATTTTTTATTTTATAAACTAAATTTCAAATGATTTTGATCACCAGTATTCTGAAAAAAATTTAGCATATATATTAATATGTATTACTATCATGGTTGTCAGCTATAGCTTTTTCAAGTACAACGCATTTTTTTGCTTACAATTGAAATTTTGATTCCATTTTACTACCATTGGGAAAAATCAAAATGAAAGGGATTAGAAGTTGGCAGGTATGCCTTTTACATTTTTAGTCGCTTGTGGCATCTCTGTAGAATTAAACCTGATATATGATCACATGAATTCTTATCGGACTGGAGAAAATCACACCTCAGTGTCAGCCTCTCTTCTTCACTTTAGTTACCTTTTCGGTTCCTTACAATTATGAAAATAACCGAAGAATAAACACTTGATTAACCCTTAATAGGTGCAAGAGATTAGGAATAATTACAAAAGTTTTGACAGCAGATTTTAATTTATTTAGCGCTTTAACTTATAATAAACCTTGAAAATTAACTCATAATGATTTTACTCCATTTTGCAGTTTCTGAAGTAATGGGCACATATCATAGATGGGAAAATACCTTCCTATCAACATTACTTTTACAACACAACATTCAACTCTATTTTATTAGTACTATATATTCAGTTGGTTTTGTTGTAATATTTATTGGAAATGTTTTTAACCAATTATTATTTTAGCAATCATCGAGTTACTTATCGATATTAATATTTATCACAAAAAGTCATTTATTATTAGACATTTTAATGTAGAATTATTGTATATTAATTATATGGCATATTTCATTTACTTTTATATGTTTATCAGTTTTTATTTTCAGCCAAGATGTGTATGTATAGGAAAAAAAAGTACCAAAATCGCTCTAGTGAAGTGCAGAAGCACCAGATCATTAAAATGAAAATGACAGAATAAAAATATATCAAGCATAATCAAGTTAATCAATCAATCATCAAATCAAGCATTATCAAGCATAAGCACAATCAAATCCTGAAGTATTTAAGGATTTGGCACATTTTCAAAAGCTTTAAACCTCTCTAATCTATTAAAAAAATTAACCAAATTATGGAACATTGAAAAATTTAGATGATGATAATGTTAACAAATCTAGAAACTCAAACTCCAAAAAATATTTAGTCGTAATTTAAAGCTGATTAAATATCTTTTAACTTTCGTTTTTAACAACGTTTAAATTTTACTTGAGGATTTGACACATTTTCAAAAGTTTTAAACCTCTCTAATCTATTGAAAATCAACCACATTATGGAACAACAAAAAATTTTGATAATGATGATGCCAACAAATTTAGAACTTATAGCTCCACAAAATTATTTAGTCGTAATTTACAACTTGTCAAACATCTTTTAACTTTCGCCTTTTACAGCATTGGTGTTTAGAATTAAATATAGATGAAGATAACGAAAAACTATTCATAAATTCCGTAACTTTCAAAATATTTCAATTACAATTTAATATTGAATTTTTTAAAAGCAAGGATGCCAACTGCACTGCTTTTTGCAAAAATATATATTAGAAGGAAATTTAAAAGAAAAACTTCCCGAATAAGGGACATATTCGCCAACTCTCTAAAAGTTTCACCTCGAGATGATCCCTATAAAAGGGTATTTTATATCATGCTTTCGTATGTATAATAAGGTTGAGGTGGAAAAATAATTTAAAATCAAATTGCCAAACTTAACTTTACAAATAAAATTTTTTACAACTCAAACTTCACCTGCCGCTAAGAAACATTTTTAAGTTTGGCATCTTTATAAAAAGTATAGTCAATATGAAACTTAAATATATTCAAATAAAAAGCGAACGATTTTTACAAAGCTTGTCAAATATCTTTAAAGGTCAAGTGTATACAAAAAGATTTAGAATGGTGTTTCTAAACAAAATATAGATGTTGATAATGAAAATCAATTGTTGATAATGAAAACAAGTCCCAAAACTATTCTGTCACTATTTAATGTTGAATTTTCTACTTAGTTTATCCATATTTTAAAATCTTATCAGTGCATTTGATAACAAGCAAACGATTTTCACCAATCTCACCAAATATTTTTACAAGTTCGTTTTTAACTGCAAACGAGTAAATTTGGTGTTTCTAAACAAAATTTAGATGTTGATGAAGTCTATAAAGAAATTCTATATCGCTTAAAATTATTCGGATGCAATTTAACAGGAATTCTTCAAAACATTTAATCGTTTTTTTAAAACATTGTAAATGTAATTAGATACAAATGTTATTTGAAGCAATTGTATGAATAGTAATTAGAAGCAAACGATTTTCGTCAAGCTTGTCAAATATCGTTTAACTTTCGTTTTTAACTGCAGACGAATAGGTTCGAAATGGTGTTTAGAATGCTCAAGAGCTACCTTTCCACAGCTATAATCTCTCTTTTTCTGGGGTCTTCCCATGGATGTCTGCCAGAGGTCATCGTAGTAACAGAAGAAGGAAAGAGCCGTGCAAGAGGATGAAGAGCTAAATTTATCATTTATCTTTGTTCCCTTCCAACAAGAACATCCGTCTGTACGTGCTTACTTTGCTGTATTCTGAGCATTTTTCTTTTTAAATATCTTCCATAACGAAAAAAACTCGGAGCTAGGTTACACGTGCACGAAAACTCGAATTATGCTACCTCAGTCGTTATTATGTTTGTTTAATGCGTTATTAATATTAGCTGTTGTAGTTTGATTCATTAACAAGTGAAATTTAAGAAGTATTATATAATAAATAAGTCAGAGCTATGTTACATGTGAAAGGAAACTTGAATTAAGCTATCCCAGTTGCTATTATTATGTTTGGTTTATGTGATTTTAGTATTAACTGTTGCAGTTTGACTCATAAACAAGTGAATTTTAAAAAGTCCTCTTTAACACACACACACACATACACACACACAAAAAAAAATATCAGAGCTACGTTACACGTGCAACGAAAACTCGAATTATGCTAATCCGGTTGTTAGTATGTTTGTTTAATATATTTTTAATACTAGTAATATACTAGTGTCGTAGTTTGATTCGTAAACAAGTGAAATCTAAGAAGTCCTTAGAAATGAACAAAAAAAAAAAAAAAAATTAGAGAGAAATTTCAAGCTGACAGAAATTTGTTGTACTAGTTTGATTTCCGAAAAGTTAAATTTAAGGAATCCGTCTTTTTACTTAAATTTCAAAAGAACTAATTTAAATTAATAAAATCATTAGTTTCTTTTTAAAACCGTTTTTTAAAAATTTAATATGGAACTAGATATTTATTTATTTATTCATTTGCAGATTTAAAACATAGATTCAACATTTAATTAGTTTAAATTTAAAAGAATTGAATTAAATTAGTTTAAATTTCAAAAGAACTAATTTAAATTAATAAAATCATGATTTTTTTTTAAAACCGTTTTTTAAAAATTTAGTATGGAACTAGATATTTATTTATCTATTCATTTGCAGATTTAAAACATAGATTCAACATTTAATTAGTCTAAATTTAAAAGAATTAAATTAAATTAGTTTAAATTTCAAAAGAACTAATTTAAATTAATAAAATCATTAATTTCTTTTTAAAACCATTTTTTTAAAAATTTAATATGGAACTAGATATTTATTTATTTATTCATTTGCAGATTTAAAATATAGATTCAACATTTAATTAGTTTAAATTTAAAAGAATTGAATTAAATTAGCTTAAATTTCAAAAGAACTAATTTAAATTAATAAAATCACTATTTTTTTTAAAAACCATTTTTCTGAAATTTGATATGGAACTATATATTTATTTAATTAATCATTTGCAGATTTAAAACATGGATTCAACATTTAAACGTGCAATATTCAAATATAAACTTAATATCAGTGACAATCAATATTTTTTCTTTACAGACAAAAACTATGTAATTTTTCTTGTGTTTATGCTCGTGTTTTATTTTTCATTGCTTCTATTATAACCTTTCCTGATTTTTTTCTCGGAGACGAAACGAAAATCTAAGTTCCCAAATTGATGAGATACCAATTTGCTCCACTTGGTTAAAAAATATTTTTTAATGATTACGAAATGTAAGTAATTTTTATTTAGTATTTTTTTAAGTAATTTTTCCACCTCTACATATCAAAAATTCAAAATATCATATGCAAATACAACTTTATTGCAGTTATCCATCACCTCCTACATCAAAAAGCCTCCACACGGTCTTTTAAAAGTAGTCCGCGCAGACTATTTAAAAAGTGAACCAGTTGTGCGCATGAACCCAAAACCTTTTATATAAGTAATTGAGAGAAATTTATCATATAAATTTGAGAATTGAATCTGTAGTGGTTGACAAGTGAATAAGGCAAACCAATAATAATCATAAATAAAACAAATTTTTAGACATATATTTGCTAACACTTTCTTATTTTAACTAGATTTTGAATTAAGTGACTCGTTCGGAAAGTGGATATCCTTCACAATGGTCTGATCGGACTACCTATTAAAAACCGTGTTGAGGCTTTCAGTTATAGGAGGCGTTGAGTTATCTCGTGGTGACACTTTTAAAAAGTGGGCGTAATTATACTTATTCTACAAGCTTTACCATTTAATTGTCTACCAATTTATAAAAACTTTTGCAGAAAGTGGAGCAGTAGACATCCCTGAAATTTTCATTGTGCCTATTGACACGTTTGAATAATGGCTGGAAAATATCCAGGGCCTATCCATCACAATTCCGCCCTTCTGCTCAGATTGTTCTCAGATAACCAGAAGCAGATTTGTCTTTCACGCGATCGAGTTTCTGTTATGGTTATGCAATATGTTTCAGTGTAGGGGACAAAATGAAGCCTTCTCAATCACCTTCGTTGAAGCAAATGCACTAATGAATATTTTTTAAGCTAAGCTGTTGTACAGAATTGTGATGACTCAAGGAAAAGTGTGTTAGCAACAGATGCGTTAGGAATGCTATGTCCGTATAGGTTAGTCCTGAGGTAACAAATTTAAAAACGAAAGCCACTAATCGAGCTTATACAGGGTTCGTTGAAAAGTTTTAGTAGTAAATTTAAAGATATTTCTTATTTTAAGATACCACTTAATAACTAAATGCTTTTCATATAGGAATTTTCATGAATATATACTTAATATTTTAAAAAAAAAATATATATAGTGGTAGGTACCCAGAAATTAAATTTTGACATTTGTTTTATTTTCATTACCGCTTTAGCCCGGTTGGTAGGGCGCTGGGCCAATGTCCGAGAGTTCGAACCCCGCCGACCGTGTAGTAAAAATGGTGACTGATGCACGTTAAATCTGTCGAGTCGCAAAGTCCTCCATGTTCCCATAACAAATCAAACCTCTGGGGGGTACTGGATTGGAGATCTATCGTTCTCTGATTCAGGTCGAAAAATGACTATCAGCGGATGTATGAATGGGCCCGCTCTATAAACGGGTGTGACGTGTGCGTGGCTGAAGACGAATTCTTGGCCATAGATGGCACCACTGAAAAACAAGAATCGCACCCTTTGCCTTAAATTTGCTCGATTTCACCAAGCAGGCTTGCTAGTGTGGCAAGTTACATTAGAAACAACAATAACATTCAAGGTCTGAGGGAGTCCTGTTATAATACTTTTTTTCATTCATATCATAGTTTCCATTTTATATCTATTTGTTTTTCAGATATACTCAACATTTACAAACCAGCCGTTTTTAAACTTTCTGGTTAAGATTTTTTATGATAGTAGCATTGTAAACATCGATTTTGTAATTATAAGCAGGAATTATAATAACTATGTTTAAACCAGTGATTGTTTATATCAGTGTTCCTTAACCTTTTTGATATAATGGACCCCTTTTAAAAAGTTTTAAGAAGTCACGGACCACCCCCCCTGTGAAAAAAATAATTTCAAAAAACATCAATTATTGGAAAACATTTAATTTTATTATTTTAATAGTATACAAAATTTTTAAAATTAAAATTTTTAATGTGAAGGTTGCTGCTGCTGCTTTTCCTTAATTAATAAATTGCATTGGGGGATGGTTTTCGACAAAGCAACGTGCATATCATGTTCAACATTCAAACGATTTCGATGTTATGTTTTTACTGTCACAATTGTGGAAAATACCGCTTCGCAAAGATACACTGAAGCAAACGGAATAATAGCTGACATAGCTCGCTTTACAAGCAATGGGTAGGCTTTCGAACATTTTAAAAATTAGTAGTCAGCGGACCCCCAAATTATAACTCATGGACCCCTTAGGGCAGGGGTGGCGAACCTTTATACACCAACGTGCCATTTTTTCTAAAAAATTGTTTAATGAAATCACAGACGTGCCGTCAAATAATTTTGACTTCATGATTATTGGGAAAATAATAATACTAAATACTATCAACTCAAAACTCTTTATTTACATTGAAAAGAAAATACATTTTGCAATGTCTCAGTTTTACGCGTGATTCAACTTAGGTAGCATCAGTGGGAATTCTGTTATTGCAGAATAAATAACAAATAACTTATATTAGGTTGTAAGATATTAGTTTAAGCAGGACTGTTGATTTTTTTGCTAGCTATTTATTGTTAGCTTGTTTTTTATGGTTAATAATTGTTCTTTTAGCATTAATTGTTAATTTTTTTATTAATATTTGTTTATTATTTTGTTTGTTTTTTTGTGAATTTTAATTTAATTGTTACATATGCTTCATAGTGTGTGACATTTGTGTAATAACAATTCATGGTGCAATAACAATTGTGATCGGTGGCGTGCCCAAAATATTGTGTCGCGTGCCATAAATGGCACGCGTGCCATTGGTTCGTCATCCCTGCCTTAGGGGTTCATGAACCACAGGTTAAGAAGCCCTGGTTTATATAGATGAGATGTTTAAATTAACTGAGAGAATAAAATTCTTTTATTTCTTACTTATAAAAACATTAATTCGCTATGTATGCTATCACAAAAGTTTCCCCCTGAAACTACGAAAATTCTGTGGTTGTCAGGGCTGAAAGTAAGACGCAAAAATAAACTGGTAGTAAAAACATTTCGTTTTTAACTGTCTTTCGTGATAAGCGAAATAGGTTTTTTAATTATGAACTCTTTATCGCTATTTAACTTCACTTGGTTAAAAATGCAGCCCTATATGTATGTTATAACTGCTAAATGGATCTTGGTAGTCAAGTATATTTTAGTCTTCCCAAAAACAAGTTATAATAAAATGATTATTAACCAGTTTTTACTCTTTTTTCGTCTCGATGTTAATTAAATTTTTGTCCTGATTGTCGTAGGATAGTATGTCAATTTACATTAAAATTTGATTCTGTCAGTAAACAATTAATATAGTGCACATATGCAAAATTACTTACTAATTAGCCCGTGCTATTCCAACACCTCCTAGAAAGAACAGGCCTCAGCACGGGTTACCATATTTTGTATTTTCAACCACTGCGCAGCTTAGTACCCCTAACGTAATGACTTTTTTCTTATTTTTCGTCAACTGCGCAGTTAACTTCGTCACATCGGACTATTAAATTGATCCGTGCTGAGGCCTTTCTACTTCTAGGAGGTGTTGGCTATTCGCACAGGTTAATTTGGAGACCTTCTTTAAGTTGCTTTTCTTTAAACCTTTTACGAATACTGTTACGAAAATCCAATTCTTTGTTTTGACGTAAAAAGCAATTTCTGAAAAAAGTAGTGATGGAAGATTTATGTTTAGACTAATGTGGTATTTTCTACTGCTGGTAGAATGGTAGAAATCACATGAATCTCGGTGCGCTGCCGCGAAGCGGCATTAACCGATTCATCTGTAGTAATAAATCGATGATGAGGAGTAGTGAGGAGGTTCTAGTGCTGGCGATCTGCCAACTTGTCCGGTCGTTGAAAAAGATTTTACAAAGTGGTAGCAAAACAAAAATTAAGTTTGGAAGAATTTTTTTTGAAACGAAACTATTAAAACAACTACTAATATAAGCATAAATATCCAACAAATAGATCTGATCTACATATTTTTTCATTCGTCATGATAGTTTAAAAAATATTTTTAAAATTTTAATCTTCAAAGATTTAATACGCCAAAAAACCCCGTCAAAAAATTATTTCTCAACTGCTATACAAATTGGCTGCTATGCACATTGAACACAAATTCTTCCTTGTTTCTCTAAGATAAATTACAAGAATGAAATAATTGAGTTAACAGCTCTGGGGTACCTTTCTGAAAAAAATTTATAAGAACTTTGATTCTTAATGGCTCAACGCTTTTCGATACAGTGTAGCCAGTCTGGCAAAACTAATTCAACATGTTACAAACCACTAGAAATGTAGAATAAATTAATTTTATCCTATATTTCTAGCGGAGGTAGCGGGTTCGAATACTGCTGTTAACCCGGATGTATCTTCGTGCTGTCCTTCTCTGTGTTGTGCTATCTGTTCTTCCATTTGACAAAGGTTTATAAGCCTAAATTGAGCACACAAGCCTTCAGTTGTTGTTGTAGTTCATTTACGTCGCACTAGAACTGCACAATGGGCTATTGGCGACGGTCTAGGAAACATCCCTGAGGATGATCCGAAGACATGCCATCACAATTTTAATCCTTTGCAGAGGGGATGGCACCCCCGCTTCGGTAGCCCGACGACCTGCACGCGAAGTCGAGCACTTTACGGTAGAACAGTTTAACGAGGACCAATACCGCACACCCTCGGTCCCTACGCAGACTGATCCAAGTGGT